>NC_092085.1:2153793-2454051 GCF_043229965.1 Drosophila suzukii
CAAACGGTGAGCTCAGGCAAGTGGCGACCGCCTGTTCTAATTCAGCCTTACCCGGGTACGGCGGATCTCTGCCCGGGTAGACCTGTCCTTTCTCCGCAGCTCGTGGGAATTAACATGAAGAATTTAACAAATATAAAACTAAAAGACTGCACAAGACAAGAGCCCGACACTCTTATAAAGTCGGAAGTCGTAACCAACGACGAAAGAAAGAGCAAGATCACGGCTCTGACTACCCCAGTCCACGTGACGTCCACCCCTGCCAAGGCCAGCGAACAACGCAGCCGGCTAAGCCCAACTCGCCATAGCGACAAGCCCAAGCCTCCCACCAGCGTATGTGTGGCTAACAAGCCACTCCAACCTGAGGGTAGCGCTAAGGCCGGTCTCGTGGTGAGTACCAGGGCAAAGGAGTTTAAAAGGGTACCACCTAACCATGCAGGACCTCTTGAAAGAAGGAAGGCTTCTAGGATCCTCAAACGGCTGGCCACCAATCCGATACGGGAGGATCAGACATCGAAATTGGATTACCTGAAAATCCAAGAGGACATAGCCTGGGCAAAGGCAATTATCCTTCGACTTCGACATCGCTATGACCACCACCCACAGCAACAAGCGAGAGAGGTTGATGCAGTCAGCTCAACCAGCGAGCAAGAAGGCTAAGGTAACCAACCGCGGCACATGGTCGAGATCCTTTGCGGAAGTGGTAAAGGATCGGAAGATCATTGGTGTCATCGACCAGAGCGTTGAAGGCGGAAGGATCCCAAGAAACCAATGGGGTCTGGTTAGACGGGCCCTTGCATCAGTGGCCTTGAAAGTGCTGGACGAAAACCCAGGCCCGCCACCCGATTGCACAGATGCAGGGTGGTACCAGGGCAATGTAATGCAGAACAGTCAAAACAAAGAACAAACCCCCATTGTGGAACCCAACCCTAGCGAAACTTAAAAGAGAGTGTAGAACTTACTTCAATAAAGCTAAATACAACAATAGCGAATCCACCTGGAATTTATATCATACAAAACTAAGCCTATACAAAAAGGAAATTAGAATATCAAAACGAAGAGCCTGGGCTAACTTCTGCAGTGGTATAGAATCTACTGCGGAGGCATCCAGACTCAGAAAAATTCTAGCTAAAGCTCCAGCGACCATTGGCTATCTTAAAACCAATGCTGACAGCTGGACGGAAAACATTCAGGAAACCCTTGAACTACTATTAGACACCCACTTCCCTAAGAACACCCATGTAGTGGAGGACCTCCACATAGAGGAGAATTTAGACGACCAGAGTATTGACAACATTTCAAACCCTGGCCGCATTCAGTGGGCTGTCAACTCTTTTAAGCCCTGCAAATCACCTGGCCCAGATGGGTTCTTCCCGGCTCAGTTACAACGGACACTAGATATGTCCCTTCCCTGGCTGACAGCCATCTTCAACGGCTGCCTTGCTCTAAACCATATTCCAACAAGGTGGCTGGACGTTAAGGTAATTTTTATACCGAAAGCCGGCAAGCCCTCCCACACCAACCCAAAGGACATCCGCCCGATCAGTCTCTCTTCCTTCTTGTTGAAGACCCTGGAAAGGCTAATCGACACCCATATCAGACTAACCATCGACCATAGCCTACTCTCTGACGCACAGCATGCGTACCGTAAGGGTAGGTCAACCGATACCGCCCTCCACTCTCTAGTGTACAGTACAGAACGAGGCTTCCGCAATAAGGAATACTCTCTTGTAGCGTTTCTAGACATAAAAGGCGCCTTTAACAACGTCACCCCAACGGCGATTACTTGTGCTCTGACTGAACTGGGCATTGAGTGGCCCATAGTGGGACTCATACACACCATGCTAACCAGCAGGGTAGTGCACTTCACTATGGGACCGGCCCACTCGACCAGGAACGTCAGTAGAGGAACCCCACAAGGGGGCGTACTCTCACCTCTTCTATGGGTTTTAGTGGTCAACAAACTGCTTTCACTCCTAGAAGAGGCGGGCACAAAAGTGGTAGCCTACGCGGATGACGTGGTTATCCTACTGCAGGGTAAATTCCCGCAAACCCTTTGCAATCTAATGGAGACAGCCCTATCCACCCTCTCCCGGTGGACAGCTGGCTGTGGACTGTGAGTTAACCCGGAAAAAACCGAACTAGTTCTCTTTACAAGGAAGTACAAGGTACCAATTCTAGTTCCCCCAAAACTACACCAAACGCGCCTAACCTTTAGCAACCAAGCAAAGTACCTAGGTGTCATTCTTGACAAAAAGCTCCTCTGGACTGATAACATCCTAGATCGCACACGCAAAGCGGCCATAGCCCTCTTCGCTTGTAAAAAAGCCATGGGGAGGAAGTGGGGTTTCTCCCCCATGATAGTTCACTGGCTATATACTGCAATAGTCAGGCCCATTCTACTCTACGGAAACATCGTTTGGTGGCCTTCTCTAGATAAAAACTGTAACCTCCGGATCCTTCACAAGATCCAAAGAGGCGCAGAGCTCTGCATCAGTGGGGCGCTGCGCACTACCGCCACTGAGGCACTAAATACAATTCTCGATCTCCAACCCCTGGACCTACTTGCCAAAAGCTGGGCATCAGCCACAGCGCTGAGGCTCCGTGAAGCAGCGGCATGGACAACAGGCTCCACGGGTCACTCCAATATCCTATCAAAGCATTCACCCCTACCACGTTATACAGACTACGCCCCACCCATAGTCGACTTCAAAAGAAGATACAAAATTTATATACCCACCCGTTCAGACTGGGACAACCTCCCACATAAATTCGTAAACGCCGTCAACATATACACTGACGGTTCCAAGCTTAACTCCCAAACAGGTGGGGGAGTCTTTTCCCCCGAACTAGACTTAAAAGTCTCATTCCGCCTACCAGACCACTGTAGTGTTTTCCAAGCGGAAGTGATTGCAATTCAGGAAGCCACTACCACTAACTTCAGGAAATTCATTTTCTGATTTCTCTGATTTATTTTCCAATAAAAAAGTCTTTCTTTTTAAATTCAACTTTTCTAAAACTCTTTTGTAATTTAGGAAAAATCGTTTCTGCCATTTTTTTGGAGCATTTTTTTGCTTAAAATATCCACTATTGGCAATACAAAAATTTTTACGTAAAGACGTAAGAATTATTTGGTACTCGTTTTCTGACAAACGGCCTGACGTCCCTATTAGTCATAGCTCTAAAGCGGCTTCTATAGCCTTGGTCACGTTTACATTTTTATTTCTGAAAATAACAAGAAAATATTCATGTAATTTTTTTAATTTTTAGGGGAGAGGTCGGAAAATTAGGAGGTCTGTAAGTTGGGACACTTTGAGCTTGTATGTTGAGTCGCCTTTGAAATTGGGGAAAATGTGATCGTTCAAGGATCGTGTTGTTTCTTATTATTATCTGGTCTAAGTACTTTAAAAATGGACTGGAAACAAGTTAAGTCGAACTAAACTTAATTTAACAAACATGAGTATATAGTTTATAAAAGTTTGGTGTACTTTTGGTATAAGTTTTAATTGCTTTTAAAATTCATTTCAACAAATGAGGTGTCATTCGACGCTTATTCACAGTAAGAATAAAACTAGCTAAATAGCCGGGGGTTTTTAGCCCCACCGTATCCAGCAGCTCCAATTTTCTAAAATTTTACTTTTACACTTTCACCGCCTTTTCTCCCAAACAAATCTATATTTCGAAAGTCTTGGTATGCAATCTTTTTGGTTTTTACGATACCTTTCGATTGGTGTATCACTCGTTACGATCGTTATCAGGAGCGTTGGCCAAGGATTCGGAGGACCCGGACAAAGGTTTAAGGAAGGCGATGACCAATGTAAAAAGCAAATTAACGTAACACAAAATTAGGCTTACTAAAAATAATTGTCCTTTAACAGAAAATATTTAAAAGTATATACAAATTTATGTATTTTAAATTCTATAAGTGAAAACTTATGGAAAAAATCTGATTTTCACAAGTGATTTCACTTGGGACGTATCACTTGCAAGTGATTTCATAAGTGAAAACGCATGGAAAAAATCTCATTTTCACAAGTGATTTGACTTGGGACGTGTCACTTGCAAGTGATTTAATAAGTGAAAACTCATTGAAAAATTCTGATTTTCACAAGTGATTTCACTTGGGACGTGTCACTTGCAAGTGATTTAATAAGTGAAAACGCATGGAAAAAATCTCATTTTCACAAGTGATTTGACTTGGGACGTGTCACTTGCAAGAGATTTCATAAGTGAAAACTCATGGGAAAAATGTTATTTTCACAAGTGATTTCACTTGAGACGTGTCACCGGCACGTGACAGGCCATACGAAAAATGGGTATAAGGAACAAGTGAAATCCCGTGGGACTTCGAAAAATTTTCATTTGAATTTTCACTTGTGAAAATGCGGACATCCCATACAATTTACTATATGGAGCGTCACTTGTTCTTCACTTGTGCAAGAGGACATGTCCCACGGGATTCACAAGGTGATTCAGAAGTGAAACTTTTTTTTTGAACTGAAGGGCTGTAACTTTAGTTACCAACACCAATAACCAATCTTTCTATACCGTTCGTACTCGAGACATCCTCAACCGCCACCAACCAAAGATTATATTACTGTGGATTCCAGGTAACGACACATCAGACCTAGCAGCAAAAGAAGCTCACAACAAAAGAAGCCCACAGGTTATGGAATGCAACTAAAACTTCACAGACACACAGTTATTCATTTAAAATACTTTCAAAAAACAAATGGAATCGATCTGATAAAACGCATCTGACCACTACAAATATGTCAACGAAAAGAAATGATCAATTAAAGATTACACCATCCCATCCGAAGACAACATCAACCGCAGAGATCTCACAAAATTCTTAAGACTACGTTTTGGACACTCAAGATACACCCATGAGCATGTTCTCAATAAACAACCCCCACCCCAGTGCGAGCACTGCGGTACGCGAAACAACGTGCGGCACTTTTTCCTCTCCATAAAGTCACCTGATGCCCTATCCCCAAAATCCACCAATATCGTCAGCGCCAATGATTTCATCAAGGCCATACGCTTATATAACAATATCTAAATTTTGTTAATAACTATATATAAATAAACTTTTGCAGAAAATATGTAAATAGCTTAAGGCCCAGTAGCTATAGCTAAATTAAGTGGTTGGTGGCAATTTGCAATTGTCCCAAAACCAGAATGTAAATAAATAAATAAAAATTATTTCCAAGCTTAGGAGGTTATATGTTATAAAACACCGAAGCTATAATTTGTAAATGGAATTGTTGCGCGTCCATGAGTCGGTCAGCTGGCCTCCGTGCCCCGAAATATAAATACACCACCATTAGGGGCGATTTGAGTAATGTTTTGCGGACGCGTCCGCTCCACCCGGGGTCCCAGTCATGAACGCCACTGCACTTGAAATAATACCCCCACTTGTCACATTGCCGCCACTTGAGAGCCAAATTGTTGTAGGGTGTCCGTGTGAGAAATTCAAAACTTTTAGGTTGAGCAATTTAATAAGGGCCGTTCCAGGAATTTCTTTTCCGAAAGGCAAATAGGGCTTCCCACCCGGCCATGCAATTGTTTAATCACACGCACCGAACTAAGCCCTGGGTCGGGGGGATGGCAACCCCGTCACCGGGACGGCTGTTGACCCACTGGAATCGATGGTGGTGATGCAATGTCATCTTGGTCCCGCCGGAGCAGAAGTGCAATGGTCGTGTTGACACGGCGCCTTTGACGGCTGGCAGACATGCTTTATGGCAGGTATGACACCATTCCGGAAAGCAGCCGAAGCGCACTCGGGTTTAATCGAATGGGGCGACTAATTGGGGTCGCCATGCGGGGGGTCGCGACCTCTAATTAGCTCACATGGCGGTACACAAAGTCAAATGTTAATTAATTAAGAGCGGATTTGTCGCCATATCCCCGGAATGTTAGTTGGGGGAGAATGGGATTTCAGCACCTGCCCGATGTCCTCGGCTATGCATACCACTTGGGGCTCGCCTCTTCCGTCCAATAAAAAAATGTTTTCTCAAAAATATCCAAGTCTTCTCAGCAGTATCTCCTCCGGGGCTTATTGCTGTAGCTCTGCGCCTGTTATGCAGCTCTGGTTAAACATTGATAAGCCGCCACTGGAGTTGCAGTCACGATCCGAAAAAACCTTATGTTGACATTAAGTTATTGTTGCCAAATATTGCACTTGAGTGTTTCCAGGCGCCAACATTGTTTACTCGGGGTGGACGATGTTTCCGCGCGTATGCCGGATAATGATAAGGATAACGAAGATAGCGATGCCGGGGAGGGAGGAAGTTGAAGAGTGCTCCTCGCTGTACCAGCTATGCTCCGTGTGCTTCTGCGCGCTCCTTTTGTGTCGAGCGGATTTACTTTCAACCAGGATGGAGAAGTCACGAATCGAAACTCAAACAAAAGCCGGAGGAGACTTAGAAATGATGCAGCAGACTCTCTGTGGCACTGGGACATCAACATGTCGACACAGAAGGAAATCGATATGCACTTTGTGGAAGCTGGGATGTTGGGCGCGATGAAGCTGGGCCGCGGATGTGTTGTCTGTTAAGCGATTTTTAAATCGTTTGGCAACCGCGCTGCCAGCACTCACACTAATCGCATTAGCGAGCAGCAAAATAGTTTTAATACGAATAAATTACACATGATGTATCTATGTTTTAAGTTTTATTATAAATTTCAGCTTTTATTTTCTTTTCACTTTACTTCTCTGCACGAGCTTCTAATTCAAAGTAACGGGGATTCTGTTCGGCAGTATGGCAACTCCACAATAGCAAATAGGTAATTTTTATATTTTTCTTAAATCAATAAAATGTTAAATTTTACCAAACCACTGGCTCGATTTCGATGAATTATACATTAAAATAATAGGGAAATAAATACCAATTAGGGGGTGCATACATATCACAATGAAAATTTGAAACATAAAATATATATTTTTCAATACTTGGCGGCCAAAAGTATTCGATTGGCTCAATTAAGTGTTGTAGGTCGTAGCTTGGCACTTGGCCATATACCGATAAATACCTTTTCGTGGTAAATGACTTGGCTGAATTTGCTTTCTCGCTGGTCTGGACAGTGTGACCGCGTGGCAAAAGCCATAATTGAAAATACTTGAATTTCTCGAAAACTGTGGGTTTGAATTGCCTGTAATTAACTCAGAAATTAGCTATAATGATGCCCCTTCGAATGCGATACCGTGCAAGTTGGCACAATCTCTGTGAGAGTTTTATGAATTAATTAAAATTTGCATATATATTTTGATGGTTGATGTCACGGGTGCATACGATTTCTCGCTGGCCTGGACAGTGTGACCGCGTGGCAAAAGCCATAATTGAAAATACTTGAATTTCTCGAAAACTGTGGATTTGAATTGCCTGTAATTTATTCAGAAATTAGCTAAAATGATGCCCCTTCTAATGCGATACCGTGCAAGTTGGCACAACCTCTGTGAAAGTTGTATAAAGTTATAGAAAGTTAGCGTCGAATGATTGTCATGGCTAAGCTGTTTACATTGAGGTTCATGTCTTAGTATCTAAAGGTTCAGTTTCTGGATTAAACGGTCTTTTATTAACCTTTTTAGCACCCCCAACTGTAAAGCAGTTTTCTCAAAATCTGTGTGTTTGATTTTGATAACATTTTCACAGAACACTTCTTAGATTATCCCCTATCTACCCATATACCGTGCATGTTGGCACAACTTCTAGGAGTGGAGCCGTAGGTAATTTCATTTTTGCCCCCTTTTTTGTATGGGGAAAATCCGAGGTTGCGTCACTGTTAGGCTGTTTTCTCGAAAACTGTGGGTTTGATTTTAATGAAACTTTCAGAAAAGGAGCTTGAATTAACCCCCAATAGCTTGGCTTATCGTGCATATTGGCACAACCTCTGTGAGGGGAGCAGTTAAGAAAATTGTGGGGACACGATTTTTCAAATGCATTTTTGAAACATTAATAGACCTCGGATGTGTCTCAAACCTACCTAGATCGATAGATCTTTTCTTTCTTAACAATCTAGCATTTTAGATTTTTCGATTTGGTCCCCAAAAAGCGAGAAAATTTAAAAATAAAAAGAGCCCCCATGTTCCAAATTCCACCGTTCCACTTTCGTTGCTAACAGGCCGACGCTAATTTGACGGACATTTAGCAATGTCCGTCAAATTAGCGTCGGCCTGTTAGCAACGAAAGTGGAACGGTGGAATTTGGAACATGGGGGCTCTTTTTATTTTTAAATTTTCTCGCTTTTTGGGGACCAAATCGAAAAATCTAAAATGCTAGATTGTTAAGAAAGAAAAGATCTATCGATCTAGGTAGGTTTGAGACACATCCGAGGTCTATTAATGTTTCAAAAATGCATTTGAAAAATCGTGTCCCCACAATTTTCTTAACTGCTCCCCTCACAGAGGTTGTGCCAATATGCACGATAAGCCAAGCTATTGGGGGTTAATTCAAGCTCCTTTTCTGAAAGTTTCATTAAAATCAAACCCACAGTTTTCGAGAAAATAGCCTAACAGTGACGCAACCTCGGATTTTCCCCATACAAAAAAGGGGGCAAAAATGAAATTACCTACGGCTCCACTCCTAGAAGTTGTGCCAACATGCACGGTATATGGGTAGATAGGGGATAATCTAAGGAGTGTTCTGTGAAAATTTTATCAAAATCAAACCCACAGATTTTGAGACAACTGCTTTACAGTTGGGGGTGCTAAAAAGGTTAATAAAAGACCGTTTAATCCAGAAACTGAACCTTTAGATACTAAGACATGAACCACAATGTAAACAGCTTAGCCATGACAATCATTCGACGCTAACTTTCTATAACTTTATACAACTTTCACAGAGGTTGTGCCAACTTGCACGGTATCGCATTAGAAGGGGCATCATTTTAGCTAATTTCTGAATAAATTACAGGCAATTCAAATCCACAGTTTTCGAGAAATTCAAGTATTTTCAATTATGGCTTTTGCCACGCGGTCACACTGTCCAGGCCAGCGAGAAATCGTATGCACCCGTGACATCAACCATCAAAATATATATGCAAACTTTAATTAATTCATACAGCTCTCACAGAGGTTGTGCCAACTTGCACGGTATCGCATTCGAAGGGGCATCATTAAAGCTAATTTCTAAATAAATTACAGGCAATTCAAATCCACAGTTTTCGAGAAATTCAAGTATTTTCAATTATGGCTTTTGCCACGCGGTCACACTGTCCAGGCCAGCGAGAAATCGTATGCACCCGTGAAATCAACCATCAAAATATATATGCAAACTTTAATTAATTCATAAAACTCTCACAGGGGTTGTGCCAACTTGCACGGTATCGCATTCGAAGGGGCATCATTATAGCTAATTTCTGAGTTAATTACAGGCAAGTCAAACCCACAGTTTTCGAGAAATTCAAGTATTTTCAATTATGGCTTTTGCCACGCGGTCACACTGTCCAGACCAGCGAGAAAGCAAATTCAGCCAAGACATTTACCACGAAAAGGTATTTATCGATATATCGCCAAGTGCCAAGCTACGACCTACAACACTTAATTGAGCCAATCGAATACTTTTGGCCGCCAAGTATTGAAAAATATATAATTGGTATTTATTTCCCTATTATTTTAATGTATAATTCATCGAAATCGAGCCAGTGGTTTGGTAAAATTTAACATTTTATTGATTTAAGAAAAATATAAAAAATAACTATTTGCTATTGTGGAGTTGCCATACTGCCGAACAGAATCCCCGTTACTTTGAATTAGAAGCTCGTGCAGAGAAGTAAAGTGAAAAGAAAATAAAAGCTGAAATTTATAATAAAACTTAAAACATAGATACATCATGGTAATTTATTCGTATTAAAACTATTTTGCTGCTCGCTAATGCGATTAGTGTGAGTGCTGGCAGCGCGGTTGCCAAACGATTTAAAAATCGCTTAACAGACAACACATCCGCGGCCCAGCTTCATCGCGCCCAACATCCCAGCTTCCACAAAGTGCATATCGATTTCCTTCTGTGTCGACATGTTGATGTCCCAGTGCCACAGAGAGTCTGCTGCATCATTTCTAAGTCTCCTCCGGCTTTTGTTTGAGTTTCGATTCGTGACTTCTCCATCCTGGTTGAAAGTAAATCCGCTCGACACAAAAGGAGCGCGCAGAAGCACACGGAGCATAGCTGGTACAGCGAGGAGCACTCTTCAACTTCCTCCCTCCCCGGCATCGCTATCTTCGTTATCCTTATCATTATCCGGCATACGCGCGGAAACATCGTCCACCCCGAGTAAACAATGTTGGCGCCTGGAAACACTCAAGTGCAATATTTGGCAACAATAACTTAATGTCAACATAAGGTTTTTTCGGATCGTGACTGCAACTCCAGTGGCGGCTTATCAATGTTTAACCAGAGCTGCATAACAGGCGCAGAGCTACAGCAATAAGCCCCGGAGGAGATACTGCTGAGAAGACTTGGATATTTTTGAGAAAACATTTTTTTATTGGACGGAAGAGGCGAGCCCCAAGTGGTATGCATAGCCGAGGACATCGGGCAGGTGCTGAAATCCCATTCTCCCCCAACTAACATTCCGGGGATATGGCGACAAATCCGCTCTTAATTAATTAACATTTGACTTTGTGTACCGCCATGTGAGCTAATTAGAGGTCGCGACCCCCCGCATGGCGACCCCAATTAGTCGCCCCATTCGATTAAACCCGAGTGCGCTTCGGCTGCTTTCCGGAATGGTGTCATACCTGCCATAAAGCATGTCTGCCAGCCGTAAAAGGCGCCGTGTCAACACGACCATTGCACTTCTGCTCCGGCGGGACCAAGATGACATTGCATCACCACCATCGATTCCAGTGGGTCAACAGCCGTCCCGGTGACGGGGTTGCCATCCCCCCGACCCAGGGCTTAGTTCGGTGCGTGTGATTAAACAATTGCATGGCCGGGTGGGAAGCCCTATTTGCCTTTCGGAAAAGAAATTCCTGGAACGGCCCTTATTAAATTGCTCAACCTAAAAGTTTTGAATTTCTCACACGGACACCCTACAACAATTTGGCTCTCAAGTGGCGGCAATGTGCCAAGTGGGGGTATTATTTCAAGTGCAGTGGCGTTCATGACTGGGACCCCGGGTGGAGCGGACGCGTCCGCAAAACATTACTCAAATCGCCCCCAATGGTGGTGTATTTATATTTCGGGGCACGGAGGCCAGCTGACCGACTCATGGACGCGCAACAATTCCATTTACAAATTATAGCTTCGGTGTTTTATAACATATAACCTCCTAAGCTTGGAAATAATTTTTATTTATTTATTTACATTCTGGTTTTGGGACAATTGCAAATTGCCACCAACCACTTAATTTAGCTATAGCTACTGGGCCTTAAGCTATTTACATATTTTCTGCAAAAGTTTATTTATATATAGTTATTAACAAAATTTAGATATTGTTATATAAGCGTATGGCCTTGATGAAATCATTGGCGCTGGCGATATTGGTGGATTTTGGGGATAGGGCATCAGGTGACTTTATGGAGAGAAAAAAGTGCCGCACGTTGTTTCGCGTACCGCAGTGCTCGCACTGGGGTGGGGGTTGTTTATTGAGAACATGCTCATGGGTGTATCTTGAGTGTCCAAAACGTAGTCTTAAGAATTTTGTGAGATCTCTGCGGTTGATGTTGTCTTCGGATGGGATGGTGTAATCTTTAATTGATCATTTCTTTTCGTTGACATATTTGTAGTGGTCAGATGCGTTTTATCAGATCGATTCCATTTGTTTTTTGAAAGTATTTTAAATGAATAACTGTGTGTCTGTGAAGTTATAGTTGCATTCCATAACCTGTGGGCTTCTTTTGTTGTGAGCTTCTTTTGCTGCTAGGTCTGATGTGTCGTTACCTGGAATCCACAGTAATATAATCTTTGGTTGGTGGCGGTTGAGGATGTCTCGAGTACGAACGGTATAGAAAGATTGGTTATTGGTGTTGGTAACTAAAGTTACAGCCCTTCAGTTCAAAAAAAAAGTTTCACTTGTGAATCACCTTGTGAATCCCGTGGGACATGTCCTCTTGCACAAGTGAAGAACAAGTGACGCTCCATATAGAAAATTGTATGGGATGTCCGCATTTTCACAAGTGAAAATTCAAATGAAAATTTTTCGAAGTCCCACGGGATTTCACTTGTTCCTTATACCCATTTTTCGTATGGCCTGTCACGTGCCGGTGACACGTCTCAAGTGAAATCACTTGTGAAAATAACATTTTTCCCATGAGTTTTCACTTATGAAATCACTTGTAAGTGACACGTCCCAAGTCAAATCACTTGTGAAAATGAGATTTTTTCCATGCGTTTTCACTTATGAAATCACTGGCAAGTGATACGTCCCAAGTGAAATCACTTGTGAAAATCAGATTTTTTCCATGAGTTTTCACTTATAGAATTTAAAATACATAAATTTGTATATACTTTTAAATTTTTTCTGTTAAAGGACAATTATTTTTAGTAAGCCTAATTTTGTGTTACGTTAATTTGCTTTTTACATTGGTCATCGCCTTCCTTAAACCTTTGTCCGGGTCCTCCGAATCCTTGGCCAACGCTCCTGATAACGATCGTAACGAGTGATACACCAATCGAAAGGTATCGTAAAAACCAAAAAGATTGCATACCAAGACTTTCGAAATATAGATTTGTTTGGGAGAAAAGGCGGTGAAAGTGTAAAAGTAAAATTTTAGAAAATTGGAGCTGCTGGATACGGTGGGGCTAAAAACCCCCGGCTATTTAGCTAGTTTTATTCTTACTGGGAATAAGCGTCGAATGACACCTCATTTGTTGAAATGAATTTTAAAAGCAATTAAAACTTATACCAAAAGTACACCAAACTTTTATAAACTATATACTCATGTTTGTTAAATTAAGTTTAGTTCGACTTAACTTGTTTCCAGTCCATTTTTAAAGTACTTAGACCAGATAATAATAAGAAACAACACGATCCTTGAACGATCACATTTTCCCCAATTTCAAAGGCGACTCAACATACAAGCTCAAAGTGTCCCAACTTACAGACCTCCTAATTTTCCGACCTCTCCCCTAAAAATTAAAAAAATTACATGAATATTTTCTTGTTATTTTCAGAAATAAAAATGTAAACGTGACCAAGGCTATAGAAGCCGCTTTAGAGCTAGGACTAATAGGGACGTCAGGCCGTTTGTCAGAAAACGAGTACCAAATAATTCTTACGTCTTTACGTAAAAATTTTTGTATTGCCAATAGTGGATATTTTAAGCAAAAAAATGTTCCAAACAAATGGTAGAAACGAATTTTCCTAAATTACAAAAGAGTTTTAGAAAAGTTGAATTTAAAAAGAAAGACTTTTTTATTGGAAAATAAATCAGAGAAATCAGAAAATGAATTTTCTGAAGTTAGTGGTAGTGGCTTCCTGAATTGCAATCACTTCCGCTTGGAAAACACTACAGTGGTCTGGTAGGCGGAATGAGACTTTTAAGTCTAGTTCGGGGGAAAAGACTCCCCCACCTGTTTGGGAGTTAAGCTTGGAACCGTCAGTGTATATGTTGACGGCGTTTACGAATTTATGTGGGAGGTTGTCCCAGTCTGAACGGGTGGGTATATAAATTTTGTATCTTCTTTTGAAGTCGACTATGGGTGGGGCGTAGTCTGTATAACGTGGTAGGGGTGAATGCTTTGATAGGATATTGGAGTGACCCGTGGAGCCTGTTGTCCATGCCGCTGCTTCACGGAGCCTCAGCGCTGTGGCTGATGCCCAGCTTTTGGCAAGTAGGTCCAGGGGTTGGAGATCGAGAATTGTATTTAGTGCCTCAGTGGCGGTAGTGCGCAGCGCCCCACTGATGCAGAGCTCTGCGCCTCTTTGGATCTTGTGAAGGATCCGGAGGTTACAGTTTTTATCTAGAGAAGGCCACCAAACGATGTTTCCGTAGAGTAGAATGGGCCTGACTATTGCAGTATATAGCCAGTGAACTATCATGGGGGAGAAACCCCACTTCCTCCCCATGGCTTTTTTACAAGCGAAGAGGGCTATGGCCGCTTTGCGTGTGCGATCTAGGATGTTATCAGTCCAGAGGAGCTTTTTGTCAAGAATGACACCTAGGTACTTTGCTTGGTTGCTAAAGGTTAGGCGCGTTTGGTGTAGTTTTGGGGGAACTAGAATTGGTACCTTGTACTTCCTTGTAAAGAGAACTAGTTCGGTTTTTTCCGGGTTAACTCACAGTCCACAGCCAGCTGTCCACCGGGAGAGGGTGGATAGGGCTGTCTCCATTAGATTGCAAAGGGTTTGCGGGAATTTACCCTGCAGTAGGATAACCACGTCATCCGCGTAGGCTACCACTTTTGTGCCCGCCTCTTCTAGGAGTGAAAGCAGTTTGTTGACCACTAAAACCCATAGAAGAGGTGAGAGTACGCCCCCTTGGGGGGTTCCTCTACTGACGTTCCTGGTCGAGTGGGCCGGTCCCATAGTGAAGTGCACTACCCTGCTGGTTAGCATGGTGTGTATGAGCCCCACTATGGGCCACTCAATGCCCAGTTCAGTCAGAGCACAAGTAATCGCCGTTGGGGTGACGTTGTTAAAGGCGCCTTTTATGTCTAGAAACGTATTCCTTATTGCGGAAGCCTCGTTCTGTACTGTACACTAGAGAGTGGAGGGCGGTATCGGTTGACCTACCCTTACGGTACGCATGCTGTGCGTCAGAGAGTAGGCTATGGTCGATGGTTAGTCTGATATGGGTGTCGATTAGCCTTTCCAGGGTCTTCAACAAGAAGGAAGAGAGACTGATCGGGCGGAAGTCCTTTGGGTTGGTGTGGGAGGGCTTGCCGGCTTCGGTATAAAAATTACCTTAACGTCCAGCCACCTTGTTGGAATATGGTTTAGAGCAAGGCAGCCGTTGAAGATGGCTGTCAGCCAGGGAAGGGACATATCTAGTGTCCGTTGTAACTGGGCCGGGAAGAACCCATCTGGGCCAGGTGATTTGCAGGGCTTAAAAGAGTTGACAGCCCACTGAATGCGGCCAGGGTTTGAAATGTTGTCAATACTCTGGTCGTCTAAATTCTCCTCTATGTGGAGGTCCTCCACTACATGGGTGTTCTTAGGGAAGTGGGTGTCTAATAGTAGTTCAAGGGTTTCCTGAATGTTTTCCGTCCAGCTGTCAGCATTGGTTTTAAGATAGCCAATGGTCGCTGGAGCTTTAGCTAGAATTTTTCTGAGTCTGGATGCCTCCGCAGTAGATTCTATACCACTGCAGAAGTTAGCCCAGGCTCTTCGTTTTGATATTCTAATTTCCTTTTTGTATAGGCTTAGTTTTGTATGATATAAATTCCAGGAGGATTCGCTATTATTGTATTTAGCTTTATTGAAGTAAGTTCTACACTCTCTTTTAAGGTTCGCTAGGGTTGGGTTCCACAATGGGGGTTTGTTCTTTGTTTTGACTGTTCTACATTACATTGCCCTGGTACCACCCTGCATCTGTGCAATCGGGTGGCGGGCCTGGGTTTTCGTCCAGCACTTTCAAGGCCACTGATGCAAGGGCCCGTCTAACCAGACCCCATTGGTTTCTTGGGATCCTTCCGCCTTCAACGCTCTGGTCGATGACACCAATGATCTTCCGATCCTTTACCACTTCCGCAAAGGATCTCGACCATGTGCCGCGGTTGGTTACCTTAGCCTTCTTGCTCGCTGGTTGAGCTGACTCCATCGACCTCTCTCGCTTGTTGCTGTGGGTGGTGGTCATAGCGATGTCGAAGTCTGGGATAATTGCCTTTGCCCAGGCTATGTCCTCTTGGATTTTCAGGTAATCCAATTTCGATGTCTGATCCTCCCGTATCGGATTGGTGGCCAGCCGTTTGAGGATCCTAGAAGCCTTCCTTCTTTCAAGAGGTCCTGCCTGGTTAGGTGGTACCCTTTTAAACTCCTTTGCCCTGGTACTCACCACGAGACCGGCCTTAGCGCTACCCTCAGGTTGGAGTGGCTTGTTAGCCACACATACGCTGGTGGGAGGCTTGGGCTTGTCGCTATGGCGAGTTGGGCTTAGCCGGCTGCGTTGTTCGCTGGCCTTGGCAGGGGTGGACGTCTCGTGGACTGGGGTAGTCAGAGCCGTGATCTTGCTCTTTCTTTCGTCGTTGGTTACGACTTCCGACTTTATAAGAGTGTCGGGCTCTTGTCTTGTGCAGTCTTTTAATTTTATATTTGTTAAATTCTTCATGTTAATTCCCACGAGCTGCGGAGAAAGGACAGGTCCACCCGGGCAGAGATCCGCCGTACCCGGGTAAGGCTGAATTAGAACAGGCGGTCGCCACTTGCCTGAACTCACCGTTTGAGACTGAGTTGTTTGATGACTCGGGCTCCCAGCCAGATTGACTCTCGGCACGGTACGAGTGACACCTTAGTCCAGCCCGGGGTGAGATGAGTTGTGTGGGTAGGGAAGAGGTAGGTACAGAGCGTGTGGGCAGGGGTGTGTGTGAGCTATTTGTCGGAGGCGGCAGCACAAGCGCGACGTCGGTACTGCTACGGCGCAGATACCCGCTGACTGTCCGGGGCTACTTATTTGCGCTTCGTGTTGGGGGCTTGGTGGTAGCCGGGCCGTGTCCAACTTCCACGCTTATTCGTAGCTACCCTGGAGAACCAGGGCGCTCGCTATCCGCAACCTGCGACCCGTTCGGTAGCCTTCAGCTCGGCGCCCTCAGAGCCATCCCACTAGCTCTTTGGCCGAAAAAAAGGAACAAGTGAAATCCCGTGGGACTTCGAAAAATTTTCATTTGAATTTTCACTTGTGAAAATGCGGACATCCCATACAATTTACTATATGGAGCGTCACTTGTTCTTCACTTGTGCAAGAGGACATGTCCCACGGGATTCACAAGGTGATTCACAAGTGAAACTTTTTTTTTTAACTGAAGGGCTGTAACTTTATTTACCAACACCAATAACCAATCTTTCTATACCGTTCGTATTCGAGACATCCTCAACCGCCACCAACCAAAGATTATATTACTGTGGATTCCAGGTAACGACACATCAGACCTAGCAGCAAAAGAAGCTCACAACAAAAGAAGCCCACAGGTTATGGAATGCAACTATAACTTCACAGACACACAGTTATTCATTAAAAATACTTTCAAAAAACAAATGGAATCGATCTGGCAAAACGCATCTGACCACTACAAATATGTCAACGAAAAGAAATGATCAATTAAAGATTACACCATCCCATCCGAAGACAACATCAACCGCAGAGATCTCACAAAATTCTTAAGACTACGTTTTGGACACTCAAGATACACCCATGGGCATGTTCTCAATAAACAACCCCCACACCCGGTCCGAGCACTGCGGTACGCGAAACAACGTGCGGCACTTTCTCCTCTCCATAAAGTCACCTGATGCCCTATCCCCAAAATCCACCAATTGGCGCCAGCGCCAATGATTTCATCAAGGCCATACGCTTATATAACAATATCTAAATTTTGTTAATAACTATATATAAATAAACTTTTGCAGAAAATATGTAAATAGCTTAAGGCCCAGTAGCTATAGCTAAATTAAGTGGTTGGTGGCAATTTGCAATTGTCCCAAAACCAGAATATAAATAAATAAATAAAAATTATTTCCAAGCTTAGGAGGTTATATGTTATAAAACACCGAAGCTATAATTCAGCTGGCCTCCGTGCCCCGAAATATAAATACACCACCATTGGGGGCGATTTGAGTAATGTTTTGCGGACGCGTCCGCTCCACCCGGGGTCCCAGTCATGAACGCCACTGCACTTGAAATAATACCCCCACTTGGCACATTGCCGCCACTTGAGAGCCAAATTTTTGTAGGGTGTCCGTGTGAGAAATTCAAAACTTTTAGGTTGAGCAATTTAATAAGGGCCGTTCCAGGAATTTCTTTTCCGAAAGGCAAATAGGGCTTCCCACCCGGCCATGCAATTGTTTAATCACACGCACCGAACTAAGCCCTGGGTCGGGGGGATGGCAACCCCGTCACCGGGACGGCTGTTGACCCACTGGAATCGATGGTGGTGATGCAATGTCATCTTGGTCCCGCCGGAGCAGAAGTGCAATGGTCGTGTTGACACGGCGCCTTTTACGGCTGGCAGATATGCTTTATGGCAGGTATGACACCATTCCGGAATGCAGCCAAAGCGCACTCGGGTTTAATAGAATGGGGCGACTAATTGGGGTCGCCATGCGGGGGGTCGCGACCACTAATTAGCTCACATGGCGGTACACAAAGTCAAATGTTATAATGTAGACATTATTATGTAGACATTAAATAATTGTTGCCAAATATTGCACTTGAGTGTTTCCAGGCGCCAACATTGTTTACTCGGGGTGGAGGATGTTTCCGCGCGTATGCCGGATAATGATAAGGATAACGAAGATAGCGATGCCGGGGAGGGAGGAAGTTGAAGAGTGCTCCTCGCTGTACCAGCTAAGCTCCGTGTGCTTCTGCGCGCTCCTTTTGTGTCGAGCGGATTTACTTTCAACCAGGATGGAGAAGTCACGAATCGAAACTCAAACAAAAGCCGGAGGATACTTAGAAATGATGCAGCAGACTCTCTGTGGCACTGGGACATCAACATGTCGACACAGAAGGAAATCGATATGCACTTTGTGGAAGCTGGGATGTTGGGCGCGATGAAGCTGGGCCGCGGATGTGTTGTCTGTTAAGCGATTTTTAAATCGTTTGGCAACCGCGCTGCCAGCACTCACACTAATCGCATTAGCGAGCAGCAAAATAGTTTTAATACGAATAAATTACACATGATGTATCTATGTTTTAAGTTTTATTATAAATTTCAGCTTTTATTTTCTTTTCACTTTACTTCTCTGCACGAGCTTCTAATTCAAAGTAACGGGGATTCTGTTCGGCAGTATGGCAACTCCACAATAGCAAATAGTTATTTTTTATATTTTTCTTAAATCAATAAAATGTTAAATTTTACCAAACCACTGGCTCGATTTCGATGAATTATACATTAAAATAATAGAGAAATAAATACCAATTATATATTTTTCAATACTTGGCGGCCAAAAGTATTCGATTGGCTCAATTAAGTGTTGTAGGTCGTAGCTTGGCACTTGGCGATATATCGATAAATACCTTTTCGTGGTAAATGTCTTGGCTGAATTTGCTTTCTCGCTGGTCTGGACAGTGTGACCGCGTGGCAAAAGCCATAATTGAAAATACTTGAATTTCTCGAAAACTGTGGGTTTGACTTGCCTGTAATTAACTCAGAAATTAGCTATAATGATGCCCCTTCGAATGCGATACCGTGCAAGTTGGCACAACATCTGTGAGAGTTGTATGAATTAATTAAAATTTGCATATATATTTTGATGGTTGATGTCACGGGTGCATACGATTTCTCGCTGGCCTGGACAGAGTGACCGCGTGGCAAAAGCCATAATTGAAAATACTTGAATTTCTCGAAAACTGTGGGTTTGAATTGCCTGTAATTTATTCAGAAATTAGCTAAAATGATGCCCCTTCGAATGCGATACCGTGCAAGTTGGCACAACCCCTGTGAGAGTTGTATGAATTAATTAAAGTTTGCATATATATTTTGATGGTTGATTTCACGGGTGCATACGATTTCTCGCTGGCCTGGACAGTGTGACCGCGTGGCAAAAGCCATAATTGAAAATACTTGAATTTCTCGAAAACTGTGGATTTGAATTGCCTGTAATTTATTTAGAAATTAGCTTTAATGATGCCCCTTCGAATGCGATACCGTGCAAGTTGGCACAACCGCTGTGAGAGCTGTCTGAATTAATTAAAGTTTGCATATATATTTTGATGGTTGATGTTACGGGTGCATACGATTTCTCGCTGGCCTGGACAGTGTGACCGCGTGGCAAAAGCCATAATTGAAAATACTTGAATTTCTCGAAAACTGTGGATTTGAATTGCCTGTAATTTATTCAGAAATTAGCTAAAATGATGCCCCTTCTAATGCGATACCGTGCAAGTTGGCACAACCTCTGTGAAAGTTGTATAAAGTTATAGAAAGTTAGCGTCGAATGATTGTCATGGCTAAGCTGTTTACATTGTGGTTCATGTCTTAGTATCTAAAGGTTCAGTTTCTGGATTAAACGGTCTTTTATTAACCTTTTTAGCACCCCCAACTGTAAAGCAGTTGTCTCAAAATCTGTGGGTTTGATTTTGATAAAATTTTCACAGAACACTCCTTAGATTATCCCCTATCTACCCATATACCGTGCATGTTGGCACAACTTCTAGGAGTGGAGCCGTAGGTAATTTCATTTTTGCCCCCTTTTTTATATGGGGAAAATCCGAGGTTGCGTCACTGTTAGGCTATTTTCTCGAAAACTGTGGGTTTGATTTTAATGAAACTTTCAGAAAAGGAGCTTGAATTAACCCCCAATAGCTTGGCTTATCGTGCATATTGGCACAACCTCTGTGAGGGGAGCAGTTAAGAAAATTGTGGGGACACGATTTTTCAAATGCATTTTTGAAACATTAATAGACCTCGGATGTGTCTCAAACCTACCTAGATCGATAGATCTTTTCTTTCTTAACAATCTAGCATTTTAGATTTTCCGATTTGGTCCCCAAAAAGCGAGAAAATTTAAAAATAAAAAGAGCCCCCATGTTCCAAATTCCACCGTTCCACTTTCGTTGCTAACAGGCCGACGCTAATTTGACGGACATTGCTAACAGGCCGACGCTAATTTGAAGGACATAAATATTTATTTGTATTTACGCACTTACGTTTCCGTCACTTACGTTGCTGATAGCGATAACAGCGATAAGTCAGTTGAAAAATATCACGATATAAATATTTATTTTTATACGAAAAGTATCGATTTTGATACATTTCTCCCATCCCTAGCGTCGGCTTTTGAATATAATATAAACGACGCGCCGAAAGTAAATGTTATTTGTACCCCGTGCCCCGTGTATTTTTTTTTCGCGTCTAGTAGTCCTTGTGCCCGTCGAACGGAAGTGTCAAACTCACCAGTGCTAGTCGCCCCAGTTGTGCAGTCAGTAGGAGCACAGGCTTCCACATTTCCACACAGGACAGACGTGTTTTCTGCTCTCGCTGCCCGGCAAACACAAACATTTATTGAATATTTTCTACACTTTTTGTTCGGTCGTGTTTTTTTTATTTTGCTAAAGTCACGTTGTGCCATAGGTATTGTTTTCGGTTGGGTTTTCGGGGAACAGTGCCGTTGTTCGTCGGGGGTCTAGTGACCTTGCGCGACCCGCACCATGGACCTGCGCAGCTGGCGTAAGGTCCTTATCCAGTGGGTAAGTAGTAGAGATCCTGGGATCTTCGCAGGTCTTCCCGATGCCATCCACTTACGCGATTTCCCGACACAGGTCATCGAGTGTCGCTTCACCGAACACAACTTCATCACGCTGGAGCAGTCGGACATCGATGCCTTCTTCTCGATCTACGTGCAAAAGGCCCAGGTGGCGCCGGTGGAGGAGGAGAACGCGCTGCCGACCCAGCCCGGGGAGCACCGCTCGCCTTTGCAGAACTTCCTCCGAGGTGAGTTCGGGTATTTTGCATTTCCAGCCCGAAATAATTTTGCATGTCATGTCTCCTGAAAAACAGGGTTGTCATCCTTCATCTATTTTACTACTATACTATACTATTTTTTCAATACTATACTATACTATAGGGGATACTATTTTTTCAAAGTCATGGTTGCCCAAATGTCATGAGTCTACATTCCAAGACACCTTTGATATAGGAACTTTCATATAGAAAAAACATAGGCACCTACCAGAGTCGATTGTTAAAGAACTGATTATATGAGAATTTCACTTTGTTGTAAACAGAACAAGTGGAAATAATGGTATTCAAGGACTAATGGTCATTGTATATTATTTCAGTACTGTCTGGGTGTATTACCTCATATCTAGATAAGAAAAAAATGTTTTGGATATAGGAACATTCATGGGGAAAAGGAAGGACTTTGTATAGACCCTAACCGACTTGATATTTAACTTATAGAACTGATTATATGAGCAATTTTTTTTAATTTCAATAAAACTAGTTGAAATATAAGTATTGTTCAAGGGCAAATGTTTATTTTATTCCTATTTAGTCAAATATTGAATTGTGATTATAAATACAAGGGAATATAAATTCTTTTTAGATATGTACATATCAAATTCCCCTTTTTAATTTAGTTATTTTCTTATTTTGGGATTTTCAAAGGATTTTCTTTCTTCCATTTTACTTTACTTCACTTTATTGTCAATAAACTAGTTGAAATAGTAGGATTATTCAAGGATTAATGGCCATTTTATACAATTTTAGTGAAACCTTAGATTACTATAGGACATGCAAGGGTATGTACACTTCTCAAGTCCTCTTTTAAGCTAGTTCCCTTGGCGCCTCGAAAAGGTTTTGGGATTTTCCAATGATTTTCCTCCCCTAACTTGTTGCTTAAAACTAGCCAAATAATGAGACCCATTTTTATTCCAACGCAGATCATTATCCAGAGTTCAGTGCCCACATAGATGGCCGTGGACAACTTGTGACCGCGGACTACGTGTACGTCTAAACACTGCTCCTGCATTACTCGTGCGTGAAGCAGCCCAGCGTGTTCATCCACAGCATCTGCAAGAAGCTGCCTGAGCTAGTGCAGACTTGCATCGCAAACTTCTTCGGCCAGACATTGGAGCAACAGCTGACGCGCCAATTTCTCCGCCAGTCTATGAACAATGTGGCTGTGGTTTACCGCCAGGTCGTCCAGATCAGCCCCAGTCGTCCGAGCTGCAGCACCATGAGTCTCGAGCTAACCATTGACACCACACCGGGCACATCCTCGTCCACATCCGCATCGCCTCAGCCGCCGAGCTGATCATCGCGATCGCCAGCGCCTCCAAATGTCCGCCAACGAAATGCTAGCAGCGCACCCGGGAGCTGCACGGTGTTCGCGCCCAGCTGGAGGTGGTGTCCTACGAGAAGACCATGCTCGGGAAGCAGCAAACGAAGAAGGAGGACCTGATCATAGAAATGCTGGACAACACTGATGGGGCCAGAGGCTCGATGCTGTGCGAAGCAAGCCACACTCTCGCTTATCTCCAGCAAGATAGCGTTCTGCTTCTGCAGCTCTTCCCTCAGCTCGGCGTTCTCGTGCTCCTTCTCGCGCAGCTGCTTGTCGACCACAGAGCTGTCCAGATTCTCGGGCGTGGTGTTCGGGGACAGGGAACAGTTGAGCAAATCCGAGGACGCATTTAGAACCTCACGTCGGTTGTGTAACTCCTCGCGCGCTTCCTGTAGACAACGATCCAGCTCCTGCTTGTCGCGCTTCAGAGAGCTAATTGTATCTTCTCTGGAAGATACAATCAGGCTGGATTCCTCCAGGCGCTGTTCCAGCTCCCGGATTCTGTCCACGCACGCGAGTATGTTCCCGGACGTTTTAAGCTATTCAAGAAGAAAAACAAAAAAAATATAAATATATATTTATGGAATTTTGGGTAGGTATTATGTAGGTACTTTCAATTTAGATTTCCTAAACGGCGCCCTTTTTCGCCAATATTAATTTTAGAATTATGTACCTAGTAGCTTAACATGATTAATAACCATTAAATATGAATTCAAAAATATTAATTTAACAAATAAAATTCCCTCTCAATACCCAAAGTGTGTACAGTTCCGACCCAAAGGTGACTAGTTTTTCGCTGATATTCACACAAAATTCAGCGCCTCTAAATGTCCGCTCCGCTCACACCCAGAACCGAGCTGCTGGAGCAGCGCACCCGGGAGCTGCGCGGTGTTCGCGCCCAGCTGGAGGTGGTGTCCTACGAGAAGACCATGCTCGAAGGGCAGCAAGTGGAGGAGGATCTGATTAAAACGCTAAACAAAGGTAAGAATGCCTCATAGATCTTGTGGCTTACATCCCTCTGATAGTAGTTAAATATGATAGTAACATATTTTATCGTTTTTTCCCATTACAGAGAACATGATGGCCAAGAGTCAACTGGCCAAGCTCAAGAACGCCGTCCAGAATGGTGAGAATGCCGACAACGTGCTAAATGAGTTCGATCATGTAGGTAGTAGACCACCAGATGGTCACAGGTACTTGGTGCCATAAACCAATAATAAAACTTTCCTCATTTCAGTTGAAGCGAAGCCTGATGAAGGAAAGCAGCCAAAAGGAGGCCATTATAGCCGAGACTAACGATAAGCTACAGGATTTGCGCGCCGAAAAATCCGAGCTTGTCGAGCAGGTATGCTACCTGTCTGATTTTATGGGGGCATTACACAAAAGAACTAAATCCGGCGAATTTTGTGTGAATATCAGCGAAAAACTAGTCACCTTTGGGTCGGAACTGTACACACTTTTGGTATTGAGAGGGAATTTTATTTGTTAAATTAATATTTTTGAATTCATATTTAATGGTTGTTAATTATTTAATTAAATTAAAGCTACTAGGTACATAATTCTAAAATTAATATTGGCGAAAAAGGGCGCTGTTTAGGAAATATAAATTCAAAGTACCTACATAATACCTACCCAAAATTCCATAAATATATATTTATATTTTTTTGTTTTTCTTCTTGAATAGCTGGAACAGCGCCTGGAGGAATCCAGCCTGAAGCGCGACAAGCAGGAGCTGGATCGTTGTCTACAGGAAGCGCGCGAGGAGTTACACAACCGACGTGAGGTTCTAAATGCGTCCTCGGATTTGCTCAACTGTTCCCTGTCCCCGAACACCACGCCCGAGAATCTGCACAGCTCTGTGGTCGACAAGCAGCTGCGCGAGAAGGAGCACGAGAACGCCGAGCTGAGGAAAGAGCTGCAGAAGCAGAACGCTATCTTGCTGGAGCTAAGCGAGAGTGTGGCTTGCTTCGTCGAGAAGCACAGCATCGAGCCTGACCGTCTGGCCCCATCAGTGTTGTCCAGCATTTCTATGATCAGGTCCTCCTTCTCCGTTTGCTGCTCCTCGAGCATGGTCTTCTCGTAGGACACCACCTCCAGCTGGGCGCGAACACCGTGCAGCTCCCGGGTGCGCTGCTAGCATTTCGTTGGCGGACATTTGGAGGCGCTGGATGACGGATCTGTGGCGTGCTGCTCGGCGGCTGAGGCGATGCGGATGTGGACGAGGATGTGTCCGGTGTGGTGTCAATGGTCAGTTCGGGACTCATGGTGCTGCAGCTCGGACGACTGGGGCTGATCTGGACGCCCTGGCGGTAAATCACAGCCACATTGTTCATAGACTGGCGGAGAAATTGGCGCGTCAGCTGTTGCTCCAACGTCTGGCCGAAGAAGTTTGCGATGCAGGTCTGCACTAGCTCCGGCAGCTTCTTGCAGATGCTGTGGATAAACACGCTGGGCTGCTTCACGCATGAGTAATGCAGGAGCAGTGTGTAGACATACACGTAGTCCGCGGTCACAAGTTGGCCACGGCCATCTATGTGGGCACTGAACTCTGGATAATGATCTCGGAGGAAGTTCTGCAGGGGGGGGCGGTGCTCCCTAGGCTGGGCCGGCAGCGCGTTCTCCTCCTCTACCGGCGCCACCTGGGCCTTTTGCACGTAGATCGAGAAGAAGGCATCGATGTCCGACTGCTCCAGTGTGATGAAGTTGTGTTCGGTGAAGCGACACTCGATGACCTACTGGATAAGGACCTTACGCCAGCTGCGCAGGTCCATGGTGCGGGTCGCGCAAGGTCACTAGACCCCCAAGACGAACAACGGCACTGTTCCCCGAAAACCGAAACGAAAACAATACCGATGGCACAACGTGACTTTAGCAAAATAAAAAAAACCACCGAACAAAAAGTGTAGAAAATATTCACTAAATGTTTGTTTGCCGGGCAGAGAGAGCAGCAAACAGGCCTGTCGTGTGTGGAAATGTGGAAACTTGTGGTCCTTCTGACTGCACAACTGGGGCGACTAGCACTGGTGAGTTTGACACTTCCGTTCGACGGGCACAAGGACTACTAGACGCGAAAAAAAAAACACGGGGAACAAATAACAATTACTTTCGGCGCGTCGTTTATTTTATATTCAAAAAACAGCAACAAACGGAAAACACAAGCGAGCGGCCACAGCAAGCAAACACAACAGACGCAAAACAACATTGAAAGTTGTAAAGAAGTCTCGTAGGCTGGGATATACTCAGTCCCGCCAGGGTTTCTTTACCGAAAATATTTGTAAAGATATGGGACAAAAAGGTCTAATACGAAAATCGGTTGGCTGGCGTGAGATGTAGAGTGCCAGCCACCGGGGTACGGAGTGAGAGAAACAGTTTATTCGGTGTCTGTAGCAGAGTGAAAAGCGTCAGCGGTAACGCATTCGCTACGAGAAGGCCGAGATAGAGGGGATCGATTATGGGGACAACTTTTCCCTAGGGCAGAATTTATGGCCTAAAATCTAGGCATTTGTCTGGAAATATTCATATTTATGCGTGGCCAGCTTGATTGGATTTTTTTCCCTACGAGTTGCATTAAAATCAGGCGAGAAATACATTTATTGGGGTATTTTTATTGATTCATTTGTAACTCGAGTTTCTACTTTATTTTGTTTTCCCAGTGTAGTCGGGCGCGAGTTGGCTCAATACAGCCGGCAGTGATAGAAGAAGAAGAATAAATTTTGCTTTTAAAAAAATATTTCCCGAAGTTCCTTTGAAAAGAGGGTGTGGCAGTGCGTAGTATTTTTAATATCTGAGAAATATTTTTATTTAATTAATGAGCAACAGGTTTCCTAAAGTTGAGTCCACCCCTTTCTCTCGGTGTAGTCAGCTCGGAAATCAAAGTAGTCAAAGGGAAAAAGAACAACATGGCAGCGGCAAATTTTGTGTTCAGATATGTAAGAAAATATTCTTTGTTTAAATTCTTGGTTCATGGTTTTTTTTTCTCAGTGCTCGCAATTAACGGGTTAGGTTAGGTCATGGTTTATAAATTCTAGCCTACTCTGGGCGAAACCGCATCGAGGCCTTCGAGAAATTTCTCATTGCACGGGACTCTCACGCACACACACACGCGTGACTCCGGGTGCTCCGCCGCTGGTCCTGGGCAGGCACACTCTCCTCGAGGTCGTCTAGATAAACTCCTTCCTGGGTCACTTGGCATCAGCCCGAAGGCAAAAGACTCCTGTTGTCCACATAAATATGCTCTGCTCGCACTTCTGATCCCGTGCGCCGCCTTTGCAAGAGTCCCCTGCTTCTCGCACTTCTGGTCCGGTGCGCCGCGTTTTCCAAAAGTCCAAAAGTGAACTGCTCGCACTTCTGGTCCGGTGCGCCGCGTTTTCCAAAAGAGAGACCTGATTCTGATCCCGTGCACCGCCTTTGCAAAAATGACTCCTCGCACTTCTGATCCCGTGCACCGCCTTTTCCAAAAGAGAGCTCCTGTTTCTGATCCCGTGCACCGCCTTTGCAAAAATGACTCCTAGCACTTCTGATCCCGTGCACCGCCTTTTCCAAAAGAGAGCTAGTCAAGCTTTGCCGCCGCCTTTTGTTCAAGTTTTCGGCTGCTCTGGGTTTTTTCCACTTGTCGAAGTTTCGGTACTCCTTTTCTCTCGCTCTTCCCTTGGCGCGTGCCAATTTTCGGGGGTTGTTTTCCTCCTCGATCGCATGTCCTCTCTCGCTTGCTCCTGTGCGGCGCTGCACTTATCGTGGTGAATATTTCGTTGCTCTCCTGGTGTGTGTGTGTGTGTGTGTGGCTACTGCTGATGTGAGAACGGAGGGGGAAAAGGTAAACAGAACCTATCGCTTAGGCTGAGCTAAAATAATTATTGTGTATCAATATAACTACAAATCTTATGATTATTGGCTAAGCTTATATATTAAATGCACTGTACAATGTTTTTTTTTACAAAGTTATTCGCGAGGGTTTTGTTTGCTGTTGGCGCTGGCGATGTTGTAGCTGCTAGCTGGCGTTGTTGTTGGCGCTGGCGGCCGATGCTGTTGGCGCTGGCGATGTTGGTGGCGCTATTTGTGAGGGGTCAAACGACTCCGCCTGCTTGCAGAAGGCTTTGAATGAACGACTCGTAAACTGTGTCCCATTATCGCAGACAAATGTTCGGGGAATACCAAAGTGATTCAAAATCCTCTCCCGAAAGGATTTTTCGAGATGCGCCGAAGTAGCTTTTCTCAAGGGGACCAACTCAACCCATTTCGAAAAGGCGTCGAAGAATACGAGCAGCATCGTATTCCCACTCTTGGATCGCGGAAGGGGCCAATAAAATCGGCGCAGACAGTATCGAACGGCTCGTTAATCTGTCTGGTGAACATTTTACCCGCCGGTTTGGTTTGGCTGACTTTGAACCGTTGGCAAGTGTCACACTTGCGGACATACCTGGCAATATCGCGGAAAAGACCTGGCCAGTAATATCTCTGGGCGATGCGGGTGGTTGTCTTCCTGATTCCGAGATGTCCTGCCGTCGGCTGGTCAAGGCATTCCGACAGTACTCGCTGTCGGTGTTCCTTGGCTACGCACAGTTTCCAGGGCACGGAGTCTTCGTCGTCAGGTCGGGATCCGATATGCCGATAGAGCTGTTGGTTCTCGTACGCGTAGTCCGGGTAATCTTCAGGCCTGTCCTGAACAAGTTTCAGCATCCGCTGGTACCATGTGCATCCCGGCTTATCCTCCTGGATCATCTGAAGTACTTCCAAAGGCTGTCGAGAAAGTGCATCTGCAACAATGTTCTGGCTCCCGCGTCGATAGGTGACGTCAAACTGGTACTGCTGCAGTTCAAACGCCCAGCGCGCTATGCGGCCGGTGGGATTATCAATCGAGTTGAGCCACTTCAAGGCGGGGTGGTCCGTTATCACCTCAAATCGATAACCTTCCAAGTAGCATCTGAGTTTCCTGATGGCCCATATGATAGCCAGACACTCCTTTTCTGTGGCGGAGTAGTTCTCCTCGGCGGCGATGAGGCGTCTGCTGGCGAATGCGTTCTCGTTGACTCGTTCTTCTCCCTGGATTTTCTGCGTTAAAACTGCTCCTAGGCCGATGTCGCTGGCGTCTGTTTGCAACACGAACTTCTCGTTGAAGTCGGAGCAGGCGAGAACCGGCGCCTCCGTGAGTTTTCTTTTGAGTTCCTCGAACGCATCTTGCTGCTCCTGCTCCCATTGCCATTTCTTTCCTTTCTTGAGTAGCAAAGACATGGGCTGCACTACGCTGGCAAAGTTGGGTACAAATCTCCTGTACCATGACGCAATCCCTAGACATCTCCTCAACTCCTTGCATGTGGTGGGCAGACTCAGTCGCCGTACTGCCGAAATCTTGTCGGGATTCATGTGAATTCCCTCCTCACTGATGACGTGTCCCAAGTACACCAGGCTGCGCTTAAAGAAACTGCATTTCTTCGCGTTGAGACGAAGGTTCGCCTTTCGTAGCCGTCGAAATACTTCTTGTAGATGCTGCACATGCTCCTCCAGAGTGCGGCCGATGATGATGATGTCATCCAAATACGCAAACGCGTTGGGCTCCATGTCCGGTCCTATGACGCTGTCGAGCGCCCGCTGGAATGTGGCTGGTGCTGAGTGGAGGCCAAACGGCATCACTTTCCAGTGGTACAAGCCCCTCCCGGGGACTGTAAATGCTGTGCACTCGCGGCTGGACTCGGCTACAGGGATTTGCCAATATCCGCTCTTCAAATCGAGCGTCGATATGTACTTGGCATGGCGCAGACGCTCCCAGATGTGTGTTATCCTTGGCAGCGGGTATGCATCTGGAATAGAATGGGCATTTAGTTGTCGAAAATCTACACATAGTCGCATCTCTCCAGATTTCTTGCCCACGAGTACAATCGAGGCGCTGTGGGGGCTCCGAGAAGGCTCTATACAGTCGTTGCGTAGCAGTTCGTCGATCTGCTCATCGATAATCCTCTGCATCGCGGGATTCTTAGGAAAATACCTATCATGGGCTTATCATCTCGCATCGTGATCGTATGCTCAGCGATATTTGACATTCCTGTCAATCCTTCGAATTTGGCCAATTCCTACTGTAGGAATTTGTTTACCCAGGGTTCTAATTCTTCTTGCTCGGCGTTTGCGGTGATTGCGGCTAGTGCTCCTCCAGTGTCAGGCGTGTATCCTGGTCTGACTGGGGAAGGCGCTCGCCCTTCCTCTACTGGTTCCGCTGAAACAGTAGCATGATTCCGTCGAAATGGATTATTTCGCACGGCGTTGTCGTCTCGAGACCCTAAAATACTGCTGGTCGGGGTGGTTTGCACCTCGTTATCTGGATCGTTGTTTGCTGGAGTGAACGCATTTGTCAAGAGAGGAGGCATAGCTAAGTCGTTAGTGGGGCTGCATATTAGGAGAGGGTACAGCTGCAGCGAAGCGCGGCCGCATTGGAGAGTGGCAGACATGCCCATGCCCAATAGTACGTCTTCCATGAACGAAGGGAAAACTACCAGAGACTTGGTTATCTCCTTGCGTGAGCCTTCCGCCAGGCTGACATGAGTGTGTACCGACCCTACACGTTGAACAACTCGTTCGCTCACGAAGCTTCTGCTAGCTCCGGTGTCTATGGTAGCGTTAAACTCCTGACCCTCGATTTGCACCTGCGCGATAATTCTGCTCGACTGAACCTGTAAGATTTCTCCTAATTCCGGGGAAGACTCCTCTCGTTTCCCGGCTGGGTACGACGGCAACAGTCGAGAGTGCGTACTCCTCTGCGACCACAATCCCAACAAAAGAGGACTATGGGATTGCGACATGTAGCTAAACGGTGACCCTCCTGGGCACAATTCCTGCAAGCAAGACTGAAGTTCGGCACCATTGACCTGTTCCCCACTCGAGGAACTGATTGTAAAACTGTGGCTGGGGTGGGTGGTCGTCTGGCCGGTCGTGTGAAATTCTGTTGACCTATGCATACGCTGGGATCTCGTACTCGTTCCTTCTAGGCGCTGGTTGTGGTTCGGCCAACATTCTGGCATGGCTTCCTGTGCTCCGATCGCGGGTGACCTCGTAATTTACCGCTAAAGTGGTAAGTTGCTCCAAAGTGGTGAAGTCGTGCCTCCTTGCGTACATCTGGTACTCCGGTTGGAGATTTTCATAGATCCGGTCCAACTTCTGCTCCGCATTATACCCCGCTCTGTGCATCATGAGTCTGATGTTGACTAGGTATTGTTTGAAAGTCTCTCCCCGTCGCTGATCTCTGGTGCGGATCTCATCCTCGAGTCGCTGAAAGTACCTGGGTGGCAGAAAGAAGTCAAGAAACGCCTTCTTGAAGTTCGTCCAAGATTTTCCTAGCAGCTGGCTTGTCCGAAACCAGTGCTCAGCTGTATCCGTCAAAAGACCAGGGATGGCCTGCGGCATCTTCTCCACGTCAACTTCGTGTGCGGTGGCTCGTTCCTCGAGGTGTTGGATGAAGGTTATGGGGTCCGTGGTCCCGTCAAAAGTGATTCCCCAATTCTTCAGCTTTTCCGCTAGCGTGGCTGCGGACATCTCTGATTTCCTGGGAAAAATATCCCGCTTGACCGGATGGATCTCCGTGTCTCCGACTACATCGGCGGCACCTCGGCCTTCCAGTGCTGGCACCTGAAGCTGTGTTGGACCCGGTGGGTGTGGGTTCGGAGTCGGTGAACGCTGCTTCCTATCCGTTAGGGCGGCTGTAATTTCCGCTTCGCAATCCTGTAGCCGCTCGGCTATCTCCAGCACGTGGTCGTCCCGATTATTAAAAGCAGACAGCCGGCTCCTCATTTCCTCAACTGTTCCGGTTGCTTCCAAGGAAAACTCCTTCAGAATCGCCTCCAATTCCCGCTTCCGGAGATACGAAATCCAACGCGCCCCCATATTGCTGTGAAATAATAGTTAACTGGCAAACGACAGGAAAAGTTTCGATAGGACGAGAGAAATTCTTGGACGAGGGTCAAACGATGTTCGAACTGGTTAAAATCTTCATTGAAAATTTTATTTTATTTGTCACCAAGAATTCACTGAATTCCCACGTGCAACGATGGTGACCACAATCCGATGTCAAACGACGATTTAATTCCTAAATTTTCTCGACGGTGATTAAATTTTGTTCGACGACGATGTAGTTTTAAATTTTTCCACGACGATGTCTTTGAGAGCTGCCGATGCACGTGTTGATTCGGCGATGGTTATATGAGAAGCCCCCAACGATGTGATCCCGTTGCCTGTACTTGATCGACTCCTGCTCGTGTGAGAGGGACGACGATGAGAGTGAAAAAGAAAAAAACAAAATGGCTGCGCTGTAGGGAGTATACGTTAGCTTTTCCCTACCTCGTTCTTTCGAAACTCTCGTGACCTGAGTTGGCTAGCCTAGAGGGCTCTCGCTCTCTCTCTCTTTCCGATTATCTGCCTGTATGTGTTTCGTCCTCACTTGATTTGCTGGCCACGTGAGCTTGGAACAAAGAATCTCTGATTTTAGGTTATGTACTTTGCTCTGCTTAGAAATACATGTATGTGTGTCTGCGTGCGTTAGAAATTTCTCGCTGTGTGTGGGTATACTTTTGTATAAGTTCTCCCGAATGCCATGTGCTCTGCTTAAATTGTAAGTTTTTTTTTCTGAGGTTATGTTCGATGCGTTGGTATATTTTTGAATATATATATATTTTCCTGTTTCCTGCCCTAGTAATTTTTGTGTCCCTCGATATATGACTCTCCTTACGTTCCGACTTAAAAATTTCGCTTCTAAGTGACTGAACCGAAAATTTTCAAACTCTGTACACAGATGGGTATTTAGGCCATATTTAGGTCGTCTAAAATTTTCGTAAACCCCATTTCCCTGTTCGGGCTCCATTCTGTAAAGAAGTCTCGTAGGCTGGGATATACTCAGTCCCGCCAGGGTCTCTTTTCCGAAAATATTTGTAAAGATATGGGACAAAAAGGTCTAAGACGAAAATCGGTTGGCTGGCGTGAGATGTAGAGTGCCAGCCACCGGGGTACGGAGTGAGAGAAACAGTTTATTCGGTGTCTGTAGCAGAGTGAAAAGTGTCAGCGGTAACGCGCATTTGGGCCTGGCTCATAGCATTCGCTACGAGAAGGCCGAGAGAGAGGGGATCGATTATGGGGACAACTTTTCCCTAGGGCAGAATTTATGGCCTAAAATCTAGGCATTTGTCTGGAAATATTCATATTTATGCGTGGCCAGCTTGATTGGATTTTTTTCCCTACGAGTTGCATTAAAATCAGGCGAGAAATACTTTTATTGGGGTATTTTTATTGATTCATTTGTAACTCGAGTTTCTACTTTATTTTGTTTTCCCAGTGTAGTCGGGCGCGAGTTGGCTCAATACAGCCGGCAGTGATAAAAGAAGAAGAATAAATTTTCCTTTGGGTGTGGCAGTGCGTAGTATTTTTAATATCTGAGAAATATTTTTATTTAATTAATGAGCAACGGGTTTCCTAAAGTTGGGTCCACCCCTTTCTCTCGGTGTAGTCAGCTCGGAAATCAAATCAGAAATCAAAGTAGTCAAAGGGAAAAAGAACAACATGGCAACAACATGTGTTCAGATATGTAAGAAAATATTCTTTATTTAAATTCTTGGTTCATGTTTTTTTTTCTCAGTGCTCGCAATTAACGGGTTAGGTTAGGTCATGGTTTATAAATTCTAGCCTACTCTGGGCGAAACCGCATCGAGGCCTTCGAGAAATTTCTCATTGCACGGGACTCTCGCTGGCCAAAACGCGGTTCACTCCACTCACTCACCCGTCTCGCTCTCACGCACACACACACGCGTGACTCCGGGTGCTCCGCCGCTGGTCCCGGGCCGGCACACTCTCCTCGAGGTCGTCTAGGTAAACGCCTTCCTGGGTCACTTGGCATCAGGCCGAAGGCAAAAGACTCCTGTTGTCCACATAAATTTGCTCTGATCGCACTTCTGATCCCGTGCGCCGCCTTTGCAAGAGTCCCCTGCTTCTCGCACTTCTGGTCCGGTGCGCCGCGTTTTCCAAAAGTCACCTGCTCGCACTTCTGGTCCGGTGCGCTGCGTTTTCCAAAAATGAACTGCTCGCACTTCTGGTCCGGTGCGCCGCGTTTTCCAAAAGAGAGACCTGTTTCTGATCCCGTGCACCGACTTTGCAAAAATGACTCCTCGCACTTCTGATCCCGTGCACCTCCTTTTCCAAAAGAGAGCTCCTGTTTCTGATCACGTGCACCGCCTTTGCAAAAATGACTCCTCGCACTTCTGATCCCGTGCACCGCCTTTTCCAAAAGAGAGCTAGTTAAGCTTTGCCGCCGCGTTTTGTTCAAGTTTTCGGCTGCTCTGGGTTTTTTCCACTTGTCGAAGTTTCGGTACTCCTTTTCTCTCGCTCTTCCCTTGGCGCGTGCCAATTTTCGGGGGTTGTTTTCCTCCTCGATCGCATGTCCTCTCTCGCTTGCTCCTGTGCGGCGCTGCACTTATCGTGGTGAATATTTCGTTGCTCTCCTGGTGTGTGTGTGTGTGTGGCTACTGCTGATGTGAGAACTGAGGGGGAAAAGGTAAACAGAACCTATCGCTTAGGCTGAGCTAAAATAATTATTGTGTATCAATATAACTACAAATCTTATGATTATTGGCTAAGCTTATATATTAAATGCACTGTACAGTGTTTTTTTTTACAAAGTTATTCGCGAGGGTTTTGTTTGCTGTTGGCGCTGGCGATGTTGTAGCTGCTAGCTGGCGTTGTTGTTGGCGCTGGCGGGCGATGCTGTTGGCGCTGGCGATGTTGTAGCTGCTAGCTGGCGATGTTGTTGGCGCTGGCGGCCGATGCTGTTGGCTCTGGCGATGTTGGTGGCGCTATTTGTGAGGGGTCAAACGACTCCTCACAAAGTCCAAGGATACCCCCAAGGATGCCCCAAGGATACTACGGAAGGAGTCCAAGGATACCTCCAAGGATGACCAAAGGATACTACGAAAGGATCCCAAGGATACCCCCAAGGATTCCCAAAGGATACTACGAAAGGAGTCCAAGGATACGTCCAAAGATTCCCAAAAGGTACTACGAAAGGAGTCCAAGGATACCTCCAAGGATGACCAAAAGATACTACGAAAGGATCCCAAGGATACCTCCAAGGATGCCCAAAGGATACTACGAAAGGAGTCAAAGGATACGTCCAAGGATGCCCAAAGGATACTACGAAAGGAGTCCAAGGATACCTCCAAGGATGCCCAAAGGGTACTACGAAAGGATTCCGAGGATACCTCCAAGGATGCCCAAAGGATACTACGAAAAGAGTCCACGGATACCTGCAAGGATTCCCAAAGGATACTACGAACAAATTCCAAGGATACCTCCAAGGATTCGAAAGGGATACTACAAATCGACTCCAAGGATACTACAGGGCATCTACAAAGGCGCAATGAAACACATAAAGGACATCAGGAGAACGTTAAGAACACAAAGGGAGCGAACCAGAGCGTCTAAGGTCTCGATTGGGACTGATCGGAGGAAGGAAAAACACGCATCAAAAGTCTGCCGAAGGAAGGGGGAAGACGGCACAGAGCAGAGAGCTGTACCGTAGATCTGGGTAGTAAGAAGGAGAGGCCGATGGAAATAGCGGGATTGAGCAAAGAGGAAGGCTCGGAACCGAGGTGTCATTAAAGGGAGCCCAGGCTCAAGCTGAACAATCAAAATCGACGAGCATCATGAGCACTCGCATAACCAGGAGCGAAGCGCGCAAAATGATGGCTGCCCACCAGCCGTCCGGAGGATCTAGCCCGGGGCAAGGATGGTCGACAGCCCGGCCTACCCGAACCTCGCGGCGGATCTCCGGGCGGGGCGTCCCCGAGCCGGTCATCAGCTCCGACAGCGACGTCGAGTTGGTGGAGGACCCGCGGGTGGAGCAACGGCGATGGCGGTTTCCCAAAGCGGTCAACCGGGCCGACGGACGCATCCCGACTGGCGAGGCGGAGGTGGAGTGGGCTAGCGAAGAGCCGCCCCAGGACCAGCTGGCTCCCAGTAGCCATGCCGAGGCTGTGGTAGCGGCTACGTGGGAGTTTCGACGAAAGTGCGTGGCGCGAAGGCGGAGTGAGGAGCGGCGGTGAAAGGAGATGGAGGAGTCGCCGGAGAGGCAGGCCCAACTGCGGATGGCCGAGGAGGAGGAGCAGCAGCTGTGGGAAAACCCGGGGTACCCACCCACGCCGAGGTATGCGCCCGAGCCCTGCATCCCGCCGCAAGAAGTGGCAGACGACTGGGCGTCCTCACCTCCGCGGTGGCTGCCCTAAATACCGCCCACACCGCGGTACGAGGGGTCACCACAGTGGACGCCAGCACGACCGCCCACGCCGAGGTTCGAGCAGCCACCACCGCAGAAGCAGCAACCACAGCAGCAGCAGCTCAAGCGCGAGCAGCCACCACCGCAGCAGCAGCCACCACAGCGGCAGCAGCTCGAACGCGAGCAGCCACCACCGCAGCAGCAGCCACCGCAGCAGCAGCCACCGCAGCAGCAGCCACCGTAGCAGCAGCAGCTCGAACGCGAGCAACCACCATCGCAGCAGCAGCCACCACAGCAGCAGCCACCACCGCAGCAGCAGCCACCACAGCAGCAGCCACCACCACAGCAGCAGCCACCACCGCAGGCTCAACACATCCGGACGGACATACCGGCACCCGGACGTTCGTGGCCGAATGAGTTAGGTGGCGACAGCAGACGGTTGTCTGGACCTAGCCGGAGGGACCCGTAGAGGAGACGGCAGCGACGGAGGAGCCCCGAATCTGGGAAGAAAGTGGTCCCCGGGTGAGCCCGCTGGATCCCAGGACCCGTGGCAGACCGGAGTGGCCACCACCGACACCGAGCACCGGACCAACAACGCCAAGGACAGGGCCATCGACGCCAATGCCTACCGGCGGCGCGACAGTAACCGCGGAGCCTCTGGAGCGAGGACCCTGGCCTGATCCCGTGGAAAACGGCCGTCCTCCGCTCAAGCGGCAGCACTGGGCGCCCGAAGTGTCCGAGGTGGTGACACGGCCGAAATTGTCGCGGACGGTGTCGGCGCCGGAGGGCCAGCGATGGCGAGAGATCGCGGAGCATGAGTGGTCCGAAGGGATCGCGGAGGCACCGGTGGTACAGGAGGCTCGCATCCTGGGCGGCAGGCGCAGCGTGCGCGTATGGAGAGAGGGGCGCGCGTTCCGCGTCCGGTTGGGGCTGGCGGGCACGAGAGTGTTCGAGGAGCGGCCGAAATAAAATTTGAATAAAATGAAAAAAAAAAAAGGATCTCTCCACTCTGGGTCCAAAGTCCGTGCCTCCTGGTTGACCCACTTGTCCTTCACGTACCGCTTCCAATAGATGCTCCGCCCACTGCTGCCACTCCGCTGATTGCCGTGCTGCTTGTGGCACGCCAAAGTGCCGCTCCACTGCCGAGATGTGGCACTTCCTCTCCCGGTCCAAAGTTCACGGGAGAGTCCAAAGTCCGGTGGAGTTCCGTTATCCTGTTTTGCACACGGCACTCTTGCCTTGCCCGCGAAGTCTCCATTCTCTCTCGTTCAACATGCTTGGTCTCCAAACTCTCTCGCTCTCCGTCCTTGGTCTCCAAACTCTCTCGATCTCCATCCTTGGTCTCCAAACTCTCTCGATCTCCATCCTTGGTCTCCAAACTCTCTCGCTCTCCATCCAAGTCTCCAAACTCTCCTCGCCGCGCCGTTACTACGCGAATTCGCCGCGTAACTGGTAAGCGGCCGGCCATCTGCTGCTGCATCTATTTGTGGGGAGTTATTCAACTCCTCACATTCCCCCCTTACTTCGGGAAACATTTGTCCTAGCCTTCGAGTCATTGTGATTCCCGCGGCGCTCCCTCGATGCTCCCTCGACGCTCTTAACTCCCTTGAGCTTCTACAGCGCTGATCATCCTCCTCGTAGCAACTTTAAATCTCCCGCGCCGATGTTTCCCGTGTCTCCACTGGGACATCGATACTCATGGGCTATCGATCCCAGCTCGGTGCTCGTTGCTGCATCTCACTCCTTTCCATGTTTCCTCCGCCTGGTCACACCATTCGTGCGTGATCGATATTTATTCGCATATCGATACCGACGGTGCGGCGTTGCCACCTGCACGTTTGCGATATTTCCACCTTGGCCGATATTTCCATTGTCGTGTGCCCATCGATCGCACTATCGTCCAGTGCCAATCGATCGCCTATCGAGGCGCCCCCTTCCCTGGCTCGTGGTGATTTTGCAACTTTCATAGGTATGTAAGTTTCTTTTGCATTTCCTTCACTCCTTTTTATCTCATCCTTTCGTCCTCTCTCGCCCTTCACTCGTCTTCTGTTGGCAGCTTTTGAGAGCGGGTGCGGAGAGGACTTCGCATTCGCTTCGCAACCAGGACAGCAGGTAAGTATTTATGATGTCCGTTTCTCTTTCCTGCATTAAGCCCCCTTTAAATTTCAGGTTGCTGGTGCGGCCCATGCATGCCCCGTTCTTTTTCTTGTTTTTAGTCAACTGTTGGTGTGGTGCGTGTTTCTGTTTTTTTTTTTTTTTTGTGACCAGCTGGCTACGGTGTAGATCTGATTCTGCACCGTCCTCCCCTTTTCCTCGGGTAACAACTAGACGAGCTCGTCCGGCGCATTCCGTATAGAATCTCCGGATGCTGCGGTGTATGTCTGGACTGCGCGTCTTGTGTTGCTTGTCTCCTTCCGCGCATACTCTCTTCTACGTTACCCGTATCCTTGTGCCGTTTTGTAAGTGTCCCTTCCACCTGGCGTTATCGCGGATGACTCTGGCAACTGCCCGACGCTGAATCCTGTTGCCTTGCGGTCGGGATCACCTTCCATCCCTATCCACGTCCTTGACCTTTCTGCGTGGCGTGTGGATGACTCTCGCTTCGGCCTGACGCATAATCCTTTGGCCTCGCAGTCTGGATTAACGAGAAACCCTTATCCATGTCCTTGTGCTATCCTGATTGTCCTTTCCGTGTGGCGTATGGATGACTCTCGCTTCGGCCTGACGCCTAATCCTGTCGCCTCGTACCCGTTGTTAGACATCTGACGTTTCTGCTGTCTGCTCGTTTGGTTGTTGCTTGAGCTCGCCAACGTGAACTGACTTTTCTTTTTTCGACTGTGTGTGGCGAATTTTGCAGATCACTGGAGAGACGAAATCTACGACCTGGTAAGGGCCATCGTACCTCGGGGCTAGTTTTGCAGCGAATCCTTCGGCCGCTTTGGACAGGTGATGTTCCTTGGCCCACACTATGTCGCCCACCGCTGGTGACCATTGCCTCCTTCTCAGATTGTAGTGTATGGCTTGGTCCTGGGACGCCTTTTCCATATTTCGCCGCACGATCTCGAATACCTCTCTTAGTTTGTTGGAATTTTCCTCAGGGGTCTCCGTAGCTCGTCCAGTGCCTAGGGTTTCCTTATCCTATAGGCTGCTGCGTCTACCCTTCCCTGGGTAAGAAACGCCGGTGGATTCCGATGTGCTCGTGTTCACAGCTAGCATAATCTCCGGCCACTTCTCGTCCCAGTTTCTCTGGTCCTGCCCTGCGAACTGCGCAATCATGGTCTTGACCGTTCTGTTCGCTCGCTCGGTCGGATTTTCTTGTGGTGTGTATGGTGCGGTGAACTGTTGTCTGATACCCATCTCAGCCAGAAAACTCTTGAAGATACGGCTTGTAAGCTGCACTCCGTTGTCCGTTATGACCACCTTCGGGACCCCGTACCTTGCGACTATGCGCTCCCTAAACGCCTTCTTGAGCGACTCTGCTGTCGCACTGCGTAGGGGCACCAGTTCCGTATATTTCGAAAACCTGTCTATCATGACCAGCAGGATTTTGGTTCCCGTGCTTAGATCTTGGTAGGGGTCCAACGAAGTCTGCACATACCGTTCCCATGGTTCCTCCGGCACTTGGCTCAATTTCTTCCCGGCCGCCTGCATCTGATTGGGCTTAAACCGCAAGCAAATCTCGCATTTTCGTGCATGCCTGGCCAGTAGTATCGGGCTGCCAACCGTGCAATTGTCCTTCGGCTTCCTACGTGTCCCGCAGACGGTGCGTCGTGGTTCTCGTAGCGACTTTGGGACGCACATCTTCCATGACGCGACGTCTTCACTGCCTGCTCGGTGAGGTATGTTTCTGTATAGTGTCTCACCATCAATAACATAGTCCGGGTACTTCTGCGGCTGGGTCTTTATCTTTTCGCCCATGTCCTGGATCCAGCTGCATCCTCCTGAAGCTGTAGTTGCCGATGCCTCTTTTAAAACTCATAGTGTTTCCGGTAGTGGTTGTCTTGATAATGCGTCGGCCACCACGTTTAGCTGACCCTTTCTGTACGCTATCTCAAAGTCGTACTGTTGTAGCTCCAGGGCCCATCTGGCGATCCTTCCTGAAGGGCTTTCTATGCTGTTGAGCCACCAGGGCCATGTGGTCGATTACTACCTTAAAGTGGTAACCTTCCAGATATGGCCTGAGCTTCCGGATCGCCCAGAAGATCGCCAAACACTCCTTCTCCGTTGTCGAGTAGTTCTTTTCCGCGCCGTTCAGTGTTCGGCTTGAGTAGGAGATTACTCTTTCGCCCTTTTCGGTGTCCTGGGTCAGTATCGCTCCGATGCCGTAGTCGCTGGCGTCTGTTTGCAGGATGAAAGTTCTGAAGTCCGGGCAAGCTCCGGGCTTAACCTCCTCAAACGCCATCTGGTGCTCTGGTGTCCACTCCCACTTACTGCCTTTGCGCAGCAGGTCGTTCAGGGGTTTGACGATTCTGGAAAAATCTGGTACAAATCGGCGGTACCACGACGCTACTCCTAGGTATTGCCGAAGTTCTTTGACGGTCGATGGCGGTTCCAGTTCGGCTATGGCGGCTACTTTTTCTGGATCTGATCCTATTCCCTCGCTTGTCACTCGATGTCCCAGGTACAGTAGTTCCTTTTTAAAGAATTGGCATTTTTTTGGATTCAGCCTCAGGTTTGCCTCTTTTAGACGCCGGAACACTTCTCTCAGGTTTCTTTTGTGTTCTTCCAGCGTGCGACCGATCACTATTATGTCATCCTGGTAAGCGAATGCGTGAGGTGACATCTCGGGGCCAATTACTTGGTCCAAAACTCGCTGAAACGTTGCCGACGCCGAGTGAAGTCCGAACGGCATTACCCTCCACTGAAACAGACCTTTGCCTGGTACCGTGAACGCCGTATACTGCCTGCTACTCTCTTCCAGTGGGATTTGCCAGTATCCATCCTTCAGGTCCAAACTGCTGATGTACCGCGCTTCCCTTAGTTGGTCCAGGATGTAGTTTATGCGAGGCATTGGGTAGGCATCCTTAACTGACTTCGCGTTGATCTGCCTGAAGTCGACACACAGTCTCCACTTGCCTGTCTTCTTTTTCACCATCACGATGGGGGAGCTGTAAGGGCTTTTTGAATGCTCTATGAACCCCATTTGGAGAAGCTCGTCCACCTTTGCGTTGATTTCCCCTTGAGTTTTTGGGTTCTTTGGGTAGTATCTCTGCATGATTGGCTTGTCGTCCTTCATTTTGATCTGGTGTTCTGCCAGATTCGATGTTCCCGACATTGTGCTGAAGTCTGCCAGCTCTGTTTCAAGGAATGCTGTAGTATCGTCCAACTCGTCTACTTGTTGAACGACTGCTACTGATAGCTTCTCCTCGAGCCATCCATTGTGTCGGTTCCTGGTTGGTATTATAATCTCGTGTCCAGCACACCTTATCTCGCTTCCGACTTGTTTCAGGAAGTTCCATCCCAACATCCTTGGATCCTCGGGCACTAATGGATCCACTACTCCGGGTAAAACCAACAGGCTCATGGTCACTTGTTTGTGGTCCCGAATTTGACCTCCACCTCGAGCTGCGCATCAATTCCGCCGCACCTTCCATCTGCCAACCTAACTTGCCGTCTCGTCCTTGTAATCCTTCCTAGAGCAGCAATATTGTCCGCCAATTCTTCGCTGACGAAGCTTGCCTTTGCTCCGGTGTCGATTGTGGCTTTGTAGCTGTTCCCACCAGTCATCACAGCTGCGGACAACTGCTGCTCCTCCTCGATTAGCTTGCCCGTTAGTTTGGAGTGGCATTGTGCGATCCCCGCTCGCCTCTCTGCGGCGGAGATCGCTGGCCATTTCCCGATCGTTGGCAGCAATCGACGCTCCTATCCAGCAAAACAGCAGCCGCTGGTTTCGACATCCTCTAGCCCAGTGTCCGTTCCCACCGCATTTCCGACAGGCCTCCTGCGGGTCTGTGATATGGGTGGCATCTTGTGGCCTATGTGTGTTGCTTGGCGGCCTGCACAAGGTATTGTTTGGCTGTCTCTGTTGCTGTGGGGGTGGTGCACAATGGCCTCCGCGTGGTGCGTCTGTTGCCTGCTGTCGTCTGGCTTGGTGTGGTGGTGACCATTGGTCGTTTCCTCGTGTGTCCTGGTTATCTACCACCTCGCATCTCCTGCATGTCACCTGTGTTGGTAACGCCGACTTTGTCTTTGAGAACTTGTTCTCCTGTGCGAAGACTTCCCGTTCCTTTTCAAGTTCTTCGTACTCATCGGCTAGGATCATTAGAGTGTCCAGGTCCGACACTTTGTATGCTCTTAAGAACATCCGTAGGCTTGGGGTGCAGTTCTCTTTAATGACCCTTAACGTCTCTTTCGTAGAATAGCTAAGTGGCCTCACCATCGTCTGCATGTCGATCATGTAGTCCTTGAACGACTCGCTCAAGCCTTGCTTCCTTTGCCGGACCTGGACCGCCAGCCTGGTGAAGAAATCTCTTGGCAGGAAGTATGTGTGGAAACTTTCAATGAATTCTACCCAAGTTCTCCACTGCTTATTGTAGGCGATGAACCATTTCAAAGCCCTTCCTTTTAGCAACTCCGGCATCGCTCGAGGGATCATATCAAGCTCCAAACCGTACGTGTTGGCGGACCATTCTACCTGCTCCAGGAACTCGAATGGTTTTTCCGCCCCGTCGAACCTGAACGACCATTCGCGGACCTTCTTAGCGACCTTTGCATAGTCCGCCTGGCTTGGCCTCGGGGTCAGCGCTGCTGCTTTCTTTTCTTGGCTTGATTCTCTCCTGTGGGCCTCTTTTTGCATGTTGTCATTGCTCAGGCTTGCCACCAGGTTGTCCCCTTCGGCGGCTGTTAACGTAATGCTTGGGCCGGCTCTGTCGTAGTATGTCGCCTCCAGCTCGTCCCAGATGTCGACGAGTTGTGGATCGTTCTCTGTTTCGGAGTAGCATTCCGATAGCGCCTTCCTCATGTCGTCTAGCCTGCCCTCCAGGGCGACGTTGAGCCTCTGTGCGACATGGGCGAAGTCTTCCTTCTTGAGGCGGTAAATCCACTTCTTTCTCATTTTTATTGTGCTGTTCTCACTGTTGGGACAATCACGTTGGGCGCCAGATGTAACGAACTGATTTTTATGGTCTGCTCGCTACGAGATTCGTGCGGCTAGCTCAGTATATTGTGTGTTGGTCCCACCAAATTTATATTAACGTGACCGCCCAGTAGCTCATTGAGGAAGCACAGAATTCACGGGTTCGTATTGGGTTTATTGCGGGTATATTATTACAAGTGTCTTAGTCGCTTGGTTGGCCTGGACTCGTTGCTTGTGACCTTCGGTGCTTCCGACGGTCCTGATTGACTCGACGACCTCTCGCCTTGATGACTCGGTGCTCCTGTCCTGTAGCTCCCCGAAGATACTCGCAGCTCCCTGAAGATCCTCGCCGCTCCCTGAAGAGCCTCGCAGCTCCCTGAAGACGCTCGCTCGCTGATCGCTTCTCACGCGTGACTTGGTGACTGCTGGTACCGACTCGGACTCGCGAGGGGTATCGGCCGTACGGGCTTAGGGAAGCGTCACCATTCTCAGACTAGGGTGAACAGAAGCTGCGCTCTCCAGGATCGCTCCTTTCGACACACCGCCGCCTGACCCTTGCTCTGTCCCGGATGGTCCCACTGGGGTTTCTGCTCAGCCCGCGCGGACAGTCAAGGCGGAACGCCAGGAAGCTGCCTCGCGCCTTACTTCGCTTCCACGCCTAGTGTAAACGAACGTTCCACCCTAGCCTCACCCTTTTGCCTTTTGTCCGGGACGTTTCCGCGTGGCTTTTGGTACTCGGGATTCGGGCACGCCGCTCCGGGACCTCGCAAGTCGAATCCGTAGGGCTCTCCTGGATAATTCCACTCGAGACCGTACCGATCGACCGCTCTCCCTTCTGGCTTGTTATACTCGGGGTTCAGGCACGCCGCTCCGGGACCTCGCAAGTCGAATCCGTAGGGCTCTCCTGGATAATTCCACTCGAGACCGTACCGATCGACCGCTCTCCCTTCTGGCTTGGTATACTCTTTCCAGGCGTAACGCCAGGACTTTGTGGACAGGGTTAATCGACCGCCTTGACCTAGCCGCGTGAAGCCCTCTGGATCTCAGCTACCTGCGTCTCAATTCGGAGATTCCTGGTATCCCAATCCCGAACGTCTCGACGTAGCAATCTCGCTCCTCGAAGGCTTGGCAATCGTCTGGGCAATCCGAAAGCTCAAACCGTATCTGGAAGGTTACCACTTTAAAGTAGTAACCGACCACATGGCGCTGAAGTGGCTCAACAGCATAGAGAGCCCTTCAGGGAGGATCGCCAGATGGGCCCTGGAGTTGCAGCAGTACGACTTCGAAATAGCGTACAGGAAAGGGCAACTCAACGTGGTGGCAGACGCTTTGTCAAGGCAGCCACTGCGGGAAACGTTTCGAGGGATCAAGGAGACGTCGGCGGCGGAAGCTTCTGCAGCATGCAGCTGGATTCTGGAAATGCGCGAAAAGAAAAGGACACAGCCGCAAAAGTATCCGGACTACGTGATGGAGGGTAACACCCTGTACAGGAATATACCTCATAGAGCGGGCAGCGAAGATGTTGCAACATGGAAGATGTGCGTCCCGAAAGCTCTACGGGAAACGGTGCTGAAGGAGAACCACGACTCACCGATGGCTGGCCATGTAGGAAGCCGAAAGACAATAGCACGTCTGGCAGCCCGGTACTACTGGCCAGGAATGCACAGGGACGCCCGAGCCCACGTGCGAGGATGAGAGACATGCATGAGATTCAAGCCGAATCAGATGCAAATGGCAGGGAAAACGCTTACGCAGGTGCCAGAGGAACCATGGGCTACGGTATGTGCGGACTTTGCGGACCCCTGCCGCGTTCGAAGCACGGTAACCAAATGCTGCTGGTATTGATAGACCGGTTCTCCAAGTGGACTGAGTTGGTGACGCTGCGAAGCGCGACGGCCGAGTCCCTAAAGAAAGCTTTTAAAGAACGTATAATCGCGAGGTATGGGGTCCCCAAAATAGTCATAACGGACAACGGAGTCCAGTTTACCAGCAAAACTTTCAAGAGTTTCCTGGTCGAAATGGAAGCCAAGCAACAGTTCACAGCTCCATACACCCCACAGGAGAACCCGACTGAGACAGCCAATAGGACGGTGAAAACAATGATAGCGCAGTTCGCAGGACAGAACCAAAGAGACTGGGACGAAAAATGGCCAGAAATCATGCTGGCAGTAAACACGAGCGTTTCAGAATCCACAGGTTACACACCGTCGTTCATTACCCAAGGCAGGGAACCAAGACTACCGAGCGCCCTATACGACAGAGAAACCGTAGGGAACGGACGACCGACAGAGACCCCGGAAGAGAAAGCAAACAATCTCAGGGAAATCTTCGAGATTGTAAGGCGGAGCCTGGAGAAAGCATCCCAGGACCAGGCTAGGAATTATAACCTAAGGAGGAGGCAATGGACGCCAGAGGTGGGTGACGTCGTGTGGGCCAAGGAACACCACTTATCAAAAGTGGCCGAGGGGTTCGCAGCAAAATTGGACTCTAGATACGAGGGACCTTACCAAGTCATAGGTTTTGCGTCACCAGTAATCTGCAAAATACGACACATAAACACAAAGAAAGAGCGGACCATCCACGTAAGCGAGGTGAAACAGCAACAAACGGAAAACACAAGAGAGCGGCCACAGCAAGCAACCACAACAGACGCAAAACAACATTGAAAGTCCAAGGATACCCCCAAGGATGCCCAAAGGATACTACGAAAGGATCCCAAGGATACCTACAAGGATGCCCAAAGGATACTACGAAAGGAGTCCAAGGATACCTCCAAGGATGCCCGAAGGATACTACGAAAGGAGTCCAAGGATACCTCCAAGGATGACCAAAGGATACTACAAAAGGATCCCAAGGATACCTCCAAGGATGGCCAAAGGATACTACGAAGGGAGTCCAAGGATACCTCCAAGGATGACCAAAGGACACTACGAAAGGATCCCAAGGATACCTCCAAGGATGCCCAAGGGTACTACGAAAGGAGTCCAAGGATACCCCCAAGGATGCCCAAAGGATACTACGAAAGGAGTCAAAGGATACGTCCAAGGATTCCCAAAGGGTACTACGGAAGGAGTCCAAGGATACCTGCAAGGATTCCCAAAGGATACTACGAACAAATTCCAAGGAAGAACACAAAGGGAGCGAACCAGAGCGTCTAAGGTCTCGATTGGGACTGATCGGAGGAAAAGAAAAAACACGCATCAAAAGTCTGCCGAAGGAAGGGGGAAGACGGCACAGAGCAGAGAGCTGTACCGTAGATCTGGGTAGTAAGAAGGAGAGGCCTATGGAAATAGCGGGATTGAGCAAAGAGGAAGGCTCGGAACCGAGGTGTCGTTAAAGGGAGCCCAGGCTCCAGCTGCACAATCAAAATCAACGAGCATAATGAACACACGTGTGACGAGGAGCGAAGCGCGCAGAATGATGGCTGCCCACCAGCCGTCCGGAGGATCTAGCCCGGGGCAAGGATGGTCGGCAGCCCGGCCTACCCGAACCTCGCGGCGGATCTCCGGGCGGGGCGTCCCCGAGGTGGTGGCCCGGCCGAAGTTGTCGCGGACGGTGTCGGCGCCGGAGGGCCAGCGATGGCGAGAGATCGCGGAGCCGGAGTGGCCCGAAGGGATCGCGGAGGCACCGGTGGTACAGGAGGCTCGCATCATGGGCGGCAGGAGCAGCGTGCGCGTCTGGAGAGAGGTTGGGGCTGGCGGGCACGAGAGTGTTCGAGGAGCGGCCGAAATAAAATTTGAATAAAATGAACAAAACGGAGTTTGAAAACCGGCATAAACGGGAAACGCGGCTGAAACAGGGGCCAGAAGTAAGGGGCATACATGGCAGCTCCAGCATCCTGAAATTCATACTGGGTTAATACAGGAAGCAGCCAAACGACACCAAAATACTCACCTGCAGCGAAGCAAATGCGAAGTCCTCTCCACACCAGCTCTCGAGTGTTGCCAGCGTGAAGCCAGGCTCAGCCGGCGGAGGACGATTGAAGGGCGAGAGAGAGAGAGACGAGAGGCGAGAGAGGTCGTCTGGAGAGAGAAAGGATGAAATAGAAAGGAGTGAGGAAATGCGAAAACTTACCTAGAAAGTTGCAAATCACCTTGGCCGGTGGGCAGCAGAGCGGGCATTTTGGAGATTGTTTCATCCACAAACAAGTTATGCACCGAATCTAAAAAAACGTAACGCTGCGTCCGAAATTCAACATAAAAACCGCTCGTGCTATTTGGAGCGTTGTGCAGTCTGATGTGAAGATAATGCTGGGCCCGAGCAGACCGACAGTTCCGATTCTATAACGTCTAAAAATTACCAGCCAACAGCAGTAGAAGAGTCCAAGCCAACCATGGATCCCAACTCCAGTCCCTGGTCCTACGCCTACAACCGCATCGTGCCCGCCAGCGCCGGCAGCTCTGGAGGAACAACAGGCCCAACAGCAACAGCAGCAGGCGCAGCAGCAACAGCTCAACCTGGTGGCCGACAAAGTGCTGATTAAGCAGGAAAAGCAATTAAAAGCCTACAACGACTCGATTTAACTGATCCAACTGCAACAACAACAGCAGGCAGCGCAGCAACAACAGCAGCAGCTCCAGCAGCAACTGCAACAGGAGATCGCCGAGGCGGAAACAGAGCCGGACACCGTTTACATGATCGATGGCCGGAAGGTCAAGGTGACGCGCAAGGATGGCCAGCCGTTCCGAGCGACAATAGTTGAGCAGCAGGATGGCAGTCCGGTGCCGCTGGCAGTGCCAGTTCCGGCGGGATCCTATCCGGCGCAATATGCGAGCCCGGCGTTGAGCTCCGCAGATGGATCGCCCATCACGAATTTACATGCCGTGGACGTGGTCAGCACACCGCAGGCCCAGGTGATCGTCCACAAGACGGCGTCCCCGGTACAAAGGCGGTCGGAGGCAGGCGCCCCTTACTGTGGCCTATTCATCTGTGATACAAAGCACCCTGCAGCAGCAACAACAGCACCATCAGAACCTTTGTTGGACAAAGCTGGAGGACGATGGAGCGGGGCAGGAGGATATAAAGAACGTGCTGCAGCTGCAGGTGAAGCAGGAGCAGCGCCAGCTGGACTTTGCCAACGAGGCATCGACAGTAGATGTCAGCGGTGGTGGCGAAAATCTAGTGTTCAACCTGCCGCCTGGGCTCGAGATTAAGCAAACCTTCTATACCGTACAGAAAGGGTCAGCTAAACGTGGTGGCCGACGCATTATCAAGACAACCACTACCGGAAACACTACGAGGTTCGGACTTCACTCGGCGTCGGCAACGTTTCAGCGAGTTTTGGACCAAGTAATTGGCCCCGAGATGTCACCTCACGCATTCGCTTACCAGGATGACATAATAGTGATCGGTCGCACGCTGGAAGAACACAAAAGAAACCTGAGAGAAGTGTTCCGGCGTCTAAAAGAGGCAAACCTGAGGCTGAATCCAGAAAAATGCCAATTCTTTAAAAAGGAACTACTGTACCTGGGACATCGAGTGACAAGCGAGGGAATAGAAACAGATCCAGAAAAAGTAGCCGCCATAGCCGAACTGGAACCGCCATCGACCGTCAAAGAACTTCGGCAATACCTAGGAGTAGCGTCGTGGTACCGCCGATTTGTACCAGATTTTTCCAGAATCGTCAAGCCCCTGAACGACCTGCTGCGCAAAGGCAGTAAGTGGGAGTGGACACCAAAGCACCAGATGGCGTTTGAGGAGTTTAAGGCAAGACTCGTGGCAGATCCAGTGCTAGCATGCCCGGACTTCAGTAGAACTTTCATCCTGCAAACAGACGCCAGCGACTACGGCATCGGAGCGATACTGACCCAGGACACCGAAAAGGGCGAAAGAGTAATCTCCTACTCAAGCCGAACACTGAACGGCGCGGAAAAGAACTACTCGACAACGGAGAAGGAGTGTTTGGCGATCGTCTGGGCGATCCGGAAGCTCAGGCCATATCTGGAAGGTTACCACTTTAAGGTAGTAACCGACCACATGGCCCTGAAGTGGCTCAACAGCATAGAAAGCCCTTCAGGAAGGATCGCCAGATGAGCCCTGAAGCTACAACAGTACGACTTTGAGATAGCGTATAGAAAGGGTCAGCTAAACGTGGTGGCCGACGCATTATCAAGACAACCACTACCGGAAACACTACGAGGTTCGGACTTCACTCGGCGTCGGCAACGTTTCAGCGAGTTTTGGACCAAGTAATTGGCCCCGAGATGTCACCTCACGCATTCGCTTACCAGGATGACATAATAGTGATCGGTCGCACGCTGGAAGAACACAAAAGAAACCTGAGAGAAGACCGTCAAAGAACTTCGGCAATACCTAGGAGTAGCGTCGTGGTACCGCCGATGTGTACCAGATTTTTCCAGAATCGTCAAACCCCTGAACGACCTGCTGCGCAAAGGCAGTAAGTGGGAGTGGACACCAGAGCACCAGATGGCGTTTGAGGAGGTTAAGCCCGGAGCTTGCCCGGACTTCAGAACTTTCATCCTGCAAACAGACGCCAGCGACTACGGCATCGGAGCGATACTGACCCAGGACACCGAAAAGGGCGAAAGAGTAATCTCCTACTCAAGCCGAACACTGAACGGCGCGGAAAAGAACTACTCGAGAACGGAGAAGGAGTGTTTGGCGATCGTCTGGGCGATCCGGAAGCTCAGGCCATATCTGGAAGGTTACCACTTTAAGGTCGACCACATGGCCCTGGTGGCTCAACAGCATAGAAAGCCCTTCAGGAAGGATCGCCAGATGGGCCCTGGAGCTACAACAGTACGACTTTGAGATAGCGTACAGAAAGGGTCAGCTAAACGTGAGTTTTAAAAGAGGCATCGGCAACTACAGCTTCAGGAGGATGCAGCTGGATCCAGGACATGGGCGAAAAGATAAAGACCCAGCCGCAGAAGTACCCGGACTATGTTATTGATGGTGAGACACTATACAGAAACATACCTCACCGAGCAGGCAGTGAAGACGTCGCGTCATGGAAGATGTGCGTCCCAAAGTCGCTACGAGAACCACGACGCACCGTCTGCGGGACACGTAGGAAGCCGAAGGACAATTGCACGGTTGGCAGCCCGATACTACTGGCCAGGCATGCACGAAAATGCGAGATTTGCATGCGGTTTAAGCCCAATCAGATGCAGGCGGCCGGGAAGAAGTTGAGCCAAGTGCCGGAGGAACCATGGGAACGGTATGTGCAGACTTCGTTGGACCCCTACCAAGATCTAAGCACGGGAACCAAAATCCTGCTGGTCATGATAGACAGGTTTTCGAAATGGAAGGAACTGGTGTCCCTACGCAGTGCGACAGCAGAGTCGCTCAAGAAGGCGTTTAGGGAGCGCATAGTCGCAAGGTACGGGGTCCCGAAGGTGGTCATAACGGACAACGGAGTGCAGTTTACAAGCCGTATCTTCAAGAGTTTTCTGGCTGAGATGGGTATCAGACAACAGTTCACCGCACCATACACACCACAAGAAAATCCGACCGAGCGAGCGAACAGAACGGTCAAGACCATGATTGCGCAGTTCGCAGGGCAGGACCAGAGAAACTGGGACGAGAAGTGGCCGGAGATTATGCTAGCTGTGAACACGAGCACATTGGAATCCACCGGCGTTTCTTACCCAGGGAAGGGTAGACGCACAGCCTATAGGATAAGGAAACCCTAGGCACTGGTCGAGCTACGGAGACCCCTGAGGAAAATTCCAACAAACTAAGAGAGGTATTCGAGATCGTGCGGCGAAATATGGAAAAGGCGTCCCAGGACCAAGCCATACACTACAATCTGAGAAGGAGGCAATGGTCACCAGCGGTGGGCGACATAGTGTGGGCCAAGGAACATCACCTGTCCAAAGCGGCCGAAGGATTCGCTGCAAAACTAGCCCCGAGGTACGATGGCCCTTACCAGGTCGTAGATTTCGTCTCTCCAGTGATCTGCAAAATTCGCCACACACAGTCGAAAAAAGAAAAGACAGTTCACGTTGGCGAGCTCAAGCAACAACTAAACGAGCAGACAGCAGAAACGTCAGATGTCTAACAACGGGTACGAGGCGACAGGATTAGGCGTCAGGCCGAAGCGAGAGTCATCCATACGCCACACGGAAAGGACAATCAGGATAGCACAAGGACATGGATAAGGGTTTCTCGTTAATCCAGACGGCGAGGCCAAAGGATTATGCGTCAGGCCGAAGCCGAAAGGTCAAGGACGTGGATAGGGATGGAAGGTGATCCCGACCGCAAGGCAACAGGATTCAGCGTCGGGCAGTTGCCAGAGTCATCCGCGATAACGCCAGGTGGAAGGGACACTTACAAAACGGCACAAGGATACGGGTAACGTAGAAGAGAGTATGCGCGGAAGGAGACAAGCAACACAAGACGCGCAGTCCAGACATACACCGCAGCATCCGGAGATTCTATACGGAATGCGCCGGACGAGCTCGTCTAGTTGTTACCCGAGGAAAAGGGGAGGACGGTGCAGAATCAAATCTACACCGTAGCCAGCTGGTCACAAAAAAAAAAAAAACAGAAACACGCACCACACCAACAGTTGACTAAAAACAAGAAAAAGAACGGGGCATGCATGGGCCGCACCAGCAACCTGAAATTTAAAGGGGGCTTAATGCAGGAAAGAGAAACGGACATCATAAATACTTACCTGCTGTCCCGGTTGCGAAGCGAATGCGAAGTCCTCTCCGCACCCGCTCTCAAAAGCTGCCAATGTGGAGTCAGATGCTGCCAACAGAGGACGAGTGAAGGGCGAGAGAGGACGAAAGGATGAGATAAAAAGGAGTGAAGGAAATGCAAAAGAAACTTACATACCTATGAAAGTTGCAAAATCACCACGAGCCAGGGAAGGGGGCGCCTCGATAGGCGATCGATTGGCACTGGACGATAGTGCGATCGATGGGCACACGACAATGGAAATATCGGCCAAGGTGGAAATATCGCAAACGTGCAGGTGGCAACGCCGCACCGTCGGTATCGATATGCGAATAAATATCGATCACGCACGAATGGTGTGACCAGGCGGAGGAAACATGGAAAGGAGTGAGACGCAGCAACGAGCACCGAGCTGGGATCGATAGCCCATGAGTATCGATGTCCCAGTGGAGACACGGGAAACATCGGCGCGGGAGATTTAAAGTTGCTACGAGGAGGATGATCAGCGCTGTAGAAGCTCAAGGGAGTTAAGAGCGTCGAGGGAGCATCGAGGGAGCAACGAGGGAGCGCCGCGGGAATCACAATGACTCGAAGGCTAGGACATGCAAGGAAACGCCGGAGGGTAGAAACAAGTTCTAAATGTTTCCCGAAGTAAGGGGGGAATGTGAGGAGTTGAATAACTCCCCACAAATAGTAGCAGCAGCAGATGGCCGGCCGCTTACCAGTTACGCGGCGAATTCGCGGAGTAACGGCGCGGCGAGGAGAGTTTGAAGACTTGGATGGAGAGCGAGAGAGTTTGGAGACCAAGGATGGAGATCGAGAGAGTTTGGAGACCAAGGATGGAGATCGAGAGAGTTTGGAGACCAAGGACGGAGAGCGAGAGAGTTTGGAGACCAATGAAGGAGAGCGAGAGAGTTTGGAGACCAATGAAGGAGAGCGAGAGAGATTGGAGACCAAGGACGGAGAGCGAGAGAGTTTGGAGACCAAGCATGTTGAACGAGAGAGAATGGAGACTTCGCGGGCAAGGCAAGAGTGCCGTGTGCAAAACAGGATAACGGAACTCAACCGGACTTTGGACTTTCCCGTGAACTTTGGACCGGGAGAGGAAGTGCCACATCTCGGCAGTGGAGCGGCACACAGGCGTGCCACAAGCAGCACGGCAATCAGCGGAGTGGCACCAGTGGGCGGAGCATCTATTGGAAGCGGTACGTGAAGGACAAGTGGGTCAACCAGGAGGCACGGACTTTGGACCCAGAGTGGAGAGATCCTTTTTTTTTTTTTTTCATTTTATTCAAATTTTATTTCGGCCGCTCCTCGAACACTCTCGTGCCCGCCAGCCCCAACCGGACGCGGAACGCGCGCCCCTCTCTCCATACGCGCACGCTGCGCCTGCCGCCCAGGATGCGAGCCTCCTGTACCACCGGTGCCTCCGCGATCCCTTCGGACCACTCATGCTCCGCGATCTCTCGCCATCGCTGGCCCTCCGGCGCCGACACCGTCCGCGACAATTTCGGCCGTGTCACCACCTCGGACACTTCGGGCGCCCAGTGCTGCCGCTTGAGCGGAGGACGGCCGTTTTCCACGGGCTCAGGCCAGGGTCCTCGCTCCAGAGGCTCCGCGGTTACTGTCGCGCTCCCGGTAGGCATTGGCGTCGATGGCCCTGTCCTTGGCGTTGTTGGTCCGGTGCTCGGTGTCGGTGGTGCCCACTCCGGTCTGCCACGGGTCCTGGGATCCAGCGGGCTCACCCGGGGACCACTTTCTTCCCAGATTCGGGGCTCCTCCGTCGCTGCCGTCTCCTCTACGGGTCCCTCCGGCTAGGTCCAGACAACCGTCTGCTGTCGCCACCTAACTCATTCGGCCACGAACGTCCGGGTGCCGGTATGTCCGTCCGGATGTGTTGCTGCTGCGGTGGTGGCTGCTGCTGTGGTGGTGGCTGCTGCTGTGGTGGCTGCTGCTGCGGTGGTGGCTGCTGCTGTGGTGGCTGCTGCTGCGATGGTGGTTGCTCGCGCTCGAGCTGCTGCTGCTGTGGTTGCTGCTTCTGCGGTGGTGGCTGCTCGAACCTCGGCGTGGGCGGTCGTGCTGGCGTCCACTGTGGTGACCCCTCGTACCGCGGTGTGGGCGGTATTTAGGGCAGCCACCGCGGAGGTGAGGACGCCCAGTCGTCTGCCACTTCTTGCGGCGGGATGCAGGGCTCGGGCGCATACCTCGGCGTGGGTGGGTACCCCGGGTTTTCCCACAGCTGCTGCTCCTGCTCCTCGGCCATCCGCAGTTGGGCCTGCCACTCCGGCGACTCCTCCATCTCCTTTCACCGCCGCTCCTCACTCCGCCTTCGCGCCACGCACTTTCGTCGAAACTCCCACGTTGCCGCTACCACAGCCTCGGCATGGCTACTGGGAGCCAGCTGGTCCTGGGGCGGCTCTTCGCTAGCCCACTCCACCTACGCCTCGCCAGTCGGGATGCGTCCGCGGGCCGGTTGACCGCTTTGGGAAACCGCCATCGCCGTTGCTCCACCCGCGGGTCCTCCACCAACTCGACGTCGCTGTCGGAGCTGATGACCGGCTCGGGGACGCCCCGCCCGGAGATCCGCCGCGAGGTTCGGGTAGGCCGGGCTGTCGACCATCCTTGCCCCGGGCTAGATCCTCCGGACGGCTGGTGGGCAGCCATCATTTTGCGCGCTTCGCTCCTGGCTATGCGAGTGCTCATGATGCTCGTCGATTTTGATTGTTCAGCTGGAGCCTGGGCTCCCTTTAATGACACCTCGGTTCCGAGCCTTCCTCTTTGCTCAATCCCGCTATTTCCATCGGCCTCTCCTTCTTACTACCCAGATCTACGGTACAGCTCTCTGCTCTGTGCCGTCTTCCCCCTTCCTTCGGCAGACTTTTGATGCGTGTTTTTCCTTCCTCCGATCAGTCCCAATCGAGACCTTAGACGCTCTGGTTCGCTCCCTTTGTGTTCTTAACGTTCTCCTGATGTCCTTTATGTGTTTCATTGCGCCTTTGTAGATGCCCTGTAGTATCCTTGGAGTCGATTTGTAGTATTCCTTTCGAATCCTTGGAGGTATCCTTGGAATTTGTTCGTAGTATCCTTTGGGAATCCTTGCAGGTATCCGTGGACTCTTTTCGTAGTATCCTTTGGGCATCCTTGGAGGTATCCTCGGAATCCTTTCGTAGTACCCTTTGGGCATCCTTGGAGGTATCCTTGGACTCCTTTCGTAGTATCCTTTGGGCATCCTTGGACGTATCCTTGGACTCCTTTCGTAGTATCCTTTGGGCATCCTTGGAGGTATCCTTGGGATCCTTTCGTAGTATCCTTTGGTCATCCTTGGAGGTATCCTTGGACTCCTTTCGTAGTACCTTTTGGGAATCTTTGGACGTATCCTTGGACTCCTTTCGTAGTATCCTTTGGGAATCCTTGGGGGTATCCTTGGGATCCTTTCGTAGTATCCTTTGGTCATCCTTGGAGGTATCCTTGGACTCCTTCCGTAGTATCCTTGGGGCATCCTTGGGGGTATCCTTGGACTTTGTGAGGAGTCGTTTGACCCCTCACAAATAGCGCCACCAACATCGCCAGCGCCAACAGCATCGGCCGCCAGCGCCAACAACATCGCCAGCTAGCAGCTACAACATCGCCAGCGCCAACAGCATCGGCCGCCAGCGCCAACAACAACGCCAGCTAGCAGCTACAACATCGCCAGCGCCAACAGCAAACAAAACCCTCGCGAATAACTTTGTAAAAAAAAACATTGTACAGTGCATTTAATATATAAGCTTAGCCAATAATCATAAGATTTGTAGTTATATTGATACACAATAATTATTTTAGCTCAGCCTAAGCGATAGGTTCTGTTTACCTTTTCCCCCTCCGTTCTCACATCAGCAGTAGCCACACACACACACACACACCAGGAGAGCAACGAAATATTCACCACGATAAGTGCAGCGCCGCACAGGAGCAAGCGAGAGAGGACATGCGATCGAGGAGGAAAACAACCCCCGAAAATTGGCACGCGCCAAGCGAAGAGCGAGATAAAAGGAGTACCGAAACAAAACGCGGCGGCAAAGCTTAACTAGCTCTCTTTTGGAAAAGGCGGTGCACGGGATCAGAAGTGCGAGGAGTCATTTTTGCAAAGGCGGTGCACGTGATCAGAAACAGGAGCTCTCTTTTGGAAAAGGAGGTGCACAGGATCAGAAGTGCGAGGAGTCATTTTTGCAAAGTCGGTGCACGGGATCAGAAACAGGTCTCTCTTTTGGAAAACGCGGCGCACCGGACCAGAAGTGCGAGCAGTTCACTTTTGGAAAACGCAGCGCACCGGACCAGAAGTGCGAGCAGGTGACTTTTGGAAAACGCGGCGCACCGGACCAGAAGTGCGAGAAGCAGGGGACTCTTGCAAAGGCGGCGCACGGGATCAGAAGTGCGATCAGAGCAAATTTATGTGGACAACAGGAGTCTTTTGCCTTCGGGCTGATGCCAAGTGACCCAGGAAGGCGTTTACCTAGACGACCTCGAGGAGAGTGTGCCGGCCCAGGACCAGCGGCGGAGCACCCGGAGTCACGCGTGTGTGTGTGCGTGAGAGCGAGACGGGTGAGTGAGTGGAGTGAACCGCGTTTTGGCCAGCGAGAGTCCCGTGCAATGAGAAATTTCTCGAAGGCCTCGATGCGGTTTCGCCCAGAGTAGGCTAGAATTTATAAACCATGACCTAACCTAACCCGTTAGTTGCGAGCACTGAGAAAAAAAAACATGAACCAAGAATTTAAATAAAGAATATTTTCTTACATATCTGAACACATGTTGTTGCCATGTTGTTCTTTTTCCCTTTGACTACTTTGATTTCTGATTTGATTTCCGAGCTGACTACACCGAGAGAAAGGGGTGGACCCAACTTTAGGAAACCCGTTGCTCATTAATTAAATAAAAATATTTCTCAGATATTAAAAATACTACGCACTGCCACACCCTCTTTCCAAAGGAACTTCGGGAAATATTTTTTTAAAAGGAAAATTTATTCTTCTTCTTTTATCACTGCCGGCTGTATTGAGCCAACTCGCGCCCGACTACACTGGGAAAACAAAATAAAGTAGAAACTCGAGTTACAAATGAATCAATAAAAATACCCCAATAAAAGTATTTCTCGCCTGATTTTAATGCAACTCGTAGGGAAAAAAAAATACAATCAAGCTGGCCACGCATAAATATGAATATTTCCAGACAAATGCCTAGATTTTAGGCCATAAATTCTGCCCTAGGGAAAAGTTGTCCCCATAATCGATCCCCTCTCTCTCGTCCTTCTCGTAGCGAATGCTATGAGCCAGGCCCAAATGCGCGTTACCGCTGACGCTTTTCACTCTGCTACAGACACCGAATAAACTGTTTCTCTCACTCCGTACCCCGGTGGCTGGCACTCTACATCTCACGCCAGCCAACCGATTTTCGTCTTAGACCTTTTTGTCCCATATCTTTACAAATATTTTCGGAAAAGAGACCCTGGCGGGACTGAGTATATCCCAGCCTACGAGACTTCTTTACAGAATGGAGCCCGAACAGGGACATGGGGTTTACGAAAATTTTAGACGACCTAAATATGGCCTAAATACCCATCTGTGTACAGAGTTTGAAAATTTTCGGTTCAGTCACTTAGAAGCGAAATTTTTAAGTCGGAACGTAAGGAGAGTCATATATCGAGGGACACAAAAATTTCTAGGGCAGGAAACAGGAAAATATATATATATTCAAAAATATACCAACGCATCGAACATAACCTCAGAAAAAAAAACTTAGAATTTAAGCAGAGCACATGGCATTCGGGAGAACTTATACAAAAGTATACCCACACACAGCGAGAAATTTATAACGCACGCAGACACACATACATGTATTTCTAAGCAGAGCAAAGTACATAACCTAAAATCAGATATTCTTTGTTCCAAGCTCACGTGGCCAGCAAATCAAGTGAGGACGAAACACATACAGGCAGATAATCGGAAAGAGAGAGAGAACGAGAGCCCTCTAGGCTAGCCAACTCAGCGCAGCCATTTTGTTTTTTTCGTTTTCACTCTCATCGTCGTCCCTCTCACACGAGCAGGAGTCGATCAAGTACAGGCAACGGGATCACATCGTTGGGGGCTTCTCATATAACCATCGCCGAGTCAACACGTGCATCGGCAGCTCTCAAAAACATCGTCGTGGAAAAATTTAAAACTACATCGTCGTCGAACAAAATTTAATCACCGTCGAGAAAATTTAGGAATTAAATCGTCGTTTGACATCGGATTGTGGTCACCATCGTTGCACGTGGGAATTTAGTGAATTCTTGATGACAAATAAAATAAAATTTTCAATGAAGATTTTAACCAGTTCGAACATCGTTTGACCCTCGTCCAAGAATTTCTCTCGTCCTATCGAAACTTTTCCTGTCGTTTGCCAGTTAACTATTATTTCACAGCAATATGGGGGCGCGTTGGATTTCGTATCTCCGGAAGCGGGAATTGGAGGCGATTCTGAAGGAGTTTTCCTTGGAAGCAACCGGAACAGTTGAGGAAATGAGGAGCCGGCTGTCTGCTTTTAATAATCGGGACGACCACGTGCTGGAGATAGCCGAGCGGCTACAGGATTGCGAAGCGGAAATTACAGCCGCCCTAACGGATAGGAAGCAGCGTTCACCGACTCCGTACCCACACCCACCGGGTCCAACACAGCTTCAGGTGCCAGCACTGGAAGGCCGAGGTGCCGCCGATGTAGTCGGAGACACGGAGATCCATCCGGTCAAGCGGGAAATTTTTCCCAGGAAATCAGAGATGTCCGCAGCCACGCTAGCGGAAAAGCTGAAAAATTGGGGAATCACTTTTGACGGGACCACGGACCCCATAACCTTCATCCAACACCTCGAGGAACGAGCCACCGCACACGAAGTTGACGTGGAGAAGATGCCGCAGGCCATCCCTGGTCTTTTGACGGATACAGCTGAGCACTGGTTTCGGACAAGCCAGCTGCTAGGAAAATCTTGGACGAACTTTAAGAAGGCGTTTCTTGACTTCTTTCTGCCACCCAGGTACTTTCAGCGACTCGAGGATGAACGAGTACGAGATCCCAGCGTATGCAGGAGCATCACCAATAGGTCAACAGAATTTCACACGACCGGCCAGACGACCACCCACCCCAGCCACAGTTTTACAATCAGTTCCTCGAGTGGGGAACAGGTCAATGGTGCCGAACTTCAGTCTTGCTTGCAGGAATTGTGCCCAGGAGGGTCACCGTTTAGCTACATGTCGCAATCCCATAGTCCTCTTTTGTTGGGATTGTGGTCGCAGAGGAGTACGCACTCTCGAGTGTTGCCGTCGTACCCAGCCGGGAAACGAGAGGAGTCTTCCCCGGAATTAGGAGAAATCTTACAGGTTCAGTCGAGCAGAAATATCGCGCAGGTGCAAATCGAGGGTCAGGAGTTTAACGCTACCATAGACACCGGAGCTAGCAGAAGCTTCGTGAGCGAACGAGTTGTTCAACGTGTAGGGACGCCACATAACGTACGATCGGTACACACACACGTGCGAAATAATTTATTTCGACGGAATCATGCTACTGTTTCAGCGGAACCAGTAGAGGAAGGGCGAGCGCCTTCCCCAGTCAGACCAGGATACACGCCTGACACTGGAGGAGCACTAGCCGCAATCACCGCAAACGCCGAGCAAGAAGAATTAGAACCCTGGGTAAACAAATTCCTACAGGAGGAATTGGCCAAATTCGAAGGATTGACGGGAGTGTCAAATATCGCTGAGCATACGATCACGATGCGAGATGATAAGCCCATCAAACAGAGGTATTTTCCTAAGAATCCCGCGATGCAGAGGATTATCGATGAGCAGATCGACGAACTGCTACGCAACGACTGTATAGAGCCTTCTCGGAGCCCCCACAGCGCCCCTATTGTACTCGTGGGCAAGAAATCTGGAGAGATGCGACTATGTGTAGATTTTCGACAACTAAATGCCCATTCTATTCCAGATGCATACCCGCTGCCAAGGATAACACACATCTGGGAGCGTCTGCGCCATGCCAAGTACATATCGACGCTCGATTTGAAGAGCGGATATTGGCAAATCCCTGTAGCCGAGTCCAGCCGCGAGTGCACAGCATTTACAGTCCCCAGGAGGGGCTTGTACCACTGGAAAATGATGCCGTTTGGCCTCCACTCAGCACCAGCCACATTCCAGCGGGCGCTCGACAGCGTCATAGGACCGGACATGGAGCCCAACGCGTTCGCGTATTTGGATGACATCATCATCATCGGCCGCACTCTGGAGGAGCATGTGCAGCATCTACAAGAAGTATTTCGACGGCTACGAAAGGCGAACCTTCGTCTCAACGCGAAGAAATGCAGTTTCTTTAAGCGCAGCCTGGTGTACTTGGGACACGTCATCAGTGAGGAGGGAATTCACACGGATCCCGACCAGATTTCGGCAGTACGGCGACTGAGTCCGCCCACCACATGCAAGGAGTTGAGGAGATTTGTACCCAACTTTGCCAGCGTAGTGCAGCCCATGTCTTTGCTACTCAAGAAAGGAAAGAAATGGCAATGGTAGCAGGAGCAGCAAGATGCGTTCGAGGAACTCAAAAGAAAACTCACGGAGGCGCCGGTTCTCGCCTGCTCCGACTTCAACGAGAAGTTCGTGTTGCAAACAGACGCCAGCGACATCGGCCTAGGAGCAGTTTTAACGCAGAAAATCCAGGGAGAAGAACGAGTCAACGAGAACGCATTCGCCAGCAGACGCCTCATCGCCGCCGAGGAGAACTACTCCGCCACAGAAAAGGAGTGTCTGGCTATCATATGGGCCATCAGGAAACTCAGATGCTACTTGGAAGGTTATCGATTTGAGGTGATAACGGACCACCTCGCCTTGAAGTGGCTCAACTCGATTGATAATCCCACCGGCCGCATAGCGCGCTGGGCGTTTGAACTGCAGCAGTACCAGTTTGACGTCACCTATCGACGCGGGAGCCAGAACATTGTTGCAGATGCACTTTCTCGACAGCCTTTGGAAGTACTTCAGATGATCCAGGAGGATAAGCCGGGATGCACATGGTACCAGCGGATGCTGAAACTTGTTCAGGACAGGCCTGAAGATTACCCGGACTACGCGTACGAGAACCAACAGCTCTATCGGCATATCGGATCCCGACCTGACGACGAAGACTCCGTGCCCTGGAAACTGTGCGTAGCCAAGGAACACCGACAGCGAGTACTGTCGGAATGCCATGACCAGCCGACGGCAGGACATCTCGGAACCAGGAAGACAACCACCCGCATCGCCCAGAGATATTACTGGCCAGGTCTTTTCCGCGATATTGCCAGGTATGTCCGCAAGTGTGACACTTGCCAACGGTTCAAAGTCAGCCAAACCAAACCGGCGGGTAAAATGTTCACCAGACAGATTAACGAGCCGTTCGATACTGTCTGCGCCGATTTTATTGGCCCCTTCCGCGATCCAAGAGTGGGAATACGATGCTGCTCGTATTCTTCGACGCCTTTGCGAAATGGGTTGAGTTGGTCCCCTTGAGAAAAGCTACTTCGGCGCATCTCGAAAAATCCTTTTGGGAGAGGATTTTGAATCACTTTGGTATTTCCCGAACATTTGTCTGCGATAATGGGACACAGTTTACGAGTCGTTCATTCAAAGCCTTCTGCAAGCAGGCGGGAATGGAGATCCAACATACAGCACCTTATACTCCGCAGCAGAACCCGACAGATAGGGCCAATCGCACCATTAAAACGATGGTCGCCCAGTATATCGAGGACAAGCAGACGACGTGGGACGAACTTCTGCCCGAACTGAATCTGGCAATTAATAGCAGCATCTCAGAATCAACCGGATTCAGTCCAAGGCAGAGAGCCACGACTCCCAGGAGCCTTGTATGATGAAGTGACTCCAGGACCAAGCCAAGCGCCACGTTCACCCGAAGCGAAAGCGGAATTGCTACGGGACATTTTCAAGGTAGTACAGGAGAACACTCAGAGAGCTTCGTTGGAGCAGCGGAAGCATTACGATCTCAGGCGACGTGCGTGGAGACCGACCATAGGATCGCTGGTCTTCGTAAAACAGCATCATTTGTCCAGGGCAGCGGATAACTTTGCCGCTAAGCTAGCACCCAAGTACGAGGGCCCGTACAAAGTAAAGTAAAAACCCAGTTAGTAATCGTTAAAACAAAGCACTAATACCCTTTTGTTCTCCCCTACAGACATGGCGTCGGACAACCCGTCACACCTGTGGCGCATGACAACACGCAAGCCACGGCCACCCACATTTCTCAACGCCCCCCGAAGTAGGAGGGGAATGTGAGGAGTCGTTTGACCCCTCACAAATAGCGCCACCAACATCGCCAGCGCCAACAGCATCGGCCGCCAGCGCCAACAACATCGCCAGCTAGCAGCTACAACATCGCCAGCGCCAACAGCATCGGCCGCCAGCGCCAACAACAACGCCAGCTAGCAGCTACAACATCGCCAGCGCCAACAGCAAACAAAACCCTCGCGAATAACTTTGTAAAAAAAAACATTGTACAGTGCATTTAATATATAAGCTTAGCCAATAATCATAAGATTTGTAGTTATATTGATACACAATAATTATTTTAGCTCAGCCTAAGCGATAGGTTCTGTTTACCTTTTCCCCCTCCGTTCTCACATCGGCAGTAGCCACACACACACACACACCAGGAGAGCAACGAAATATTCACCACGATAAGTGCAGCGCCGCACAGGAGCAAGCGAGAGAGGACATGCGATCGAGGAGGAAAACAACCCCCGAAAATTGGCACGCGCCAAGGGAAGAGCGAGAAAAGGAGTACCGAAACTTTGACAAGTGGAAAAAACCCAGAGCAGCCGAAAACTTGAACAAAACGCGGCGGCAAAGCTTAACTAGCTCTCTTTTGGAAAAGGCGGTGCACGGGATCAGAAGTGCGAGGAGTCATTTTTGCAAAGGCGGTGCACGTGATCAGAAACAGGAGCTCTCTTTTGGAAAAGGAGGTGCACGGGATCAGAAGTGCGAGGAGTCATTTTTGCAAAGTCGGTGCACGGGATCAGAAACAGGTCTCTCTTTTGGAAAACGCGGCGCACCGGACCAGAAGTGCGAGCAGTTCACTTTTGGAAAACGCAGCGCACCGGACCAGAAGTGCGAGCAGGTGACTTTTGGAAAACGCGGCGCACCGGACCAGAAGTGCGAGAAGCAGGGGACTCTTGCAAAGGCGGCGCACGGGATCAGAAGTGCGATCAGAGCAAATTTATGTGGACAACAGGAGTCTTTTGCCTTCGGGCTGATGCCAAGTGACCCAGGAAGGCGTTTACCTAGACGACTTCGAGGAGAGTGTGCAGGCCCAGGACCAGCGGCGGAGCACCCGGAGTCACGCGTGTGTGTGTGCGTGAGAGCGAGACGGGTGAGTGAGTGGAGTGAACCGCGTTTTGGCCAGCGAGAGTCCCGTGCAATGAGAAATTTCTCGAAGGCCTCGATGCGGTTTCGCCCAGAGTAGGCTAGAATTTATAAACCATGACCTAACCTAACCCGTTAATTGCGAGCACTGAGAAAAAAAAACATGAACCAAGAATTTAAATAAAGAATATTTTCTTACATATCTGAACACATGTTGTTGCCATGTTGTTCTTTTTCCCTTTGACTACTTTGATTTCTGATTTGATTTCCGAGCTGACTACACCGAGAGAAAGGGGTGGACCCAACTTTAGGAAACCCGTTGCTCATTAATTAAATAAAAATATTTCTCAGATATTAAAAATACTACGCACTGCCACACCCTCTTTCCAAAGGAACTTCGGGAAATATTTTTTTAAAAGGAAAATTTATTCTTCTTCTTTTATCACTGCCGGCTGTATTGAGCCAACTCGCGCCCGACTACACTGGGAAAACAAAATAAAGTAGAAACTCGAGTTACAAATGAATCAATAAAAATACCCCAATAAATGTATTTCTCGCCTGATTTTAATGCAACTCGTAGGGAAAAAAATCCAATCAAGCTGGCCACGCATAAATATGAATATTTCCAGACAAATGCCTAGATTTTAGGCCATAAATTCTGCCCTAGGGAAAAGTTGTCCCCATAATCGATCCCCTCTATCTCGGCCTTCTCGTAGCGAATGCTATGAGCCAGGCCCAAATGCGCGTTACCGCTGACGCTTTTCACTCTGCTACAGACACCGAATAAACTGTTTCTCTCACTCCGTACCCCGGTGGCTGGCACTCTACATCTCACGCCAGCCAACCGATTTTCGTCTTAGACCTTTTTGTCCCATATCTTTACAAATATTTTCGAAAAAGAGACCCTGGCGGGACTGAGTATATAGCAGCCTACGAGACTTCTTTACAGAATGGAGCCCGAACAGGGACATGGGGTTTACGAAAATTTTAGACGACCTAAATATGGTCTAAATACCCATCTGTGTACAAAGTTTGAAAATTTTCGGTAACGTAACGTAAGGAGAGTCATATATCGAGGGTCACAAAAATTTCTAGGGCAGGAAACAGGAAAATATATATATATTCAAAAATATACCAACGCATCGAACATAACCTCAGAAAAAAAAACTTAGAATTTAAGCAGAGCACATGACATTCGGGAGAACTTATACAAAAGTATACCCACACACAGCGAGAAATTTCTAACGCACGCAGACACACATACATGTATTTCTAAGCAGAGCAAAGTACATAACCTAAAATCAGAGATTCTTTGTTCCAAGCTCACGTGGCCAGCAAATCAAGTGAGGACGAAACACATACAGGCAGATAATCGGAAAGAGAAAGAGAGCGAGAGCCCTCTAGGCTAGCCAACTCAGGTCACGAGAGTTTCGAAAGAACGAGGTAGGGAAAAGCTAACGTATACTCCCTACAGCGCAGCCATTTTGTTTTTTTCGTTTTCACTCTCATCGTCGTCCCTCTCACACGAGCAGGAGTCGATCAAGTACAGGCAACGGGATCACATCGTTGGGGGCTTCTCATATAACCATCGCCGAGTCAACACGTGCATCGGCAGCTCTCAAAAACATCGTCGTGGAAAAATTTAAAACTACATCGTCGTCGAACAAAATTTAATCACCGTCGAGAAAATTTAGGAATTAAATCGTCGTTTGACATCGGATTGTGGTCACCATCGTTGCACGTGGGAATTCAGTGAATTCTTGGTGACAAATAAAATAAAATTTTCAATGAAGATTTTAACCAGTTCGAACATCGTTTGACCCTCGTCCAAGAATTTCTCTCGTCCTATCGAAACTTTTCCTGTCGTTTGCCAGTTAACTATTATTTCACAGCAATATGGGGGCGCGTTGGATTTCGTATCTCCGGAAGCGGGAATTGGAGGCGATTCTGAAGGAGTTTTTCTTGGAAGCAACCGGAACAGTTGAGGAAATGAGGAGCCGGCTGTCTGCTTTTAATAATCGGGACGACCACGTGCTGGAGATAGCCGAGCGGCTACAGGATTGCGAAGCGGAAATTACAGCCGCCCTAACGGATAGGAAGCAGCGTTACCGACTCCGAACCCACACCCACCGGGTCCAACACAGCTTCAGGTGCCAGCACTGGAAGGCCGAGGTGCCGCCGATGTAGTCGGAGACACGGAGATCCATCCGGTCAAGCGGGATATTTTTCCCAGGAAATCAGAGATGTCCGCGCCACGCTAGCGGAAAAGCTGAAGAATTGGGGAATCACTTTTGACGGGACCACGGACCCCATAACCTTCATCCAACACCTCGAGGAACGAGCCACCGCACACGAAGTTGACGTGGAGAAGATGCCGCAGGCCATCCCTGGTCTTTTGACGGATACAGCTGAGCACTGGTTTCGGACAAGCCAGCTGCTAGGAAAATCTTGGACGAACTTCAAGAAGGCGTTTCTTGACTTCTTTCTGCCACCCAGGTACTTTCAGCGACTCGAGGATGAGATCCGCACCAGAGATCAGCGACGGGGAGAGGCTTTCAAACAATACCTAGTCAACATCAGACTCATGATGCACAGAGCGGGGTATAATGCAGAGCAGGAGTTGGACCGGATCTATGAAAATCTCCAACCGGAGTACCAGATGTACGCAAGGAGGCACGACTTCACCACTTTGGAGCAACTTACCACTTTAGCGGTAAACTACGAGGTCACCCGCGATCGGAGCACAGGAAGCCATGCCAGAATGTTGGCCGAACCACAACCAGCGCCTAGAAGGAACGAGTACGAGATTCCAGCGTATGCAGGAGCATCACCAATAGGTCAACAGAATTTCACACGACCGGCCAGACGACCACCCACCCCAGCCACAGTTTTACAATCAGTTCCTCGAGTGGGGAACAGGTCAATGGTGCCGAACTTCAGTCTTGCTTGCAGGAATTGTGCCCAGGAGGGTCACCGTTTAGCTACATGTCGCAATCCCATAGTCCTCTTTTGTTGGGATTGTGGTCGCAGAGGAGTACGCACTCTCGAGTGTTGCCGTCGTACCCAGCCGGGAAACGAGAGGAGTCTTCCCCGGAATTAGGAGAAATCTTACAGGTTCAGTCGAGCAGAATTATCGCGCAGGTGCAAATCGAGGGTCAGGAGTTTAACGCTACCATAGACACCGGAGCTAGCAGAAGCTTCGTGAGCGAACGAGTTGTTCAACGTGTAGGGACGCCACATAACGTACGGTCGGTACACACTCATGTCAGCCTGGCGGAAGGCTCACGCAAGGAGATAACCAAGTCTCTGGTAGTTTTCCCTTCGTTCATGGAAGACGTACTATTGGGCATGGGCATGTCTGCCACTCTCCAATGCGGCCGCGCTTCGCTGCAGCTGTACCCTCTCCTAATAAGCAGCCCCACTAACGACTTAGCTATGCCTCCTCTCTTGACAAATGCGTTCACTCCAGCAAACAACGATCCAGATAACGAGGTGCAAACCACCCCGACCAGCAGTATTTTAGGGTCTCGAGACGACAACGCCGTGCGAAATAATCCATTTCGACGGAATCATGCTACTGTTTCAGCGGAACCAGTAGAGGAAGGGCGAGCGCCTTCCCCAGTCAGACCAGGATACACGCCTGACACTGGAGGAGCACTAGCCGCAATCACCGCAAACGCCGAGCAAGAATTAGAACCCTGGGTAAACAAATTCCTACAGTAGGAATTGGCCAAATTCGAAGGAATGACGGGAGTGTCAAATATCGCTGAGCATACGATCACGATGCGAGATGATAAGCCCATGATAGGTATTTTCCTAAGAATCCCGCGATGCAGAGGATTATCGATGAGCAGATCGACGAACTGCTACGCAACGACTGTATAGAGCCTTCTCGGAGCCCCCACAGCGCCCCTATTGTACTCGTGGGCAAGAAATCTGGAGAGATGCGACTATGTGTAGATTTTCGACAACTAAATGCCCATTCTATTCCAGATGCATACCCGCTGCCAAGGATAACACACATCTGGGACCGTCTGCGCCATGCCAAGTACATATCGACGCTCGATTTGAAGAGCGGATATTGGCAAATCCCTGTAGCCGAGTCCAGCCGCGAGTGCACAGCATTTACAGTCCCCGGGAGGGGCTTGTACCACTGGAAAGTGATGCCGTTTGGCCTCCACTCAGCACCAGCCACATTCCAGCGGGCGCTCGACAGCGTCATAGGACCGGACATGGAGCCCAACGCGTTTGCGTATTTGGATGACATCATCATCATCGGCCGCACTCTGGAGGAGCATGTGCAGCATCTACAAGAAGTATTTCGACGGCTACGAAAGACGAACCTTCGTCTCAACGCGAAGAAATGCAGTTTCTTTAAGCGCAGCCTGGTGTACTTGGGACACGTCATCAGTGAGGAGGGAATTCACACGGATCCCGACAAGATTTCGGCAGTACGGCGACTGAGTCCGCCCACCACATGCAAGGAGTTGAGGAGATGTCTAGGGATTGCGTCATGGTACAGGAGATTTGTACCCAACTTTGCCAGCGTAGTGCAGCCCATGTCTTTGCTACTCAAGAAAGGAAAGAAATGGCAATGGGAGCAGGAGCAGCAAGATGCGTTCGAGGAACTCAAAAGAAAACTCACGGAGGCGCCGGTTCTCGCCTGCTCCGACTTCAACGAGATGTTCGTGTTGCAAACAGACGCCAGCGACATCGGCCTAGGAGCAGTTTTAACGCAGAAAATCCAGGGAGAAGAACGAGTCAACGAGAACGCATTCGCCAGCAGACGCCTCATCGACGCCGAGGAGAACTACTCCGCCACAGAAAAGGAGTGTCTGGCTATCATATGGGCCATCAGGAAACTCAGATGCTACTTGGAAGGTTATCGATTTGAGGTGATAACGGACCACCTCGCCTTGAAGTGGCTCAACTCGATTGATAATCCCACCGGCCGCATAGCGCGCTGGGCGTTTGAACTGCAGCAGTACCAGTTTGACGTCACCTATCGACGCGGGAGCCAGAACATTGTTGCAGATGCACTTTCTCGACAGCCTTTGGAAGTACTTCAGATGATCCAGGAGGATAAGGCGGGATGCACATGGTACCAGCGGATGCTGAAACTTGTTCAGGACAGGCCTGAAGATTACCCGGACTACGCGTACGAGAACCAACAGCTCTATCGGCATATCGGATCCCGACCTGACGACGAAGACTCCGTGCCCTGGAAACTGTGCGTAGCCAAGGAACACCGACAGCGAGTACTGTCGGAATGCCATGACCAGCCGACGGCAGGACATCTCGGAATCAGGAAGACAACCACCCGCATCGCCCAGAGATATTACTGGCCAGGTCTTTTCCGCGATATTGCCAGGTATGTCCGCAAGTGTGACACTTGCCAACGGTTCAAAGTCAGCCAAACCAAACCGGCGGGTAAAATGTTCACCAGACAGATTAACGAGCCGTTCGATACTGTCTGCGCCGATTTTATTGGCCCCTTCCGCGATCCAAGAGTGGGAATACGATGCTGCTCGTATTCTTCGACGCCTTTTCGAAATGGGTTGAGTTGGTCCCCTTGAGAAAAGCTACTTCGGCGCATCTCGAAAAATCCTTTCGGGAGAGGATTTTGAATCACTTTGGTATTCCCCGAACATTTGTCTGCGATAATGGGACACAGTTTACGAGTCGTTCATTCAAAGCCTTCTGCAAGCAGGCGGAGTCGTTTGACCCCTCACAAATAGCGCCACCAACATCGCCAGCGCCAACAGCATCGGCCGCCAGCGCCAACAACATCGCCAGCTAGCAGCTACAACATCGCCAGCGCCAACAGCATCGGCCGCCAGCGCCAACAACAACGCCAGCTAGCAGCTACAACATCGCCAGCGCCAACAGCAAACAAAACCCTCGCGAATAACTTTGTAAAAAAAAACATTGTACAGTGCATTTAATATATAAGCTTAGCCAATAATCATAAGATTTGTAGTTATATTGATACACAATAATTATTTTAGCTCAGCCTAAGCGATAGGTTCTGTTTACCTTTTCCCCCTCCGTTCTCACATCAGCAGTAGCCACACACACACACACACACCAGGAGAGCAACGAAATATTCACCACGATAAGTGCAGCGCCGCACAGGAGCAAGCGAGAGAGGACATGCGATCGAGGAGGAAAACAACCCCCGAAAATTGGCACGCGCCAAGGGAAGAGCGAGAGAAAAGGAGTACCGAAACTTCGACAAGTGGAAAAAACCCAGAGCAGCCGAAAACTTGAACAAAACGCGGCGGCAAAGCTTGACTAGCTCTCTTTTGGAAAAGGCTGTGCACGGGATCAGAAGTGCTAGGAGTCATTTTTGCAAAGGCGGTGCACGGGATCAGAAACAGGAGCTCTCTTTTGGAAAAGGCGGTGCACGGGATCAGAAGTGCGAGGAGTCATTTTTGCAAAGGCGGTGCACGGGATCAGAAACAGGTCTCTCTTTTGGAAAACGCGGCGCACCGGACCAGAAGTGCGAGCAGTTCACTTTTGGACTTTTGGAAAACGCGGCGCACCGGACCAGAAGTGCGAGAAGCAGGGGACTCTTGCAAAGGCGGCGCACGGGATCAGAAGTGCGAGCAGAGCATATTTATGTGGACAACAGGAGTCTTTTGCCTTCGGGCTGATGCCAAGTGACCCAGGAAGGAGTTTACCTAGACGACCTCGAGGAGAGTGTGCCTGCCCAGGACCAGCGGCGGAGCACCCGGAGTCACGCGTGTGTGTGTGCGTGAGAGCGTGAGAGTCCCGTGCAATGAGAAATTTCTCGAAGGCCTCGATGCGGTTTCGCCCAGAGTAGGCTAGAATTTATAAAGCATGACCTAACTTAACCCGTTAATTGCGAGCACTGAGAAAAAAAAAAACATGAACCAAGAATTTAAACAAAGAATATTTTCTTACATATCTGAACACATGTTGTTGCCATGTTGTTCTTTTTCCCTTTGACTACTTTGATTTCTGATTTGATTTCCGAGCTGACTACACCGAGAGAAAGGGGTGGACCCAACTTTAGGAAACCTGTTGCTCATTAATTAAATAAAAATATTTCTCAGATGTTAAAAATACTACGCACTGCCACACCCTCTTTCCAAAGGAACTTCGGGAAATATTTTTTTAAAAGGAAAATTTATTCTTCTTCTTCTATCACTGCCGGCTGTATTGAGCCAACTCGCGCCCGACTACACTGGGAAAACAAAATAAAGTAGAAACTCGAGTTACAAATGAATCAATAAAAATACCCCAATAAATGTATTTCTCGCCTGATTTTAATGCAACTCGTAGGGAAAAAAATCCAATCAAGCTGGCCACGCATAAATATGAATATTTCCAGACAAATGCCTAGATTTTAGGCCATAAATTCTGCCCTAGGGAAAATTTGTCCCCATAATCGATCCCCTCTATCTCGGCCTTCTCGTAGCGAATGCTATGAGCCAGGCCCAAATGCGCGTTACCGCTGACGCTTTTCACTCTGCTACAGACACCGAATAAACTGTTTCTCTCACTCCGTACCCCGGTGGCTGGCACTCTACATCTCACGCCAGCCAACCGATTTTCGTATTAGACCTTTTTGTCCCATATCTTTACAAATATTTTCGGTAAAGAGACCCTGACGGGACTGAGTATATCCCAGCCTACGAGACTTCTTTACAACTTTCAATGTTGTTTTGCGTCTGTTGTGTTTGCTTGCTGTGGCCGCTCGCTTGTGTTTTCCGTTTGTTGCTGTTTTTTGAATATAAAATAAACGACGCGCCGAAAGTAATTGTTATTTGTTCCCCGTGCCCCGTGTTTTTTTTCGCGTCTAGTAGTCCTTGTGCCCGTCGAACGGAAGTGTCAAACTCACCAGTGCTAGTCGCCCCAGTTGTGCAGTCAGTAGGACCACAAGTTTCCACACACGACAGGCCTGTTTGCTGCTCTCTCTGCCCGGCAAACAAACATTTAGTGAATATTTTCTACACTTTTTGTTCGGTCGTGTTTTTTTTATTTTGCTAAAGTCACGTTGTGCCATCGGTATTGTTTTCGTTTCGGTTTTCGGGGAACAGTGCCGTTGTTCGTCTCGGGGGTCTAGTGACCTTGCGCGACCCGCACCACGGACCTGCGCAGCTGGCGTAAGGTCCTTATCCAGTAGGTCATCGAGTGTCGCTTCACCGAACACAACTTCATCACACTGGAGCAGTCGGACATCGATGCCTTCTTCTCGATCTACGTGCAAAAGGCCCAGGTGGCGCCGGTAGAGGAGGAGAACGCGCTGCCGGCCCAGCCTGGGGAGCACCGCTCCCCCCTGCAGAACTTCCTCCGAGATCATTATCCAGAGTTCAGTGCCCACATAGATGGCCGTGGCCAACTTGTGACCGCGGACTACGTGTATGTCTACACACTGCTCCTGCATTACTCATGCGTGAAGCAGCCCAGCGTGTTTATCCACAGCATCTGCAAGAAGCTGCCGGAGCTAGTGCAGACCTGCATCGCAAACTTCTTCGGCCAGACGTTGGAGCAACAGCTGACGCGCCAATTTCTCCGCCAGTCTATGAACAATGTGGCTGTGATTTACCGCCAGGGCGTCCAGATCAGCCCCAGTCGTCCGAGCTGCAGCACCATGAGTCCCGAACTGACCATTGACACCACACCGGACACATCCTCGTCCACATCCGCATCGCCTCAGCCGCCGAGCAGCACGCCACAGATCCGTCATCCAGCGCCTCCAAATGTCCGCCAACGAAATGCTAGCAGCGCACCCGGGAGCTGCACGGTGTTCGGGCCCAGCTGGAGGTGGTGTCCTACGAGAAGACCATGCTCGAGGAGCAGCAAACGGAGAAGGAGGACCTGATCATAGAAATGCTGGACAACATTGATGGGGCCAGAGGGTCAGGCTCGATGCTGTGCTTCTCGACGAAGCAAGCCACACTCTCGCTTAGCTCCAGCAAGATAGCGTTCTGCTTCTGCAGCTCTTTCCTCAGCTCGGCGTTCTCGTGCTCCTTCTCGCGCAGCTGCTTGTCGACCACAGAGCTGTGCAGATTCTCGGGCGTGGTGTTCGGGGACAGGGAACAGTTGAGCAAATCCGAGGACGCATTTAGAACCTCACGTCGGTTGTGTAACTCCTCGCGCGCTTCCTGTAGACAACGATCCAGCTCCTGCTTGTCGCGCTTCAGGCTGGATTCCTCCAGGCGCTGTTCCAGCTATTCAAGAAGAAAAACAAAAAAATATAAATATATATTTATGGAATTTTGGGTAGGTATTATGTAGGTACTTTGAATTTATATTTCCTAAACAGCGCCCTTTTTCGCCAATATTAATTTTAGAATTATGTACCTAGTAGCTTTAATTTAATTAAATAATTAACAACCATTAAATATGAATTCAAAAATATTAATTTAACAAATAAAATTCCCTCTCAATACCAAAAGTGTGTACAGTTCCGACCCAAAGGTGACTAGTTTTTCGCTGATATTCACACAAAATTCGCCGGATTTAGTTCTTTTGTGTAATGCCCCCATAAAATCAGAGAGGTAGCATACCTGCTCGACAAGCTCGGATTTTTCGGCGCGCAAATCCTGTAGCTTATCGTTAGTCTCGGCTATAATGGCCTCCTTTTGGCTGCTTTCCTTCATCAGGCTTCGCTTCAACTGAAATGAGGAAAGTTTTATTATTGGTTTATGGCACCAAGTACCTGTGACCATCTGGTGGTCTACTACCTACATGATCGAACTCATTTAGCACGTTGTCTGCATTCTCACCATTCTGGACGGCGTTCTTGAGCTTGGCCAGTTGACTCTTGGCCATCATGTTCTCTGTAATGGGAAAAAACGATAAAATATGTTACTATCATATTTAACTACTATCAGAGGGATGTAAGCCACAAGATCTATGAGGCATTCTTACCTTTGTTTAGCGTTTTAATCAGATCCTCGTCCGCTTGCTGCCCTTCGAGCATGGTCTTCTCGTAGGACACCACCTCCAGCTGGGCGCGAACACCGCGCAGCTCCCGGGTGCGCTGCTCCAGCAGCTCGGTTCTGGGTGTGAGCGGAGCGGACATTTAGAAGCGCTGAATTTTGTGTGAATATCAGCGAAAAACTAGTCACCTTTGGGTCGGAACTGTACACACTTTGGGTATTGAGAGGGAATTTTATTTGTTAAATTAATATTTTTGAATTCATATTTAATGGTTATTAATCATGTTAAGCTACTAGGTACATAATTCTAAAATTAATATTGGCGAAAAAGGGCGCCGTTTAGGAAATCTAAATTCAAAGTACCTACATAATACCTACCCAAAATTCCATAAATATATATTTATATTTTTTTTGTTTTTCTTCTTGAATAGCTTAAAACGTCCGGGAACAAACTACTCGCGTGCGTGGACAGAATCCGGGAGCTGGAACAGCGCCTGGAGGAATCCAGCCTGATTGTATCTTCCAGAGAAGATACAATCAGCTCCCTGAAGCGCGACAAGCAGGAGCTGGATCGTTTTCTACAGGAAGCGCGCGAGGAGTTACACAACCGACGTGAGGTTCTAAATGCGTCCTCGGATTTGCTCAACTGTCCCCTGTCCCCGAACACCACGCCCGAGAATCTGGACAGCTCTGTGGTCGACAAGCAGCTGCGCGAGAAGGAGCACGAGAACGCCGAGCTGAGGGAAGAGCTGCAGAAGCAGAACGCTATCTTGCTGGAGATAAGCAAAAGTGTGGCTTGCTTCGCACAGCATCGAGCCTCTGGCCCCATCAGTGTTGTCCAGCATTTCTATGATCAGGTCCTCCTTCTTCGTTTGCTGCTCCTCGAGCATGGTCTTCTCGTAGGACACCACCTCCAGCTGGGCGGCAACACCGTGCAGCTCCCGGGTGCGCAGCTAGCATTTCGTTGGCGGACATTTGGAGGCGCTGGCGATCGCGATGATCAGCTCGGCGGCTGAGGCGATGCGGATGTGGACGAGGATGTGCCCGGTGTGGTGTCAATGGTTAGCTCGAGACTCATGGTGCTGCAGCTCGGACGACTGGGGCTGATCTGGACGCCCTGGCGGTAAACCACAGCCACATTGTTCATAGACTGGCGGAGAAATTGGCGCGTCAGCTGTTGCTCCAATGTCTGGCCGAAGAAGTTTGCGATGCAAGTCTGCACTAGGTCAGGCAGCTTCTTGCAGATGCTGTGGATGAACACGCTGGGCTGCTTCACGCACGAGTAATGCAGGAGCAGTGTTTAGACGTACACGTAGTCCGCGGTCACAAGTTGTCCACGGCCATCTATGTGGGCACTGAACTCTGGATAATGATCTGCGTTGGAATAAAAATGGGTCTCATTATTTGGCTAGTTTTAAGCAACAAGTTAGGGGAGGAAAATCCTTGGAAAATCCCAAAACCTTTTCGAGGCGCCAAGGGAACTAGCTTAAAAGAGGACTTGAGAAGTGTACATACCCTTGCATGTCCTATAGTAATCTAAGGTTTCACTAAAATTGTATAAAATGGCCATTAATCCTTGAATAATCCTACTATTTCAACTAGTTTATTGACAATAAAGTGAAGTAAAATGGAAGAAAGAAAATCCTTTGAAAATCCCAAAATAAGAAAATAACTAAATTAAAAAGGGGAATTTGATATGTACATATCTAAAAAGAATTTATATTCCCTTGTATTTATAATCACAATTCAATATTTGACTAAATAGGAATAAAATAAACATTTGCCCTTGAACAATACTTATATTTCAACTAGTTTTATTGAAATTAAAAAAAATTGCTCATATAATCAGTTCTATAAGTTAAATATCAAGTCGGTTAGGGTCTATTCAAAGTCCTTCCTTTTCCCCATGAATGTTCCTATATCCAAAACATTTTTTTCTTATCTAGATATGAGGTAATACACCCTGACAGTACTGAAATAATATACAATGACCATTAGTCCTTGAATACCATTATTTCCACTTGTTCTGTTTACAACAAAGTGAAATTCTCATATAATCAGTTCTTTAACAATCGACTCTGGTAGGTGCCTATGTTTTTTCTATATGAAAGTTCCTATATCAAAGGTGTCTTGGAATGTAGACTCATGACATTTGGGCAACCATGACTTTGAAAAAATAGTATCCCCTATAGTATAGTATAGTATTGAAAAAATAGTATAGTATAGTAGTAAAATAGATGAAGGATGACAACCCTGTTTTTCAGGAGACATGACATGCAAAATTATTTCGGGCTGGAAATGCAAAATACCCGAACTCACCTCGGAGGAAGTTCTGCAAAGGCGAGCGGTGCTCCCCGGGCTGGGTCGGCAGCGCGTTCTCCTCCTCCACCGGCGCCACCTGGGCCTTTTGCACGTAGATCGAGAAGAAGGCATCGATGTCCGACTGCTCCAGCGTGATGAAGTTGTGTTCGGTGAAGCGACACTCGATGACCTGTGTCGGGAAATCGCGTAAGTGGATAGCATCGGGAAGACCTGCGAAGATCCCAGGATCTCTACTACTTACCCACTGGATAAGGACCTTACGCCAGCTGCGCAGGTCCATGGTGCGGGTCGCGCAAGGTCACTAGACCCCCGACGAACAACGGCACTGTTCCCCGAAAACCCAACCGAAAACAATACCTATGGCACAACGTGACTTTAGCAAAATAAAAAAAACACGACCGAACAAAAAGTGTAGAAAATATTCAATAAATGTTTGTGTTTGCCGGGCAGCGAGAGCAGAAAACACGTCTGTCCTGTGTGGAAATGTGGAAGCCTGTGCTCCTACTGACTGCACAACTGGGGCGACTAGCACTGGTGAGTTTGACACTTCCGTTCGACGGGCACAAGGACTACTAGACGCGAAAAAAAATACACGGGGCACGGGGTACAAATAACATTTACTTTCGGCGCGTCGTTTATATTATATTCAAAAGCCGACGCTAGGGATGGGAGAAATGTATCAAAATCGATACTTTTCGTATAAAAATAAATATTTATATCGTGATATTTTTCAACTGACTTATCGCTGTTATCGCTATCAGCAACGTAAGTGACGGAAACGTAAGTGCGTAAATACAAATAAATATTTATGTCCTTCAAATTAGCGTCGGCCTGTTAGCAATGTCCGTCAAATTAGCGTCGGCCTGTTAGCAACGAAAGTGGAACGGTGGAATTTGGAACATGGGGGCTCTTTATATTTTTAAATTTTCTCGCTTTTTGGGGACCAAATCGAAAAATCTAAAATGCTAGATTGTTAAGAAAGAAAAGATCTATCGATCTAGGTAGGTTTGAGACACATCCGAGGTCTATTAATGTTTCAAAAATGCATTTGAAAAATCGTGTCCCCACAATTTTCTTAACTGCTCCCCTCACAGAGGTTGTGCCAATATGCACGATAAGCCAAGCTATTGGGAGTTAATTCAAGCTCCTTTTCTGAAAGTTTCATTAAAATCAAACCCACAGTTTTCGAGAAAACAGCCTAACAGTGACGCAACCTCGGATTTTCCCCATACAAAAAAGGGGGCAAAAATGAAATTACCTACGGCTCCACTCCTAGAAGTTGTGCCAACATGCACGGTATATGGGTAGATAGGGGATAATCTAAGAAGTGTTCTGTGAAAATGTTATCAAAATCAAACCCACAGATTTTGAGAAAACTGCTTTACAGTTGGGGGTGCTAAAAAGGTTAATAAAAGACCGTTTAATCCAGAAACTGAACCTTTAGATACTAAGACATGAACCTCAATGTAAACAGCTTAGCCATGACAATCATTCGACGCTAACTTTCTATAACTTTATACAACTTTCACAGAGGTTGTGCCAACTTGCACGGTATCGCATTAGAAGGGGCATCATTTTAGCTAATTTCTGAATAAATTACAGGCAATTCAAATCCACAGTTTTCGAGAAATTCAAGTATTTTCAATTATGGCTTTTGCCACGCGGTCACACTGTCCAGGCCAGCGAGAAATCGTATGCACCCGTGACATCAACCATCAAAATATATACGCAAATTTTAATTAATTCATACAACTCTCACAGAGATTGTGCCAACTTGCACGGTATCGCATTCGAAGGGGCATCATTATAGCTAATTTCTGAGTTAATTACAGGCAATTCAAACCCACAGTTTTCGAGAAATTCAAGTATTTTCAATTATGGCTTTTGCCACGCGGTCACACTGTCCAGACCAGCGAGAAAGCAAATTCAGCCAAGACATTTACCACGAAAAGGTATTTATCGGTATATGGCCAAGTTCCAAGCTACGACCTACAACACTTAATTGAGCCAATCGAATACTTTTGGCCGCCAAGTATTGAAAAATATATATTTTATGTTTCAAATTTTCATTGTGATATGTATGCACCCCCTAATTGGTATTTATTTCCCTATTATTTTAATGTATAATTCATCGAAATCGAGCCAGTGGTTTGGTAGAATTTAACATTTTATTGATTTAAGAAAAATATAAAAATTACCTATTTGCTATTGTGGAGTTGCCATACTGCCGAACAGAATCCCCGTTACTTTGAATTAGAAGCTCGTGCAGAGAAGTAAAGTGAAAAGAAAATAAAAGCTGAAATTTATAATAAAACTTAAAACATAGATACATCATGTGTAATTTATTCGTATTAAAACTATTTTGCTGCTCGCTAATGCGATTAGTGTGAGTGCTGGCAGCGCGGTTGCAAACGATTTAAAAATCGCTTAACAGACAACACATCCGCGGCCCAGCTTCATCGCGCCCAACATCCCAGCTTCCACAAAGTGCATATCGATTTCCTTCTGTGTCGACATGTTGATGTCCCAGTGCCACAGAGAGTCTGCTGCATCATTTCTAAGTCTCCTCCGGCTTTTGTTTGAGTTTCGATTCGTGACTTCTCCATCCTGGTTGAAAGTAAATCCGCTCGACACAAAAGGAGCGCGCAGAAGCACACGGAGCATAGCTGGTACAGCGAGGAGCACTCTTCAACTTCCTCCCTCCCCGGCATCGCTATCTTCGTTATCCTTATCATTATCCGGCATACGCGCGGAAACATCGTCCACCCCGAGTAAACAATGTTGGCGCCTGGAAACACTCAAAAGCAATATTTGGCAACAATAACTTAATGTCAACATAAGGTTTTTTCGGATCGTGACTGCAACTCCAGTGGCGGCTTATCAATGTTTAACCAGAGCTGCATAACAGGCGCAGAGCTACAGCAATAAGCCCCGGAGGAGATACTGCTGAGAAGACTTGGATATTTTTGAGAAAACATTTTTTTATTGGACGGAAGAGGCGAGCCCCAAGTGGTATGCATAGCCGAGGACATCGGGCAGGTGCTGAAATCCCATTCTCCCCCAACTAACATTCCGGGGATATGGCGACAAATCCGCTCTTAATTAATTAACATTTGACTTTGTGTACCGCCATGTGAGCTAATTAGAGGTCGCGACCCCCCGCATGGCGACCCCAATTAGTCGCCCCATTCGATTAAACCCGAGTGCGCTTCGGCTGCTTTCCGGAATGGTGTCATACCTGCCATAAAGCATGTCTGCCAGCCGTCAAAGGCGCCGTGTCAACACGACCATTGCACTTCTGCTCCGGCGGGACCAAGATGACATTGCATCACCACCATCGATTCCAGTGGGTCAACAGCCGTCCCGGTGACGGGGTTGCCATCCCCCCGACCCAGGGCTTAGTTCGGTGCGTGTGATTAAACAATTGCATGGCCGGGTGGGAAGCCCTATTTGCCTTTCGGAAAAGAAATTCCTGGAACGGCCCTTATTAAATTGCTCAACCTAAAAGTTTTGAATTTCTCACACGGACACCCTACAACAATTTGGCTCTCAAGTGGCGGCAATGTGACAAGTGGGGGTATTATTTCAAGTGCAGTGGCGTTCATGACTGGGACCCCGGGTGGAGCGGACGCGTCCGAAAAACATTACTCAAATCGCCCCTAATGGTGGTGTATTTATATTTCGGGGCACGGAGGCCAGCTGACCGACTCATGGACGCGCAACAATTCCATTTACAAATTATAGCTTCGGTGTTTTATAACATATAACCTCCTAAGCTTGGAAATAATTTTTATTTATTTATTTACAATCTGGTTTTGGGACAATTGCAAATTGCCACCAACCACTTAATTTAGCTATAGCTACTGGGCCTTAAGCTATTTACATATTTTCTGCAAAAGTTTATTTATATATAGTTATTAACAAAATTTAGATATTGTTATATAAGCGTATGGCCTTGATGAAATCATTGGCGCTGGCGATATTGGTGGATTTTGGGGATAGGGCATCAGGTGACTTTATGGAGAGGAAAAAGTGCCGCACGTTGTTTCGCGTACCGCAGTGCTCGCACTGGGGTGGGGGTTGTTTATTGAGAACATGCTCATGGGTGTATCTTGAGTGTCCAAAACGTAGTCTTAAGAATTTTGTGAGATCTCTGCGGTTGATGTTGTCTTCGGATGGGATGGTGTATTCTTTAATTGATCATTTCTTTTCGTTGACATATTTGTAGTGGTCAGATGCGTTTTATCAGATCGATTCCATTTGTTTTTTGAAAGTATTTTAAATGAATAACTGTGTGTCTGTGAAGTTATAGTTGCATTCCATAACCTGTGGGCTTCTTTTGTTGTGAGCTTCTTTTGCTGCTAGGTCTGATGTGTCGTTACCTGGAATCCACAGTAATATAATCTTTGGTTGGTGGCGGTTGAGGATGTCTCGAGTACGAACGGTATAGAAAGATTGGTTATTGGTGTTGGTAACTAAAGTTACAGCCCTTCAGTTCAAAAAAAAAGTTTCACTTGTGAATCACCTTGTGAATCCCGTGGGACATGTCCTCTTGCACAAGTGAAGAACAAGTGACGCTCCATATAGAAAATTGTATGGGATGTCCGCATTTTCACAAGTGAAAATTCAAATGAAAATTTTTCGAAGTCCCACGGGATTTCACTTGTTCCTTATACCCATTTTTCGTATGGCCTGTCACGTGCCGGTGACACGTCTCAAGTGAAATCACTTGTGAAAATAACATTTTTCCCATGAGTTTTCACTTATGAAATCTCTTGCAAGTGACACGTCCCAAGTCAAATCACTTGTGAAAATGAGATTTTTTCCATGCGTTTTCACTTATTAAATCACTTGCAAGTGACACGTCCCAAGTGAAATCACTTGTGAAAATCAGAATTTTTCAATGAGTTTTCACTTATTAAATCACTTGCAAGTGACACGTCCCAAGTCAAATCACTTGTGAAAATGAGATTTTTTCCATGCGTTTTCACTTATGAAATCACTTGCAAGTGATACGTCCCAAGTGAAATCACTTGTGAAAATCAGATTTTTTCCATAAGTTTTCACTTATAGAATTTAAAATACATAAATTTGTATATACTTTTAAATATTTTCTGTTAAAGGACAATTATTTTTAGTAAGCCTAATTTTGTGTTACGTTAATTTGCTTTTTACATTGGTCATCGCCTTCCTTAAACCTTTGTCCGGGTCCTCCGAATCCTTGGCCAACGCTCCTGATAACGATCGTAACGAGTGATACACACATCGAAAGGTATCGTAAAAACCAAAAAGATTGCATACCAAGACTTTCGAAATATAGATTTGTTTGGGAGAAAAGGCGGTGAAAGTGTAAAAGTAAAATTTTAGAAAATTGGAGCTGCTGGATACGGTGGGGCTAAAAACCCCCGGCTATTTAGCTAGTTTTATTCTTACTGTGAATAAGCGTCGAATGACACCTCATTTGTTGAAATGAATTTTAAAAGCAATTAAAACTTATACCAAAAGTACACCAAACTTTTATAAACTATATACTCATGTTTGTTAAATTAAGTTTAGTTCGACTTAACTTGTTTCCAGTCCATTTTTAAAGTACTTAGACCAGATAATAATAAGAAACAACACGATCCTTGAACGATCACATTTTCCCCAATTTCAAAGGCGACTCAACATACAAGCTCAAAGTGTCCCAACTTACAGACCTCCTAATTTTCCGACCTCTCCCCTAAAAATTAAAAAAATTACATGAATATTTTCTTGTTATTTTCAGAAATAATAATGTAAACGTGACCAAGGCTATAGAAGCCGCTTTAGAGCTATGACTAATAGGGACGTCAGGCCGTTTGTCAGAAAACGAGTACCAAATAATTCTTACGTCTTTACGTAAAAATTTTTGTATTGCCAATAGTGGATATTTTAAGCAAAAAAATGCTCCAAAAAAATGGCAGAAACGATTTTTCCTAAATTACAAAAGAGTTTTAGAAAAGTTGAATTTAAAAAGAAAGACTTTTTTATTGGAAAATAAATCAGAGAAATCAGAAAATGAATTTCCTGAAGTTAGTGGTAGTGGCTTCCTGAATTGCAATCACTTCCGCTTGGAAAACACTACAGTGGTCTGGTAGGCGGAATGAGACTTTTAAGTCTAGTTCGGGGGAAAAGACTCCCCCACCTGTTTGGGAGTTAAGCTTGGAACCGTCAGTGTATATGTTGACGGCGTTTACGAATTTATGTGGGAGGTTGTCCCAGTCTGAACGGGTGGGTATATAAATTTTGTATCTTCTTTTGAAGTCGACTATGGGTGGGGCGTAGTCTGTATAACGTGGTAGGGGTGAATGCTTTGATAGGATATTGGAGTGACCCGTGGAGCCTGTTGTCCATGCCGCTGCTTCACGGAGCCTCAGCGCTGTGGCTGATGCCCAGCTTTTGGCAAGTAGGTCCAGGGGTTGGAGATCGAGAATTGTATTTAGTGCCTCAGTGGCGGTAGTGCGCAGCGCCCCACTGATGCAGAGCTCTGCGCCTCTTTGGATCTTGTAAAGGATCCGGAGGTTACAGTTTTTATCTAGAGAAGGCCACCAAACGATGTTTCCGTAGAGTAGAATGGGCCTGACTATTGCAGTATATAGCCAGTGAACTATCATGGGGGAGAAACCCCACTTCCTCCCCATGGCTTTTTTACAAGCGAAGAGGGCTATGGCCGCTTTGCGTGTGCGATCTAGGATGCTATCAGTCCAGAGGAGCTTTTTGTCAAGAATGACACCTAGGTACTTTGCTTGGTTGCTAAAGGTTAGGCGCGTTTGGTGTAGTTTTGGGGGAACTAGAATTGGTACCTTGTACTTCCTTGTAAAGAGAACTAGTTCGGTTTTTTCCGGGTTAACTCACAGTCCACAGCCAGCTGTCCACCGGGAGAGGGTGGATAGGGCTGTCTCCATTAGATTGCAAAGGGTTTGCGGGAATTTACCCTGCAGTAGGATAACCACGTCATCCGCGTAGGCTACCACTTTTGTGCCCGCCTCTTCTAGGAGTGAAAGCAGTTTGTTGACCACTAAAACCCATAGAAGAGGTGAGAGTACGCCCCCTTGGGGGGTTCCTCTACTGACGTTCCTGGTCGAGTGGGCCGGTCCCATAGTGAAGTGCACTACCCTGCTGGTTAGCATGGTGTGTATGAGTCCCACTATGGGCCACTCAATGCCCAGTTCAGTCAGAGCACAAGTAATCGCCGTTGGGGTGACGTTGTTAAAGGCGCCTTTTATGTCTAGAAACGCTACAAGAGAGTATTCCTTATTGCGGAAGCCTCGTTCTGTACTGTACACTAGAGAGTGGAGGGCGGTATCGGTTGACCTACCCTTACGGTACGCATGCTGTGCGTCAGAGAGTAGGCTATGGTCGATGGTTAGTCTGATATGGGTGTCGATTAGCCTTTCCAGGGTCTTCAACAAGAAGGAAGAGAGACTGATCGGGCGGAAGTCCTTTGGGTTGGTGTGGGAGGGCTTGCCGGCTTCGGTATAAAAATTACCTTAACGTCCAGCCACCTTGTTGGAATATGGTTTAGAGCAAGGCAGCCGTTGAAGATGGCTGTCAGCCAGGGAAGGGACATATCTAGTGTCCGTTGTAACTGGGCCGGGAAGAACCCATCTGGGCCAGGTGATTTGCAGGGCTTAAAAGAGTTGACAGCCCACTGAATGCGGCCAGGGTTTGAAATGTTGTCAATACTCTGGTCGTCTAAATTCTCCTCTATGTGGAGGTCCTCCACTACATGGGTGTTCTTAGGGAAGTGGGTGTCTAATAGTAGTTCAAGGGTTTCCTGAATGTTTTCCGTCCAGCTGTCAGCATTGGTTTTAAGATAGCCAATGGTCGCTGGAGCTTTAGCTAGAATTTTTCTGAGTCTGGATGCCTCCGCAGTAGATTCTATACCACTGCAGAAGTTAGCCCAGGCTCTTCGTTTTGATATTCTAATTTCCTTTTTGTATAGGCTTAGTTTTGTATGATATAAATTCCAGGAGGATTCGCTATTATTGTATTTAGCTTTATTGAAGTAAGTTCTACACTCTCTTTTAAGGTTCGCTAGGGTTGGGTTCCACAATGGGGGTTTGTTCTTTGTTTTGACTGTTCTACATTACATTGCCCTGGTACCACCCTGCATCTGTGCAATCGGGTGGCGGGCCTGGGTTTTCGTCCAGCACTTTCAAGGCCACTGATGCAAGGGCCCGTCTAACCAGACCCCATTGGTTTCTTGGGATCCTTCCGCCTTCAACGCTCTGGTCGATGACACCAATGATCTTCCGATCCTTTACCACTTCCGCAAAGGATCTCGACCATGTGCCGCGGTTGGTTACCTTAGCCTTCTTGCTCGCTGGTTGAGCTGACTCCATCGACCTCTCTCGCTTGTTGCTGTGGGTGGTGGTCATAGCGATGTCGAAGTCTGGGATAATTGCCTTTGCCCAGGCTATGTCCTCTTGGATTTTCAGGTAATCCAATTTCGATGTCTGATCCTCCCGTATCGGATTGGTGGCCAGCCGTTTGAGGATCCTAGAAGCCTTCCTTCTTTCAAGAGGTCCTGCCTGGTTAGGCTGTACCCTTTTAAACTCCTTTGCCCTGGTACTCACCACGAGACCGGCCTTAGCGCTACCCTCAGGTTGGAGTGGCTTGTTAGCCACACATACGCTGGTGGGAGGCTTGGGCTTGTCGCTATGGCGAGTTGGGCTTAGCCGGCTGCGTTGTTCGCTGGCCTTGGCAGGGGTGGACAGAGCCGTGATCTTGCTCTTTCTTTCGTCGTTGGTTACGACTTCCGACTTTATAAGAGTGTCGGGCTCTTGTCTTGTGCAGTCTTTTAATTTTATATTTGTTAAATTCTTCATGTTAATTCCCACGAGCTGCGGAGAAAGGACAGGTCCACCCGGGCAGAGATCCGCCGTACCCGGGTAAGGCTGAATTAGAACAGGCGGTCGCCACTTGCCTGAACTCACCGTTTGAGACTGAGTTGTTTGATGACTCGGGCTCCCAGCCAGATTGACTCTCGGCACGGTACGAGTGACACCTTAGTCCAGCCCGGGGTGAGATGAGTTGTGTGGGTAGGGAAGAGGTAGGTACAGAGCGTGTGGGCAGGGGTGTGTGTGAGCTATTTGTCGGAGGCGGCAGCACAAGCGCGACGTCGGTACTGCTACGGCGCAGATACCCGCTGACTGTCCGGGGCTACTTATTTGCGCTTCGTGTTGGGGGCTTGGTGGTAGCCGGGCCGTGTCCAACTTCCACGCTTATTCGTAGCTACCCTGGAGAACCAGGGCGCTCTCTATCCGCAACCTGCGACCCGTTCGGTAGCCTTCAGCTCGGCGCCCTCAGAGCCATCCCACTAGCTCTTTGGCCGAAAAAAAAGGAACAAGTGAAATCCCGTGGGACTTCGAAAAATTTTCATTTGAATTTTCACTTGTGAAAATGCGGACATCCCATACAATTTACTATATGGAGCGTCACTTGTTCTTCACTTGTGCAAGAGGACATGTCCCACGGGATTCACAAGGTGATTCACAAGTGAAACTTTTTTTTTTAACTGAAGGGCTGTAACTTTAGTTACCAACACCAATAACCAATCTTTCTATACCGTTCGTATTCGAGACATCCTCAACCGCCACCAACCAAAGATTATATTACTGTGGATTCCAGGTAACGACACATCAGACCTAGCAGCAAAAGAAGCTCACAACAAAAGAAGCCCACAGGTTATGGAATGCAACTATAACTTCACAGACACACAGTTATTCATTAAAAATACTTTCAAAAAACAAATGGAATCGATCTGGCAAAACGCATCTGACCACTACAAATATGTCAACGAAAAGAAATGATCAATTAAAGATTACACCATCCCATCCGAAGACAACATCAACCGCAGAGATCTCACAAAATTCTTAAGACTACGTTTTGGACACTCAAGATACACCCATGGGCATGTTCTCAATAAACAACCCCCACCCCAGTGCGAGCACTGCGGTACGCGAAACAACGTGCGGCACTTTCTCCTCTCCATAAAGTCACCTGATGCCCTATCCCCAAAATCCACCAATTGGCGCCAGCGCCAATGATTTCATCAAGGCCATACGCTTATATAACAATATCTAAATTTTGTTAATAACTATATATAAATAAACTTTTGCAGAAAATATGTAAATAGCTTAAGGCCCAGTAGCTATAGCTAAATTAAGTGGTTGGTGGCAATTTGCAATTGTCCCAAAACCAGAATATAAATAAATAAATAAAAATTATTTCCAAGCTTAGGAGGTTATATGTTATAAAACACCGAAGCTATAATTCAGCTGGCCTCCGTGCCCCGAAATATAAATACACCACCATTGGGGGCGATTTGAGTGTTTTGCGGACGCGTCCGCTCCACCCGGGGTCCCAGTCATGAACGCCACTGCACTTGAAATACTACCCCCACTTGGCACATTGCCGCCACTTGAGAGCCAAATTTTTGTAGGGTGTCCGTGTGAGAAATTCAAAACTTTTAGGTTGAGCAATTTAATAAGGGCCGTTCCAGGAATTTCTTTTCCGAAAGGCAAATAGGGCTTCCCACCCGGCCATGCAATTGTTTAATCACACGCACCGAACTAAGCCCTGGGTCGGGGGGATGGCAAACCCGTCACCGGGACGGCTGTTGACCCACTGGAATCGATGGTGGTGATGCAATGTCATCTTGGTCCCGCCGGAGCAGAAGTGCAATGGTCGTGTTGACACGGCGCCTTTTACGGCTGGCAGATATGCTTTATGGCAGGTATGACACCATTCCGGAATGCAGCCAAAGCGCACTCGGGTTTAATAGAATGGGGCGACTAATTGGGGTCGCCATGCGGGGGGTCGCGACCACTAATTAGCTCACATGGCGGTACACAAAGTCAAATGTTATAATGTAGACATTATTATGTAGACATTAAATAATTGTTGCCAAATATTGCACTTGAGTGTTTCCAGGCGCCAACATTGTTTACTCGGGGTGGAGGATGTTTCCGCGCGTATGCCGGATAATGATAAGGATAACGAAGATAGCGATGCCGGGGAGGGAGGAAGTTGAAGAGTGCTCCTCGCTGTACCAGCTAAGCTCCGTGTGCTTCTGCGCGCTCCTTTTGTGTCGAGCGGATTTACTTTCAACCAGGATGGAGAAGTCACGAATCGAAACTCAAACAAAAGCCGGAGGAGACTTAGAAATGATGCAGCAGACTCTCTGTGGCACTGGGACATCAACATGTCGACACAGAAGGAAATCAATATGCACTTTGTGGAAGCTGGGATGTTGGGTGTGCGGGTGTGTTGTCTGTTAAGCGATTTTTAAATTGTTTGGCAACCGCGCTGCCAGCACTCACACTAATCGCATTAGCGAGCAGCAAAATAGTTTTAATACGAATAAATTACACATAATGTATCTATGTTTTAAGTTTTATTATAAATTTCAGCTTTTATTTTCTTTTCACTTTACTTATCTGCACGAGCTTCTAATTCAAAGTAACGGGGATTCTGTTCGGCAGTATGGCAACTCCACAATAGCAAATAGGTAATTTTTATATTTTTCTTAAATCAATAAAATGTTAAATTCTACCAAACCACTGGCTCGATTTCGATGAATTATACATTAAAATAATAGGGAAATAAATACCAATTAGGGGGTGCATACATATCACAATGAAAATTTGAAACATAAAAATATATATTTTTCAATACTTGGCGGCCAAAAGTATTCGATTGGCTCAATTAAGTGTTGTAGGTCGTAGCTTGGCACTTGGCGATATATCGATAAATACCTTTTCGTGGTAAATGTCTTGGCTGAATTTGCTTTCTCGCTGGTCTGGACAGTGTGACCGCGTGGCAAAAGCCATAATTGGAAATACTTGAATTTCTCGAAAACTGTGGGTTTGACTTGCCTGTAATTAACTCAGAAATTAGCTATAATGATGCCCCTTCGAATGCGATACCGTGCAAGTTGGCACAACATCTGTGAGAGTTGTATGAATTAATTAAAATTTGCATATATATTTTGATGGTTGATGTCACGGGTGCATACGATTTCTCGCTGGCCTGGACAGAGTGACCGCGTGGCAAAAGCCATAATTGAAAATACTTGAATTTCTCGAAAACTGTGGGTTTGAATTGCCTGTAATTTATTCAGAAATTAGCTAAAATGATGCCCCTTCGAATGCGATACCGTGCAAGTTGGCACAACCCCTGTGAGAGTTGTATGAATTAATATGCAAACTTTAGTTTGCATATATATTTTGATGGTTGATGTCACGGGTGCATACGATTTCTCGCTGGCCTGGACAGTGTGACCGCGTGGCAAAAGCCATAATTGAAAATACTTGAATTTCTCGAAAACTGTGGATTTGAATTGCCTGTAATTTATTCAGAAATTAGCTAAAATGATGCCCCTTCTAATGCGATACCGTGCAAGTTGGCACAACCTCTGTGAAAGTTGTATAAAGTTATAGAAAGTTAGCGTCGAATGATTGTCATGGCTAAGCTGTTTACATTGAGGTTCATGTCTTAGTATCTAAAGGTTCAGTTTCTGGATTAAACGGTCTTTTATTAACCTTTTTAGCACCCCCAACTGTAAAGCAGTTTTCTCAAAATCTGTGGGTTTGATTTTGATAACATTTTCACAGAACACTTCTTAGATTATCCCCTATCTACCCATATACCGTGCATGTTGGCACAACTTCTAGGAGTGGAGCCGTAGGTAATTTCATTTTTGCCCCCTTTTTTGTATGGGGAAAATCCGAGGTTGCGTCACTGTTAGGCTGTTTTCTCGAAAACTGTGGGTTTGATTTTAATGAAACTTTCAGAAAAGGAGCTTGAATTAACTCCCAATAGCTTGGCTTATCGTGCATATTGGCACAACCTCTGTGAGGGGAGCAGTTAAGAAAATTGTGGGGACACGATTTTTCAAATGCATTTTTGAAACATTAATAGACCTCGGATGTGTCTCAAACCTACCTAGATCGATAGATCTTTTCTTTCTTAACAATCTAGCATTTTAGATTTTTCGATTTGGTCCCCAAAAAGCGAGAAAATTTAAAAATATAAAGAGCCCCCATGTTCCAAATTCCACCGTTCCACTTTCGTTGCTAACAGGCCGACGCTAATTTGACGGACATTGCTAACAGGCCGACGCTAATTTGAAGGACATAAATATTTATTTGTATTTACGCACTTACGTTTCCGTCACTTACGTTGCTGATAGCGATAACAGCGATAAGTCAGTTGAAAAATATCACGATATAAATATTTATTTTTATACGAAAAGTATCGATTTTGATACATTTCTCCCATCCCTAGCGTCGGCTTTTGAATATAATATAAACGACGCGCCGAAAGTAAATGTTATTTGTACCCCGTGCCCCGTGTATTTTTTTTCGCGTCTAGTAGTCCTTGTGCCCGTCGAACGGAAGTGTCAAACTCACCAGTGCTAGTCGCCCCAGTTGTGCAGTCAGTAGGAGCACAGGCTTCCACATTTCCACACAGGACAGACGTGTTTTCTGCTCTCGCTGCCCGGCAAACACAAACATTTATTGAATATTTTCTACACTTTTTGTTCGGTCGTGTTTTTTTTATTTTGCTAAAGTCACGTTGTGCCATAGGTATTGTTTTCGGTTGGGTTTTCGGGGAACAGTGCCGTTGTTCGTCGGGGGTCTAGTGACCTTGCGCGACCCGCACCATGGACCTGCGCAGCTGGCGTAAGGTCCTTATCCAGTGGGTAAGTAGTAGAGATCCTGGGATCTTCGCAGGTCTTCCCGATGCTATCCACTTACGCGATTTCCCGACACAGGTCATCGAGTGTCGCTTCACCGAACACAACTTCATCACGCTGGAGCAGTCGGACATCGATGCCTTCTTCTCGATCTACGTGCAAAAGGCCCAGGTGGCGCCGGTGGAGGAGGAGAACGCGCTGCCGACCCAGCCCGGGGAGCACCGCTCGCCTTTGCAGAACTTCCTCCGAGATCATTATCCAGAGTTCAGTGCCCACATAGATGGCCGTGGCCAACTTGTGACCGCGGACTACGTGTATGTCTACACACTGCTCCTGCATTACTCATGCGTGAAGCAGCCCAGCGTGTTTATCCACAGCATCTGCAAGAAGCTGCCGGAGCTAGTGCAGACCTGCATCGCAAACTTCTTCGGCCAGACGTTGGAGCAACAGCTGACGCGCCAATTTCTCCGCCAGTCTATGAACAATGTGGCTGTGATTTACCGCCAGGGCGTCCAGATCAGCCCCAGTCGTCCGAGCTGCAGCACCATGAGTCCCGAACTGACCATTGACACCACACCGGACACATCCTCGTCCACATCCGCATCGCCTCAGCCGCCGAGCAGCACGCCACAGATCCGTCATCCAGCGCCTCCAAATGTCCGCCAACGAAATGCTAGCAGCGCACCCGGGAGCTGCACGGTGTTCGGGCCCAGCTGGAGGTGGTGTCCTACGAGAAGACCATGCTCGAGGAGCAGCAAACGGAGAAGGAGGACCTGATCATAGAAATGCTGGACAACATTGATGGGGCCAGAGGGTCAGGCTCGATGCTGTGCTTCTCGACGAAGCAAGCCACACTCTCGCTTAGCTCCAGCAAGATAGCGTTCTGCTTCTGCAGCTCTTTCCTCAGCTCGGCGTTCTCGTGCTCCTTCTCGCGCAGCTGCTTGTCGACCACAGAGCTGTGCAGATTCTCGGGCGTGGTGTTCGGGGACAGGGAACAGTTGAGCAAATCCGAGGACGCATTTAGAACCTCACGTCGGTTGTGTAACTCCTCGCGCGCTTCCTGTAGACAACGATCCAGCTCCTGCTTGTCGCGCTTCAGGCTGGATTCCTCCAGGCGCTGTTCCAGCTATTCAAGAAGAAAAACAAAAAAATATAAATATATATTTATGGAATTTTGGGTAGGTATTATGTAGGTACTTTGAATTTATATTTCCTAAACAGCGCCCTTTTTCGCCAATATTAATTTTAGAATTATGTACCTAGTAGCTTTAATTTAATTAAATAATTAACAACCATTAAATATGAATTCAAAAATATTAATTTAACAAATAAAATTCCCTCTCAATACCAAAAGTGTGTACAGTTCCGACCCAAAGGTGACTAGTTTTTCGCTGATATTCACACAAAATTCGCCGGATTTAGTTCTTTTGTGTAATGCCCCCATAAAATCAGAGAGGTAGCATACCTGCTCGACAAGCTCGGATTTTTCGGCGCGCAAATCCTGTAGCTTATCGTTAGTCTCGGCTATAATGGCCTCCTTTTGGCTGCTTTCCTTCATCAGGCTTCGCTTCAACTGAAATGAGGAAAGTTTTATTATTGGTTTATGGCACCAAGTACCTGTGACCATCTGGTGGTCTACTACCTACATGATCGAACTCATTTAGCACGTTGTCTGCATTCTCACCATTCTGGACGGCGTTCTTGAGCTTGGCCAGTTGACTCTTGGCCATCATGTTCTCTGTAATGGGAAAAAACGATAAAATATGTTACTATCATATTTAACTACTATCAGAGGGATGTAAGCCACAAGATCTATGAGGCATTCTTACCTTTGTTTAGCGTTTTAATCAGATCCTCGTCCGCTTGCTGCCCTTCGAGCATGGTCTTCTCGTAGGACACCACCTCCAGCTGGGCGCGAACACCGCGCAGCTCCCGGGTGCGCTGCTCCAGCAGCTCGGTTCTGGGTGTGAGCGGAGCGGACATTTAGAAGCGCTGAATTTTGTGTGAATATCAGCGAAAAACTAGTCACCTTTGGGTCGGAACTGTACACACTTTTGGTATTGAGAGGGAATTTTATTTGTTAAATTAATATTTTTGAATTCATATTTAATGGTTGTTAATTATTTAATTAAATTAAAGCTACTAGGTACATAATTCTAAAATTAATATTGGCGAAAAAGGGCGCTGTTTAGGAAATATAAATTCAAAGTACCTACATAATACCTACCCAAAATTCCATAAATATATATTTATATTTTTTTGTTTTTCTTCTTGAATAGCTGGAACAGCGCCTGGAGGAATCCAGCCTGAAGCGCGACAAGCAGGAGCTGGATCGTTGTCTACAGGAAGCGCGCGAGGAGTTACACAACCGACGTGAGGTTCTAAATGCGTCCTCGGATTTGCTCAACTGTTCCCTGTCCCCGAACACCACGCCCGAGAATCTGCACAGCTCTGTGGTCGACAAGCAGCTGCGCGAGAAGGAGCACGAGAACGCCGAGCTGAGGAAAGAGCTGCAGAAGCAGAACGCTATCTTGCTGGAGCTAAGCGAGAGTGTGGCTTGCTTCGTCGAGAAGCACAGCATCGAGCCTGACCCTCTGGCCCCATCAATGTTGTCCAGCATTTCTATGATCAGGTCCTCCTTCTCCGTTTGCTGCTCCTCGAGCATGGTCTTCTCGTAGGACACCACCTCCAGCTGGGCCCGAACACCGTGCAGCTCCCGGGTGCGCTGCTAGCATTTCGTTGGCGGACATTTGGAGGCGCTGGATGACGGATCTGTGGCGTGCTGCTCGGCGGCTGAGGCGATGCGGATGTGGACGAGGATGTGTCCGGTGTGGTGTCAATGGTCAGTTCGGGACTCATGGTGCTGCAGCTCGGACGACTGGGGCTGATCTGGACGCCCTGGCGGTAAATCACAGCCACATTGTTCATAGACTGGCGGAGAAATTGGCGCGTCAGCTGTTGCTCCAACGTCTGGCCGAAGAAGTTTGCGATGCAGGTCTGCACTAGCTCCGGCAGCTTCTTGCAGATGCTGTGGATAAACACGCTGGGCTGCTTCACGCATGAGTAATGCAGGAGCAGTGTGTAGACATACACGTAGTCCGCGGTCACAAGTTGGCCACGGCCATCTATGTGGGCACTGAACTCTGGATAATGATCTCGGAGGAAGTTCTGCAGGGGGGAGCGGTGCTCCCCAGGCTGGGCCGGCAGCGCGTTCTCCTCCTCTACCGGCGCCACCTGGGCCTTTTGCACGTAGATCGAGAAGAAGGCATCGATGTCCGACTGCTCCAGCGTGATGAAGTTGTGTTCGGTGAAGCGACACTCGATGACCTGTGTCGGGAAATCGCGTAAGTGGATAGCATCGGGAAGACCTGCGAAGATCCCAGGATCTCTACTACTTACCCACTGGATAAGGACCTTACGCCAGCTGCGCAGGTCCATGGTGCGGGTCGCGCAAGGTCACTAGACCCCCAAGACGAACAACGGCACTGTTCCCCGAAAACCGAAACGAAAACAATACCGATGGCACAACGTGACTTTAGCAAAATAAAAAAAACCACCGAACAAAAAGTGTAGAAAATATTCACTAAATGTTTGTTTGCCGGGCAGAGAGAGCAGCAAACAGGCCTGTCGTGTGTGGAAATGTGGAAACTTGTGGTCCTACTGACTGCACAACTGGGGCGACTAGCACTGGTGAGTTTGACACTTCCGTTCGACGGGCACAAGGACTACTAGACGCGAAAAAAAAAAACACGGGGAACAAATAACAATTACTTTCGGCGCGTCGTTTATTTTATATTCAAAAAACAGCAACAAACGGAAAACACAAGCGAGCGGCCACAGCAAGCAAACACAACAGACGCAAAACAACATTGAAAGTTGTAAAGAAGTCTCGTAGGCTGGGATATACTCAGTCCCGCCAGGGTCTCTTTACCGAAAATATTTGTAAAGATATGGGACAAAAAGGTCTAATACGAAAATCGGTTGGCTGGCGTGAGATGTAGAGTGCCAGCCACCGGGGTATGGAGTGAGAGAAACAGTTTATTCGGTGTCTGTAGCAGAGTGAAAAGCGTCAGCGGTAACGCATTCGCTACGAGAAGGCCGAGATAGAGGGGATCGATTATGGGGACAACTTTTCCCTAGGGCAGAATTTATGGCCTAAAATCTAGGCATTTGTCTGGAAATATTCATATTTATGCGTGGCCAGCTTGATTGGATTTTTTTCCCTACGAGTTGCATTAAAATCAGGCGAGAAATACATTTATTGGGGTATTTTTATTGATTCATTTGTAACTCGAGTTTCTACTTTATTTTGTTTTCCCAGTGTAGTCGGGCGCGAGTTGGCTCAATACAGCCGGCAGTGATAGAAGAAGAAGAATAAATTTTGCTTTTAAAAAAATATTTCCCGAAGTTCCTTTGAAAAGAGGGTGTGGCAGTGCGTAGTATTTTTAATATCTGAGAAATATTTTTATTTAATTAATGAGCAACAGGTTTCCTAAAGTTGAGTCCACCCCTTTCTCTCGGTGTAGTCAGCTCGGAAATCAAATCAGAAATCAAAGTAGTCAAAGGGAAAAAGAACAACATGGCAGCGGCAAATTTTGTGTTCAGATATGTAAGAAAATATTCTTTGTTTAAATTCTTGGTTCATGTTTTTTTTTTCTCAGTGCTCGCAATTAACGGGTTAGGTAGGTCATGGTTTATAAATTCTAGCCTACTCTGGGCGAAACCGCATCGAGGCCTTCGAGAAATTTCTCATTGCACGGGACTCTCACGCTCTCACGCACACACACACGCGTGACTCCGGGTGCTCCGCCGCTGGTCCTGGGCAGGCACACTCTCCTCGAGGTCGTCTAGGTAAACTCCTTCCTGGGTCACTTGGCATCAGCCCGAAGGCAAAAGACTCCTGTTGTCCACATAAATATGCTCTGCTCGCACTTCTGATCCCGTGCGCCGCCTTTGCAAGAGTCCCCTGCTTCTCGCACTTCTGGTCCGGTGCGCCGCGTTTTCCAAAAGTCCAAAAGTGAACTGCTCGCACTTCTGGTCCGGTGCGCCGCGTTTTCCAAAAGAGAGACCTGATTCTGATCCCGTGCACCGCCTTTGCAAAAATGACTCCTCGCACTTCTGATCCCGTGCACCGCCTTTTCCAAAAGAGAGCTCCTGTTTCTGATCCCGTGCACCGCCTTTGCAAAAATGACTCCTAGCACTTCTGATCCCGTGCACCGCCTTTTCCAAAAGAGAGCTAGTCAAGCTTTGCCGCCGCGTTTTGTTCAAGTTTTCGGCTGCTCTGGGTTTTTTCCACTTGTCGAAGTTTCGGTACTCCTTTTCTCTCGCTCTTCCCTTGGCGCGTTCCAATTTTCGGGGGTTGTTTTCCTCCTCGATCGCATGTCCTCTCTCGCTTGCTCCTGTGCGGCGCTGCACTTATCGTGGTGAATATTTCGTTGCTCTCCTGGTGTGTGTGTGTGTGTGTGTGGCTACTGCTGATGTGAGAACGGAGGGGGAAAAGGTAAACAGAACCTATCGCTTAGGCTGAGCTAAAATAATTATTGTGTATCAATATAACTACAAATCTTATGATTATTGGCTAAGCTTATATATTAAATGCACTGTACAATGTTTTTTTTTACAAAGTTATTCGCGAGGGTTTTGTTTGCTGTTGGCGCTGGCGATGTTGTAGCTGCTAGCTGGCGTTGTTGTTGGCGCTGGCGGCCGATGCTGTTGGCGCTGGCGATGTTGTAGCTGCTAGCTGGCGATGTTGTTGGCGCTGGCGGCCGATGCTGTTGGCGCTGGCGATGTTGGTGGCGCTATTTGTGAGGGGTCAAACGACTCCGCCTGCTTGCAGAAGGCTTTGAATGAACGACTCGTAAACTGTGTCCCATTATCGCAGACAAATGTTCGGGGAATACCAAAGTGATTCAAAATCCTCTCCCGAAAGGATTTTTCGAGATGCGCCGAAGTAGCTTTTCTCAAGGGGACCAACTCAACCCATTTCGAAAAGGCGTCGAAGAATACGAGCAGCATCGTATTCCCACTCTTGGATCGCGGAAGGGGCCAATAAAATCGGCGCAGACAGTATCGAACGGCTCGTTAATCTGTCTGGTGAACATTTTACCCGCCGGTTTGGTTTGGCTGACTTTGAACCGTTGGCAAGTGTCACACTTGCGGACATACCTGGCAATATCGCGGAAAAGACCTGGCCAGTAATATCTCTGGGCGATGCGGGTGGTTGTCTTCCTGATTCCGAGATGTCCTGCCGTCGGCTGGTCATGGCATTTCGACAGTACTCGCTGTCGGTGTTCCTTGGCTACGCACAGTTTCCAGGGCACGGAGTCTTCGTCGTCAGGTCGGGATCCGATATGCCGATAGAGCTGTTGGTTCTCGTACGCGTAGTCCGGGTAATCTTCAGGCCTGTCCTGAACAAGTTTCAGCATCCGCTGGTACCATGTGCATCTCCTGGATCATCTGAAGTACTTCCAAAGGCTGTCGAGAAAGTGCATCTGCAACAATGTTCTGGCTCCCGCGTCGATAGGTGACGTCAAACTGGTACTGCTGCAGTTCAAACGCCCAGCGCGCTATGCGGCCGGTGGGATTATCAATCGAGTTGAGCCACTTCAAGGCGGGGTGGTCCGTTATCACCTCAAATCGATAACCTTCCAAGTAGCATCTGAGTTTCCTGATGGCCCATATGATAGCCAGACACTCCTTTTCTGTGGCGGAGTAGTTCTCCTCGGCGGCGATGAGGCGTCTGCTGGCGAATGCGTTCTCGTTGACTCGTTCTTCTCCCTGGATTTTCTGCGTTAAAACTGCTCCTAGGCCGATGTCGCTGGCGTCTGTTTGCAACACGAACTTCTCGTTGAAGTCGGAGCAGGCGAGAACCGGCGCCTCCGTGAGTTTTCTTTTGAGTTCCTCGAACGCATCTTGCTGCTCCTGCTCCCATTGCCATTTCTTTCCTTTCTTGAGTAGCAAAGACATGGGCTGCACTACGCTGGCAAAGTTGGGTACAAATCTCCTGTACCATGACGCAATCCCTAGACATCTCCTCAACTCCTTGCATGTGGTGGGCGGACTCAGTCGCCGTACTGCCGAAATCTTGTCGGGATTCATGTGAATTCCCTCCTCACTGATGACGTGTCCCAAGTACACCAGGCTGCGCTTAAAGAAAATGCATTTCTTCGCGTTGAGACGAAGGTTCGCCTTTCGTAGCCGTCGAAATACTTCTTGTAGATGCTGCACATGCTCCTCCAGAGTGCGGCCGATGATGATGATGTCATCCAAATACGCAAACGCGTTGGGCTCCATGTCCGGTCCTATGACGCTGTCGAGCGCCCGCTGGAATGTGGCTGCTGCTGAGTGGAGGCCAAACGGCATCACTTTCCAGTGGTACAAGCCCCTCCCGGGGACTGTAAATGCTGTGCACTCGCGGCTGGACTCGGCTACAGGGATTTGCCAATATCCAATATCTTCAAATCGAGCGTCGATATGTACTTGGCATGGCGCAGACGCTCCCAGATGTGTGTTATCCTTGGCAGCGGGTATGCATCTGGAATAGAATGGGCATTTAGTTGTCGAAAATCTACACATAGTCGCATCTCTCCAGATTTCTTGCCCACGAGTACAATAGGGGCGCTGTGGGGGCTCCGAGAAGGCTCTATACAGTCGTTGCGTAGCAGTTCGTCGATCTGCTCATCGATAATCCTCTGCATCGCGGGATTCTTAGGAAAATACCTATCATGGGCTTATCATCTCGCATCGTGATCGTATGCTCAGCGATATTTGACATTCCTGTCAATCCTTCGAATTTGGCCAATTCCTACTGTAGGAATTTGTTTACCCAGGGTTCTAATTCTTCTTGCTCGGCGTTTGCGGTGATTGCGGCTAGTGCTCCTCCAGTGTCAGGCGTGTATCCTGGTCTGACTGGGGAAGGCGCTCGCCCTTCCTCTACTGGTTCCGCTGAAACAGTAGCATGATTCCGTCGAAATGGATTATTTCGCACGGCGTTGTCGTCTCGAGACCCTAAAATACTGCTGGTCGGGGTGGTTTGCACCTCGTTATCTGGATCGTTGTTTGCTGGAGTGAACGCATTTGTCAAGAGAGGAGGCATAGCTAAGTCGTTAGTGGGGCTGCATATTAGGAGAGGGTACAGCTGCAGCGAAGCGCGGCCGCATTGGAGAGTGGCAGACATGCCCATGCCCAATAGTACGTCTTCCATGAACGAAGGGAAAACTACCAGAGACTTGGTTATCTCCTTGCGTGAGCCTTCCGCCAGGCTGACATGAGTGTGTACCGACCCTACACGTTGAACAACTCGTTCGCTCACGAAGCTTCTGCTAGCTCCGGTGTCTATGGTAGCGTTAAACTCCTGACCCTCGATTTGCACCTGCGCGATAATTCTGCTCGACTGAACCTGTAAGATTTCTCCTAATTCCGGGGAAGACTCCTCTCGTTTCCCGGCTGGGTACGACGGCAACAGTCGAGAGTGCGTACTCCTCTGCGACCACAATCCCAACAAAAGAGGACTATGGGATTGCGACATGTAGCTAAACGGTGACCCTCCTGGGCACAATTCCTGCAAGCAAGACTGAAGTTCGGCACCATTGACCTGTTCCCCACTCGAGGAACTGATTGTAAAACTGTGGCTGGGGTGGGTGGTCGTCTGGCCGGTCGTGTGAAATTCTGTTGACCTATGCATACGCTGGGATCTCGTACTCGTTCCTTCTAGGCGCTGGTTGTGGTTCGGCCAACATTCTGGCATGGCTTCCTGTGCTCCGATCGCGGGTGACCTCGTAATTTACCGCTAAAGTGGTAAGTTGCTCCAAAGTGGTGAAGTCGTGCCTCCTTGCGTACATCTGGTACTCCGGTTGGAGATTTTCATAGATCCGGTCCAACTTCTGCTCCGCATTATACCCCGCTCTGTGCATCATGAGTCTGATGTTGACTAGGTATTGTTTGAAAGTCTCTCCCCGTCGCTGATCTCTGGTGCGGATCTCATCCTCGAGTCGCTGAAAGTACCTGGGTGGCAGAAAGAAGTCAAGAAACGCCTTCTTGAAGTTCGTCCAAGATTTTCCTAGCAGCTGGCTTGTCCGAAACCAGTGCTCAGCTGTATCCGTCAAAAGACCAGGGATGGCCTGCGGCATCTTCTCCACGTCAACTTCGTGTGCGGTGGCTCGTTCCTCGAGGTGTTGGATGAAGGTTATGGGGTCCGTGGTCCCGTCAAAAGTGATTCCCCAATTCTTCAGCTTTTCCGCTAGCGTGGCTGCGGACATCTCTGATTTCCTGGGAAAAATATCCCGCTTGACCGGATGGATCTCCGTGTCTCCGACTACATCGGCGGCACCTCGGCCTTCCAGTGCTGGCACCTGAAGCTGTGTTGGACCCGGTGGGTGTGGGTTCGGAGTCGGTGAACGCTGCTTCCTATCCGTTAGGGCGGCTGTAATTTCCGCTTCGCAATCCTGTAGCCGCTCGGCTATCTCCAGCACGTGGTCGTCCCGATTATTAAAAGCAGACAGCCGGCTCCTCATTTCCTCAACTGTTCCGGTTGCTTCCAAGGAAAACTCCTTCAGAATCGCCTCCAATTCCCGCTTCCGGAGATACGAAATCCAACGCGCCCCCATATTGCTGTGAAATAATAGTTAACTGGCAAACGACAGGAAAAGTTTCGATCAAACGATGTTCGAACTGGTTAAAATCTTCATTGAAAATTTTATTTTATTTGTCACCAAGAATTCACTGAATTCCCACGTGCAACGATGGTGACCACAATCCGATGTCAAACGACGATTTAATTCCTAAATTTTCTCGACGGTGATTAAATTTTGTTCGACGACGATGTAGTTTTAAATTTTTCCACGACGATGTCTTTGAGAGCTGCCGATGCACGTGTTGATTCGGCGATGGTTATATGAGAAGCCCCCAACGATGTGATCCCGTTGCCTGTACTTGATCGACTCCTGCTCGTGTGAGAGGGACGACGATGAGAGTGAAAAAGAAAAAAACAAAATGGCTGCGCTGTAGGGAGTATACGTTAGCTTTTCCCTACCTCGTTCTTTCGAAACTCTCGTGACCTGAGTTGGCTAGCCTAGAGGGCTCTCGCTCTCTCTCTCTTTCCGATTATCTGCCTGTATGTGTTTCGTCCTCACTTGATTTGCTGGCCACGTGAGCTTGGAACAAAGAATCTCTGATTTTAGGTTATGTACTTTGCTCTGCTTAGAAATACATGTATGTGTGTCTGCGTGCGTTAGAAATTTCTCGCTGTGTGTGGGTATACTTTTGTATAAGTTCTCCCGAATGCCATGTGCTCTGCTTAAATTGTAAGTTTTTTTTTCTGAGGTTATGTTCGATGCGTTGGTATATTTTTGAATATATATATATTTTCCTGTTTCCTGCCCTAGTAATTTTTGTGTCCCTCGATATATGACTCTCCTTACGTTCCGACTTAAAAATTTCGCTTCTAAGTGACTGAACCGAAAATTTTCAAACTCTGTACACAGATGGGTATTTAGGCCATATTTAGGTCGTCTAAAATTTTCGTAAACCCCATTTCCCTGTTCGGGCTCCATTCTGTAAAGAAGTCTCGTAGGCTGGGATATACTCAGTCCCGCCAGGGTCTCTTTTCCGAAAATATTTGTAAAGATATGGGACAAAAAGGTCTAAGACGAAAATCGGTTGGCTGGCGTGAGATGTAGAGTGCCAGCCACCGGGGTACGGAGTGAGAGAAACAGTTTATTCGGTGTCTGTAGCAGAGTGAAAAGCGTCAGCGGTAACGCGCATTTGGGCCTGGCTCATAGCATTCGCTACGAGAAGGCCGAGAGAGAGGGGATCGATTATGGGGACAACTTTTCCCTAGGGCAGAATTTATGGCCTAAAATCTAGGCATTTGTCTGGAAATATTCATATTTATGCGTGGCCAGCTTGATTGGATTTTTTTTCCCTACGAGTTGCATTAAAATCAGGCGAGAAATACTTTTATTGGGGTATTTTTATTGATTCATTTGTAACTCGAGTTTCTACTTTATTTTGTTTTCCCAGTGTAGTCGGGCGCGAGTTGGCTCAATACAGCCGGCAGTGATAAAAGAAGAAGAATAAATTTTCCTTTGGGTGTGGCAGTGCGTAGAATTTTTAATATCTGAGAAATATTTTTATTTAATTAATGAGCAACGGGTTTCCTAAAGTTGGGTCCACCCCTTTCTCTCGGTGTAGTCAGCTCGGAAATCAAATCAGAAATCAAAGTAGTCAAAGGGAAAAAGAACAACATGGCAACAACATGTGTTCAGATATGTAAGAAAATATTCTTTATTTAAATTCTTGGTTCATGTTTTTTTTTCTCAGTGCTCGCAATTAACGGGTTAGGTTAGGTCATGGTTTATAAATTCTAGCCTACTCTGGGCGAAACCGCATCGAGGCCTTCGAGAAATTTCTCATTGCACGGGACTCTCGCTGGCCAAAACGCGGTTCACTCCACTCACTCACCCGTCTCGCTCTCACGCACACACACACGCGTGACTCCGGGTGCTCCGCCGCTGGTCCTGGGCCGGCACACTCTCCTCGAGGTCGTCTAGGTAAACGCCTTCCTGGGTCACTTGGCATCAGGCCGAAGGCAAAAGACTCCTGTTGTCCACATAAATTTGCTCTGATCGCACTTCTGATCCCGTGCGCCGCCTTTGCAAGAGTCCCCTGCTTCTCGCACTTCTGGTCCGGTGCGCCGCGTTTTCCAAAAGTCACCTGCTCGCACTTCTGGTCCGGTGCGCTGCGTTTTCCAAAAGTGAACTGCTCGCACTTCTGGTCCGGTGCGCCGCGTTTTCCAAAAGAGAGACCTGTTTCTGATCCCGTGCACCGACTTTGCAAAAATGACTCCTCGCACTTCTGATCCCGTGCACCTCCTTTTCCAAAAGAGAGCTCCTGTTTCTGATCACGTGCACCGCCTTTGCAAAAATGACTCCTCGCACTTCTGATCCCGTGCACCGCCTTTTCCAAAAGAGAGCTAGTTAAGCTTTGCCGCCGCGTTTTGTTCAAGTTTTCGGCTGCTCTGGGTTTTTTCCACTTGTCGAAGTTTCGGTACTCCTTTTCTCTCGCTCTTCCCTTGGCGCGTGCCAATTTTCGGGGGTTGTTTTCCTCCTCGATCGCATGTCCTCTCTCGCTTGCTCCTGTGCGGCGCTGCACTTATCGTGGTGAATATTTCGTTGCTCTCCTGGTGTGTGTGTGTGTGTGGCTACTGCTGATGTGAGAACGGAGGGGGAAAAGGTAAACAGAACCTATCGCTTAGGCTGAGCTAAAATAATTATTGTGTATCAATATAACTACAAATCTTATGATTATTGGCTAAGCTTATATATTAAATGCACTGTACAGTGTTTTTTTTTACAAAGTTATTCGCGATCGTTTTGTTTGGTGTTGGCGCTGGCGATGTTGTAGCTGCTAGCTGGCGTTGTTGTTGGCGCTGGCGGGCGATGCTGTTGGCGCTGGCGATGTTGTAGCTGCTAGCTGGCGATGTTGTTGGCGCTGGCGGCCGATGCTGTTGGCTCTGGCGATGTTGGTGGCGCTATTTGTGAGGGGTCAAACGACTCCTCACAAAGTCCAAGGATACCCCCAAGGATGCCCCAAGGATACTACGGAAGGAGTCCAAGGATACCTCCAAGGATGACCAAAGGATACTACGAAAGGATCCCAAGGATACCCCCAAGGATTCCCAAAGGATACTACGAAAGGAGTCCAAGGATACGTCCAAAGATTCCCAAAAGGTACTACGAAAGGAGTCCAAGGATACCTCCAAGGATGACCAAAGGATACTACGAAAGGATCCCAAGGATACCTCCAAGGATGCCCAAAGGATACTACGAAAGGAGTCAAAGGATACGTCCAAGGATGCCCAAAGGATACTACGAAAGGAGTCCAAGGATACCTCCAAGGATGCCCAAAGGGTACTACGAAAGGATTCCGAGGATACCTCCAAGGATGCCCAAAGGATACTACGAAAAGAGTCCACGGATACCTGCAAGGATTCCCAAAGGATACTACGAACAAATTCCAAGGATACCTCCAAGGATTCGAAAGGGATACTACAAATCGACTCCAAGGATACTACAGGGCATCTACAAAGGCGCAATGAAACACATAAAGGACATCAGGAGAACGTTAAGAACACAAAGGGAGCGAACCAGAGCGTCTAAGGTCTCGATTGGGACTGATCGGAGGAAGGAAAAACACGCATCAAAAGTCTGCCGAAGGAAGGGGGAAGACGGCACAGAGCAGAGAGCTGTACCGTAGATCTGGGTAGTAAGAAGGAGAGGCCGATGGAAATAGCGGGATTGAGCAAAGAGGAAGGCTCGGAACCGAGGTGTCATTAAAGGGAGCCCAGGCTCAAGCTGAACAATCAAAATCGACGAGCATCATGAGCACTCGCATAACCAGGAGCGAAGCGCGCAAAATGATGGCTGCCCACCAGCCGTCCGGAGGATCTAGCCCGGGGCAAGGATGGTCGACAGCCCGGCCTACCCGAACCTCGCGGCGGATCTCCGGGCGGGGCGTCCCCGAGCCGGTCATCAGCTCCGACAGCGACGTCGAGTTGGTGGAGGACCCGCGGGTGGAGCAACGGCGATGGCGGTTTCCCAAAGCGGTCAACCGGGCCGACGGACGCATCCCGACTGGCGAGGCGGAGGTGGAGTGGGCTAGCGAAGAGCCGCCCCAGGACCAGCTGGCTCCCAGTAGCCATGCCGAGGCTGTGGTAGCGGCTACGTGGGAGTTTCGACGAAAGTGCGTGGCGCGAAGGCGGAGTGAGGAGCGGCGGTGAAAGGAGATGGAGGAGTCGCCGGAGAGGCAGGCCCAACTGCGGATGGCCGAGGAGGAGGAGCAGCAGCTGTGGGAAAACCCGGGGTACCCACCCACGCCGAGGTATGCGCCCGAGCCCTGCATCCCGCCGCAAGAAGTGGCAGACGACTGGGCGTCCTCACCTCCGCGGTGGCTGCCCTAAATACCGCCCACACCGCGGTACGAGGGGTCACCACAGTGGACGCCAGCACGACCGCCCACGCCGAGGTTCGAGCAGCCACCACCGCAGAAGCAGCAACCACAGCAGCAGCAGCTCAAGCGCGAGCAGCCACCACCGCAGCAGCAGCCACCACAGCGGCAGCAGCTCGAACGCGAGCAGCCACCACCGCAGCAGCAGCCACCACCACAGCAGCAGCCACCACCGCAGGCTCAACACATCCGGACGGACATACCGGCACCCGGACGTTCGTGGCCGAATGAGTTAGGTGGCGACAGCAGACGGTTGTCTGGACCTAGCCGGAGGGACCCGTAGAGGAGACGGCAGCGACGGAGGAGCCCCGAATCTGGGAAGAAAGTGGTCCCCGGGTGAGCCCGCTGGATCCCAGGACCCGTGGCAGACCGGAGTGGCCACCACCGACACCGAGCACCGGACCAACAACGCCAAGGACAGGGCCATCGACGCCAATGCCTACCGGGAGCGCGACAGTAACCGCGGAGCCTCTGGAGCGAGGACCCTGGCCTGATCCCGTGGAAAACGGCCGTCCTCCGCTCAAGCGGCAGCACTGGGCGCCCGAAGTGTCCGAGGTGGTGACACGGCCGAAATTGTCGCGGACGGTGTCGGCGCCGGAGGGCCAGCGATGGCGAGAGATCGCGGAGCATGAGTGGTCCGAAGGGATCGCGGAGGCACCGGTGGTACAGGAGGCTCGCATCCTGGGCGGCAGGCGCAGCGTGCGCGTATGGAGAGAGGGGCGCGCGTTCCGCGTCCGGTTGGGGCTGGCGGGCACGAGAGTGTTCGAGGAGCGGCCGAAATAAAATTTGAATAAAATGAAAAAAAAAAAAAGGATCTCTCCACTCTGGGTCCAAAGTCCGTGCCTCCTGGTTGACCCACTTGTCCTTCACGTACCGCTTCCAATAGATGCTCCGCCCACTGCTGCCACTCCGCTGATTGCCGTGCTGCTTGTGGCACGCCAAAGTGCCGCTCCACTGCCGAGATGTGGCACTTCCTCTCCCGGTCCAAAGTTCACGGGAGAGTCCAAAGTCCGGTGGAGTTCCGTTATCCTGTTTTGCACACGGCACTCTTGCCTTGCCCGCGAAGTCTCCATTCTCTCTCGTTCAACATGCTTGGTCTCCAAACTCTCTCGCTCTCCGTCCTTGGTCTCCAAACTCTCTCGATCTCCATCCTTGGTCTCCAAACTCTCTCGATCTCCATCCTTGGTCTCCAAACTCTCTCGCTCTCCATCCAAGTCTCCAAACTCTCCTCGCCGCGCCGTTACTACGCGAATTCGCCGCGTAACTGGTAAGCGGCCGGCCATCTGCTGCTGCATCTATTTGTGGGGAGTTATTCAACTCCTCACATTCCCCCCTTACTTCGGGAAACATTTGTCCTAGCCTTCGAGTCATTGTGATTCCCGCGGCGCTCCCTCGATGCTCCCTCGACGCTCTTAACTCCCTTGAGCTTCTACAGCGCTGATCATCCTCCTCGTAGCAACTTTAAATCTCCCGCGCCGATGTTTCCTGTGTCTCCACTGGGACATCGATACTCATGGGCTATCGATCCCAGCTCGGTGCTCGTTGCTGCGTCTCACTCCTTTCCATGTTTCCTCCGCCTGGTCACACCATTCGTGCGTGATCGATATTTATTCGCATATCGATACCGACGGTGCGGCGTTGCCACCTGCACGTTTGCGATATTTCCACCTTGGCCGATATTTCCATTGTCGTGTGCCCATCGATCGCACTATCGTCCAGTGCCAATCGATCGCCTATCGAGGCGCCCCCTTCCCTGGCTCGTGGTGATTTTGCAACTTTCATAGGTATGTAAGTTTCTTTTGCATTTCCTTCACTCCTTTTTATCTCATCCTTTCGTCCTCTCTCGCCCTTCACTCGTCCTCTGTTGGCAGCATCTGACTCCACATTGGCAGCTTTTGAGAGCGGGTGCGGAGAGGACTTCGCATTCGCTTCGCAACCAGGACAGCAGGTAAGTATTTATGATGTCCGTTTCTCTTTCCTGCATTAAGCCCCCTTTAAATTTCAGGTTGCTGGTGCGGCCCATGCATGCCCCGTTCTTTTTCTTGTTTTTAGTCAACTGTTGGTGTGGTGCGTGTTTCTGTTTTTTTTTTTTTTTGTGACCAGCTGGCTACGGTGTAGATCTGATTCTGCACCGTCCTCCCCTTTTCCTCGGGTAACAACTAGACGAGCTCGTCCGGCGCATTCCGTATAGAATCTCCGGATGCTGCGGTGTATGTCTGGACTGCGCGTCTTGTGTTGCTTGTCTCCTTCCGCGCATACTCTCTTCTACGTTACCCGTATCCGTGTGCCGTTTTGTAAGTGTCCCTTCCACCTGGCGTTATCGCGGATGACTCTGGCAACTGCCCGACGCTGAATCCTGTTGCCTTGCGGTCGGGATCACCTTCCATCCCTATCCACGTCCTTGACCTTTCTGCGTGGCGTGTGGATGACTCTCGGTTCGGCCTGACGCATAATCCTTTGGCCTCGCAGTCTGGATTAACGAGAAACCCTTATCCATGTCCTTGTGCTATCCTGATTGTCCTTTCCGTGTGGCGTATGGATGACTCTCGCTTCGGCCTGACGCCTAATCCTGTCGCCTCGTACCCGTTGTTAGACATCTGACGTTTCTGCTGTCTGCTCGTTTGGTTGTTGCTTGAGCTCGCCAACGTGAACTGACTTTTCTTTTTTCGACTGTGTGTGGCGAATTTTGCAGATCACTGGAGAGACGAAATCTACGACCTGGTAAGGGCCATCGTACCTCGGGGCTAGTTTTGCAGCGAATCCTTCGGCCGCTTTGGACAGGTGATGTTCCTTGGCCCACACTATGTCGCCCACCGCTGGTGACCATTGCCTCCTTCTCAGATTGTAGTGTATGGCTTGGTCCTGGGACGCCTTTTCCATATTTCGCCGCACGATCTCGAATACCTCTCTTAGTTTGTTGGAATTTTCCTCAGGGGTCTCCGTAGCTCGTCCAGTGCCTAGGGTTTCCTTATCCTATAGGCTGCTGCGTCTACCCTTCCCTGGGTAAGAAACGCCGGTGGATTCCGATGTGCTCGTGTTCACAGCTAGCATAATCTCCGGCCACTTCTCGTCCCAGTTTCTCTGGTCCTGCCCTGCGAACTGCGCAATCATGGTCTTGACCGTTCTGTTCGCTCGCTCGGTCGGATTTTCTTGTGGTGTGTATGGTGCGGTGAACTGTTGTCTGATACCCATCTCAGCCAGAAAACTCTTGAAGATACGGCTTGTAAGCTGCACTCCGTTGTCCGTTATGACCACCTTCGGGACCCCGTACCTTGCGACTATGCGCTCCCTAAACGCCTTCTTGAGCGACTCTGCTGTCGCACTGCGTAGGGGCACCAGTTCCGTATATTTCGAAAACCTGTCTATCATGACCAGCAGGATTTTGGTTCCCGTGCTTAGATCTTGGTAGGGGTCCAACGAAGTCTGCACATACCGTTCCCATGGTTCCTCCGGCACTTGGCTCAATTTCTTCCCGGCCGCCTGCATCTGATTGGGCTTAAACCGCAAGCAAATCTCGCATTTTCGTGCATGCCTGGCCAGTAGTATCGGGCTGCCAACCGTGCAATTGTCCTTCGGCTTCCTACGTGTCCCGCAGACGGTGCGTCGTGGTTCTCCCTCAACACTGCTTCTCGTAGCGACTTTGGGACGCACATCTTCCATGACGCGACGTCTTCACTGCCTGCTCGGTGAGGTATGTTTCTGTATAGTGTCTCACCATCAATAACATAGTCCGGGTACTTCTGCGGCTGGGTCTTTATCTTTTCGCCCATGTCCTGGATCCAGCTGCATCCTCCTGAAGCTGTAGTTGCCGATGCCTCTTTTAAAACTCATAGTGTTTCCGGTAGTGGTTGTCTTGATAATGCGTCGGCCACCACGTTTAGCTGACCCTTTCTGTACGCTATCTCAAAGTCGTACTGTTGTAGCTCCAGGGCCCATCTGGCGATCCTTCCTGAAGGGCTTTCTATGCTGTTGAGCCACCAGGGCCATGTGGTCGATTACTACCTTAAAGTGGTAACCTTCCAGATATGGCCTGAGCTTCCGGATCGCCCAGAAGATCGCCAAACACTCCTTCTCCGTTGTCGAGTAGTTCTTTTCCGCGCCGTTCAGTGTTCGGCTTGAGTAGGAGATTACTCTTTCGCCCTTTTCGGTGTCCTGGGTCAGTATCGCTCCGATGCCGTAGTCGCTGGCGTCTGTTTGCAGGATGAAAGTTCTGAAGTCCGGGCAAGCTCCGGGCTTAACCTCCTCAAACGCCATCTGGTGCTCTGGTGTCCACTCCCACTTACTGCCTTTGCGCAGCAGGTCGTTCAGGGGTTTGACGATTCTGGAAAAATCTGGTACAAATCGGCGGTACCACGACGCTACTCCTAGGTATTGCCGAAGTTCTTTGACGGTCGATGGCGGTTCCAGTTCGGCTATGGCGGCTACTTTTTCTGGATCTGATCCTATTCCCTCGCTTGTCACTCGATGTCCCAGGTACAGTAGTTCCTTTTTAAAGAATTGGCATTTTTTTGGATTCAGCCTCAGGTTTGCCTCTTTTAGACGCCGGAACACTTCTCTCAGGTTTCTTTTGTGTTCTTCCAGCGTGCGACCGATCACTATTATGTCATCCTGGTAAGCGAATGCGTGAGGTGACATCTCGGGGCCAATTACTTGGTCCAAAACTCGCTGAAACGTTGCCGACGCCGAGTGAAGTCCGAACGGCATTACCCTCCACTGAAACAGACCTTTGCCTGGTACCGTGAACGCCGTATACTGCCTGCTACTCTCTTCCAGTGGGATTTGCCAGTATCCATCCTTCAGGTCCAAACTGCTGATGTACCGCGCTTCCCTTAGTTGGTCCAGGATGTAGTTTATGCGAGGCATTGGGTAGGCATCCTTAACTGACTTCGCGTTGATCTGCCTGAAGTCGACACACAGTCTCCACTTGCCTGTCTTCTTTTTCACCATCACGATGGGGGAGCTGTAAGGGCTTTTTGAATGCTCTATGAACCCCATTTGGAGAAGCTCGTCCACCTTTGCGTTGATTTCCCCTTGAGTTTTTGGGTTCTTTGGGTAGTATCTCTGCATGATTGGCTTGTCGTCCTTCATTTTGATCTGGTGTTCTGCCAGATTCGATGTTCCCGACATTGTTCTGAAGTCTGCCAGCTCTGTTTCAAGGAATGCTGTAGTATCGTCCAACTCGTCTACTTGTTGAACGACTGCTACTGATAGCTTCTCCTCGAGCCATCCATTGTGTCGGTTCCTGGTTGGTATTATAATCTCGTGTCCAGCACACCTTATCTCGCTTCCGACTTGTTTCAGGAAGTTCCATCCCAACATCCTTGGATCCTCGGGCACTAATGGATCCACTACTCCGGGTAAAACCAACAGGCTCATGGTCACTTGTTTGTGGTCCCGAATTTGACCTCCACCTCGAGCTGCGCATCAATTCCGCCGCACCTTCCATCTGCCAACCTAACTTGCCGTCTCGTCCTTGTAATCCTTCCTAGAGCAGCAATATTGTCCGCCAATTCTTCGCTGACGAAGCTTGCCGTTGCTCCGGTGTCGATTGTGGCTTTGTAGCTGTTCCCACCAGTCATCACAGCTGCGGACAACTGCTGCTCCTCCTCGATTAGCTTGCCCGTTAGTTTGGAGTGGCATTGTGCGATCCCCGCTCGCCTCTCTGCGGCGGAGATCGCTGGCCATTTCCCGATCGTTGGCAGCAATCGACGCTCCTATCCAGCAAAACAGCAGCCGCTGGTTTCGACATCCTCTAGCCCAGTGTCCGTTCCCACCGCATTTCCGACAGGCCTCCTGCGGGTCTGTGATATGGGTGGCATCTTGTGGCCTCTGTGTGTTGCTTGGCGGCCTGCACAAGGTATTGTTTGGCTGTCTCTGTTGCTGTGGGGGTGGTGCACAATGGCCTCCGCGTGGTGCGTCTGTTGCCTGCTGTCGTCTGGCTTGGTGTGGTGGTGACCATTGGTCGTTTCCTCGTGTGTCCTGGTTATCTACCACCTCGCATCTCCTGCATGTCACCTGTGTTGGTAACGCCGACTTTGTCTTTGAGAACTTGTTCTCCTGTGCGAAGACTTCCCGTTCCTTTTCAAGTTCTTCGTACTCATCGGCTAGGATCATTAGAGTGTCCAGGTCCGACACTTTGTATGCTCTTAAGAACATCCGTAGGCTTGGGGTGCAGTTCTCTTTAATGACCCTTAACGTCTCTTTCGTAGAATAGCTAAGTGGCCTCACCATCGTCTGCATGTCGATCATGTAGTCCTTGAACGACTCGCTCAAGCCTTGCTTCCTTTGCCGGACCTGGACCGCCAGCCTGGTGAAGAAATCTCTTGGCAGGAAGTATGTGTGGAAACTTTCAATGAATTCTACCCAAGTTCTCCACTGCTTATTGTAGGCGATGAACCATTTCAAAGCCCTTCCTTTTAGCAACTCCGGCATCGCTCGAGGGATCATATCAAGCTCCAAACCGTACGTGTTGGCGGACCATTCTACCTGCTCCAGGAACTCGAATGGTTTTTCCGCCCCGTCGAACCTGAACGACCATTCGCGGACCTTCTTAGCGACCTTTGCATAGTCCGCCTGGCTTGGCCTCGGGGTCAGCGCTGCTGCTTTCTTTTCTTGGCTTGATTCTCTCCTGTGGGCCTCTTTTTGCATGTTGTCATTGCTCAGGCTTGCCACCAGGTTGTCCCCTTCGGCGGCTGTTAACGTAATGCTTGGGCCGGCTCTGTCGTAGTATGTCGCCTCCAGCTCGTCCCAGATGTCGACGAGTTGTGGATCGTTCTCTGTTTCGGAGTAGCATTCCGATAGCGCCTTCCTCATGTCGTCTAGCCTGCCCTCCAGGGCGACGTTGAGCCTCTGTGCGACATGGGCGAAGTCTTCCTTCTTGAGGCGGTAAATCCACTTCTTTCTCATTTTTATTGTGCTGTTCTCACTGTTGGGACAATCACGTTGGGCGCCAGATGTAACGAACTGATTTTTATGGTCTGCTCGCTACGAGATTCGTGCGGCTAGCTCAGTATATTGTGTGTTGGTCCCACCAAATTTATATTAACGTGACCGCCCAGTAGCTCATTGAGGAAGCACAGAATTCACGGGTTCGTATTGGGTTTATTGCGGGTATATTATTACAAGTGTCTTAGTCGCTTGGTTGGCCTGGACTCGTTGCTTGTGACCTTCGGTGCTTCCGACGGTCCTGATTGACTCGACGACCTCTCGCCTTGATGACTCGGTGCTCCTGTCCTGTAGCTCCCCGAAGATACTCGCAGCTCCCTGAAGATCCTCGCCGCTCCCTGAAGAGCCTCGCAGCTCCCTGAAGACGCTCGCTCGCTGATCGCTTCTCACGCGTGACTTGGTGACTGCTGGTACCGACTCGGACTCGCGAGGGGTATCGGCCGTACGGGCTTAGGGAAGCGTCACCATTCTCAGACTAGGGTGAACAGAAGCTGCGCTCTCCAGGATCGCTCCTTTCGACACACCGCCGCCTGACCCTTGCTCTGTCCCGGATGGTCCCACTGGGGTTTCTGCTCAGCCCGCGCGGACAGTCAAGGCGGAACGCCAGGAAGCTGCCTCGCGCCTTACTTCGCTTCCACGCCTAGTGTAAACGAACGTTCCACCCTAGCCTCACCCTTTTGCCTTTTGTCCGGGACGTTTCCGCGTGGCTTTTGGTACTCGGGATTCGGGCACGCCGCTCCGGGACCTCGCAAGTCGAATCCGTAGGGCTCTCCTGGATAATTCCACTCGAGACCGTACCGATCGACCGCTCTCCCTTCTGGCTTGTTATACTCGGGGTTCAGGCACGCCGCTCCGGGACCTCGCAAGTCGAATCCGTAGGGCTCTCCTGGATAATTCCACTCGAGACCGTACCGATCGACCGCTCTCCCTTCTGGCTTGGTATACTCTTTCCAGGCGTAACGCCAGGACTTTGTGGACAGGGTTAATCGACCGCCTTGACCTAGCCGCGTGAAGCCCTCTGGATCTCAGCTACCTGCGTCTCAATTCGGAGATTCCTGGTATCCCAATCCCGAACGTCTCGACGTAGCAATCTCGCTCCTCGAAGGCTTGGCAATCGTCTGGGCAATCCGAAAGCTCAAACCGTATCTGGAAGGTTACCACTTTAAAGTAGTAACCGACCACATGGCGCTGAAGTGGCTCAACAGCATAGAGAGCCCTTCAGGGAGGATCGCCAGATGGGCCCTGGAGTTGCAGCAGTACGACTTCGAAATAGCGTACAGGAAAGGGCAACTCAACGTGGTGGCAGACGCTTTGTCAAGGCAGCCACTGCGGGAAACGTTTCGAGGGATCAAGGAGACGTCGGCGGCGGAAGCTTCTGCAGCATGCAGCTGGATTCTGGAAATGCGCGAAAAGAAAAGGACACAGCCGCAAAAGTATCCGGACTACGTGATGGAGGGTAACACCCTGTACAGGAATATACCTCATAGAGCGGGCAGCGAAGATGTTGCAACATGGAAGATGTGCGTCCCGAAAGCTCTACGGGAAACGGTGCTGAAGGAGAACCACGACTCACCGATGGCTGGCCATGTAGGAAGCCGAAAGACAATAGCACGTCTGGCAGCCCGGTACTACTGGCCAGGAATGCACAGGGACGCCCGAGCCCACGTGCGAGGATGAGAGACATGCATGAGATTCAAGCCGAATCAGATGCAAATGGCAGGGAAAACGCTTACGCAGGTGCCAGAGGAACCATGGGCTACGGTATGTGCGGACTTTGCGGACCCCTGCCGCGTTCGAAGCACGGTAACCAAATGCTGCTGGTATTGATAGACCGGTTCTCCAAGTGGACTGAGTTGGTGACGCTGCGAAGCGCGACGGCCGAGTCCCTAAAGAAAGCTTTTAAAGAACGTATAATCGCGAGGTATGGGGTCCCCAAAATAGTCATAACGGACAACGGAGTCCAGTTTACCAGCAAAACTTTCAAGAGTTTCCTGGTCGAAATGGAAGCCAAGCAACAGTTCACAGCTCCATACACCCCACAGGAGAACCCGACTGAGACAGCCAATAGGACGGTGAAAACAATGATAGCGCAGTTCGCAGGACAGAACCAAAGAGACTGGGACGAAAAATGGCCAGAAATCATGCTGGCAGTAAACACGAGCGTTTCAGAATCCACAGGTTACACACCGTCGTTCATTACCCAAGGCAGGGAACCAAGACTACCGAGCGCCCTATCCGACAGAGAAACCGTAGGGAACGGACGACCGACAGAGACCCCGGAAGAGAAAGCAAACAATCTCAGGGAAATCTTCGAGATTGTAAGGCGGAGCCTGGAGAAAGCATCCCGGGACCAGGCTAGGAATTATAACCTAAGGAGGAGGCAATGGACGCCAGAGGTGGGTGACGTCGTGTGGGCCAAGGAACACCACTTATCAAAAGTGGCCGAGGGGTTCGCAGCAAAATTGGACTCTAGATACGAGGGACCTTACCAAGTCATAGGTTTTGCGTCACCAGTAATCTGCAAAATACGACACATAAACACAAAGAAAGAGCGGACCATCCACGTAAGCGAGGTGAAACAGCAACAAACGGAAAACACAAGAGAGCGGCCACAGCAAGCAACCACAACAGACGCAAAACAACATTGAAAGTCCAAGGATACCCCCAAGGATGCCCAAAGGATACTACGAAAGGATCCCAAGGATACCTACAAGGATGCCCAAAGGATACTACGAAAGGAGTCCAAGGATACCTCCAAGGATGCCCGAAGGATACTACGAAAGGAGTCCAAGGATACCTCCAAGGATGACCAAAGGATACTACAAAAGGATCCCAAGGATACCTCCAAGGATGGCCAAAGGATACTACGAAGGGAGTCCAAGGATACCTCCAAGGATGACCAAAGGACACTACGAAAGGATCCCAAGGATACCTCCAAGGATGCCCAAGGGTACTACGAAAGGAGTCCAAGGATACCCCCAAGGATGCCCAAAGGATACTACGAAAGGAGTCAAAGGATACGTCCAAGGATTCCCAAAGGGTACTACGGAAGGAGTCCAAGGATACCTGCAAGGATTCCCAAAGGATACTACGAACAAATTCCAAGGAAGAACACAAAGGGAGCGAACCAGAGCGTCTAAGGTCTCGATTGGGACTGATCGGAGGAAAAGAAAAAACACGCATCAAAAGTCTGCCGAAGGAAGGGGGAAGACGGCACAGAGCAGAGAGCTGTACCGTAGATCTGGGTAGTAAGAAGGAGAGGCCTATGGAAATAGCGGGATTGAGCAAAGAGGAAGGCTCGGAACCGAGGTGTCGTTAAAGGGAGCCCAGGCTCCAGCTGCACAATCAAAATCAACGAGCATAATGAACACACGTGTGACGAGGAGCGAAGCGCGCAGAATGATGGCTGCCCACCAGCCGTCCGGAGGATCTAGCCCGGGGCAAGGATGGTCGGCAGCCCGGCCTACCCGAACCTCGCGGCGGATCTCCGGGCGGGGCGTCCCCGAGGTGGTGGCCCGGCCGAAGTTGTCGCGGACGGTGTCGGCGCCGGAGGGCCAGCGATGGCGAGAGATCGCGGAGCCGGAGTGGCCCGAAGGGATCGCGGAGGCACCGGTGGTACAGGAGGCTCGCATCATGGGCGGCAGGAGCAGCGTGCGCGTCTGGAGAGAGGTTGGGGCTGGCGGGCACGAGAGTGTTCGAGGAGCGGCCGAAATAAAATTTGAATAAAATGAACAAAACGGAGTTTGAAAACCGGCATAAACGGGAAACGCGGCTGAAACAGGGGCCAGAAGTAAGGGGCATACATGGCAGCTCCAGCATCCTGAAATTCATACTGGGTTAATACAGGAAGCAGCCAAACGACACCAAAATACTCACCTGCAGCGAAGCAAATGCGAAGTCCTCTCCACACCAGCTCTCGAGTGTTGCCAGCGTGAAGCCAGGCTCAGCCGGCGGAGGACGATTGAAGGGCGAGAGAGAGAGAGACGAGAGGCGAGAGAGGTCGTCTGGAGAGAGAAAGGATGAAATAGAAAGGAGTGAGGAAATGCGAAAACTTACCTAGAAAGTTGCAAATCACCTTGGCCGGTGGGCAGCAGAGCGGGCATTTTGGAGATTGTTTCATCCACAAACAAGTTATGCACCGAATCTAAAAAAACGTAACGCTGCGTCCGAAATTCAACATAAAAACCGCTCGTGCTATTTGGAGCGTTGTGCAGTCCGATGTGAAGATAATGCTGGGCCCGAGCAGACCGACAGTTCCGATTCTATAACGTCTAAAAATTACCAGCCAACAGCAGTAGAAGAGTCCAAGCCAACCATGGATCCCAACTCCAGTCCCTGGTCCTACGCCTACAACCGCATCGTGCCCGCCAGCGCCGGCAGCTCTGGAGGAACAACAGGCCCAACAGCAACAGCAGCAGGCGCAGCAGCAACAGCTCAACCTGGTGGCCGACAAAGTGCTGATTAAGCAGGAAAAGCAATTAAAAGCCTACAACGACTCGATTTAACTGATCCAACTGCAACAACAACAGCAGGCAGCGCAGCAACAACAGCAGCAGCTCCAGCAGCAACTGCAACAGGAGATCGCCGAGGCGGAAACAGAGCCGGACACCGTTTACATGATCGATGGCCGGAAGGTCAAGGTGACGCGCAAGGATGGCCAGCCGTTCCGAGCGACAATAGTTGAGCAGCAGGATGGCAGTCCGGTGCCGCTGGCAGTGCCAGTTCCGGCGGGATCCTATCCGGCGCAATATGCGAGCCCGGCGTTGAGCTCCGCAGATGGATCGCCCATCACGAATTTACATGCCGTGGACGTGGTCAGCACACCGCAGGCCCAGGTGATCGTCCACAAGACGGCGTCCCCGGTACAAAGGCGGTCGGAGGCAGGCGCCCCTTACTGTGGCCTATTCATCTGTGATACAAAGCACCCTGCAGCAGCAACAACAGCACCATCAGAACCTTTGTTGGACAAAGCTGGAGGACGATGGAGCGGGGCAGGAGGATATAAAGAACGTGCTGCAGCTGCAGGTGAAGCAGGAGCAGCGCCAGCTGGACTTTGCCAACGAGGCATCGACAGTAGATGTCAGCGGTGGTGGCGAAAATCTAGTGTTCAACCTGCCGCCTGGGCTCGAGATTAAGCAAACCTTCTATACCGTACAGAAAGGGTCAGCTAAACGTGGTGGCCGACGCATTATCAAGACAACCACTACCGGAAACACTACGAGGTTCGGACTTCACTCGGCGTCGGCAACGTTTCAGCGAGTTTTGGACCAAGTAATTGGCCCCGAGATGTCACCTCACGCATTCGCTTACCAGGATGACATAATAGTGATCGGTCGCACGCTGGAAGAACACAAAAGAAACCTGAGAGAAGTGTTCCGGCGTCTAAAAGAGGCAAACCTGAGGCTGAATCCAGAAAAATGCCAATTCTTTAAAAAGGAACTACTGTACCTGGGACATCGAGTGACAAGCGAGGGAATAGAAACAGATCCAGAAAAAGTAGCCGCCATAGCCGAACTGGAACCGCCATCGACCGTCAAAGAACTTCGGCAATACCTAGGAGTAGCGTCGTGGTACCGCCGATTTGTACCAGATTTTTCCAGAATCGTCAAGCCCCTGAACGACCTGCTGCGCAAAGGCAGTAAGTGGGAGTGGACACCAAAGCACCAGATGGCGTTTGAGGAGTTTAAGGCAAGACTCGTGGCAGATCCAGTGCTAGCATGCCCGGACTTCAGTAGAACTTTCATCCTGCAAACAGACGCCAGCGACTACGGCATCGGAGCGATACTGACCCAGGACACCGAAAAGGGCGAAAGAGTAATCTCCTACTCAAGCCGAACACTGAACGGCGCGGAAAAGAACTACTCGACAACGGAGAAGGAGTGTTTGGCGATCGTCTGGGCGATCCGGAAGCTCAGGCCATATCTGGAAGGTTACCACTTTAAGGTAGTAACCGACCACATGGCCCTGAAGTGGCTCAACAGCATAGAAAGCCCTTCAGGAAGGATCGCCAGATGAGCCCTGAAGCTACAACAGTACGACTTTGAGATAGCGTATAGAAAGGGTCAGCTAAACGTGGTGGCCGACGCATTATCAAGACAACCACTACCGGAAACACTACGAGGTTCGGACTTCACTCGGCGTCGGCAACGTTTCAGCGAGTTTTGGACCAAGTAATTGGCCCCGAGATGTCACCTCACGCATTCGCTTACCAGGATGACATAATAGTGATCGGTCGCACGCTGGAAGAACACAAAAGAAACCTGAGAGAAGTGTTCCGGCGTCTAAAAGAGGCAAACCTGAGGCTGAATCCAGAAAAATGCCAATTCTTTAAAAAGGAACTACTGTACCTGGGACATCGAGTGACAAGCGAGGGAATAGGAACAGATCCAGAAAAAGTAGCCGCCATAGCCGAACTGGAACCGCCATCGACCGTCAAAGAACTTCGGCAATACCTAGGAGTAGCGTCGTGGTACCGCCGATGTGTACCAGATTTTTCCAGAATCGTCAAACCCCTGAACGACCTGCTGCGCAAAGGCAGTAAGTGGGAGTGGACACCAGAGCACCAGATGGCGTTTGAGGAGGTTAAGCCCGGAGCTTGCCCGGACTTCAGAACTTTCATCCTGCAAACAGACGCCAGCGACTACGGCATCGGAGCGATACTGACCCAGGACACCGAAAAGGGCGAAAGAGTAATCTCCTACTCAAGCCGAACACTGAACGGCGCGGAAAAGAACTACTCGAGAACGGAGAAGGAGTGTTTGGCGATCGTCTGGGCGATCCGGAAGCTCAGGCCATATCTGGAAGGTTACCACTTTAAGGTAGTAATCGACCACATGGCCCTGGTGGCTCAACAGCATAGAAAGCCCTTCAGGAAGGATCGCCAGATGGGCCCTGGAGCTACAACAGTACGACTTTGAGATAGCGTACAGAAAGGGTCAGGTAAACGTGAGTTTTAAAAGAGGCATCGGCAACTACAGCTTCAGGAGGATGCAGCTGGATCCAGGACATGGGCGAAAAGATAAAGACCCAGCCGCAGAAGTACCCGGACTATGTTATTGATGGTGAGACACTATACAGAAACATACCTCACCGAGCAGGCAGTGAAGACGTCGCGTCATGGAAGATGTGCGTCCCAAAGTCGCTACGAGAACCACGACGCACCGTCTGCGGGACACGTAGGAAGCCGAAGGACAATTGCACGGTTGGCAGCCCGATACTACTGGCCAGGCATGCACGAAAATGCGAGATTTGCATGCGGTTTAAGCCCAATCAGATGCAGGCGGCCGGGAAGAAGTTGAGCCAAGTGCCGGAGGAACCATGGGAACGGTATGTGCAGACTTCGTTGGACCCCTACCAAGATCTAAGCACGGGAACCAAAATCCTGCTGGTCATGATAGACAGGTTTTCGAAATGGAAGGAACTGGGTTCCCTACGCAGTGCGACAGCAGAGTCGCTCAAGAAGGCGTTTAGGGAGCGCATAGTCGCAAGGTACGGGGTCCCGAAGGTGGTCATAACGGACAACGGAGTGCAGTTTACAAGCCGTATCTTCAAGAGTTTTCTGGCTGAGATGGGTATCAGACAACAGTTCACCGCACCATACACACCACAAGAAAATCCGACCGAGCGAGCGAACAGAACGGTCAAGACCATGATTGCGCAGTTCGCAGGGCAGGACCAGAGAAACTGGGACGAGAAGTGGCCGGAGATTATGCTAGCTGTGAACACGAGCACATTGGAATCCACCGGCGTTTCTTACCCAGGGAAGGGTAGACGCACAGCCTATAGGATAAGGAAACCCTAGGCACTGGTCGAGCTACGGAGACCCCTGAGGAAAATTCCAACAAACTAAGAGAGGTATTCGAGATCGTGCGGCGAAATATGGAAAAGGCGTCCCAGGACCAAGCCATACACTACAATCTGAGAAGGAGGCAATGGTCACCAGCGGTGGGCGACATAGTGTGGGCCAAGGAACATCACCTGTCCAAAGCGGCCGAAGGATTCGCTGCAAAACTAGCCCCGAGGTACGATGGCCCTTACCAGGTCGTAGATTTCGTCTCTCCAGTGATCTGCAAAATTCGCCACACACAGTCGAAAAAAGAAAAGACAGTTCACGTTGGCGAGCTCAAGCAACAACTAAACGAGCAGACAGCAGAAACGTCAGATGTCTAACAACGGGTACGAGGCGACAGGATTAGGCGTCAGGCCGAAGCGAGAGTCATCCATACGCCACACGGAAAGGACAATCAGGATAGCACAAGGACATGGATAAGGGTTTCTCGTTAATCCAGACGGCGAGGCCAAAGGATTATGCGTCAGGCCGAAGCCGAAAGGTCAAGGACGTGGATAGGGATGGAAGGTGATCCCGACCGCAAGGCAACAGGATTCAGCGTCGGGCAGTTGCCAGAGTCATCCGCGATAACGCCAGGTGGAAGGGACACTTACAAAACGGCACAAGGATACGGGTAACGTAGAAGAGAGTATGCGCGGAAGGAGACAAGCAACACAAGACGCGCAGTCCAGACATACACCGCAGCATCCGGAGATTCTATACGGAATGCGCCGGACGAGCTCGTCTAGTTGTTACCCGAGGAAAAGGGGAGGACGGTGCAGAATCAAATCTACACCGTAGCCAGCTGGTCACAAAAAAAAAAAAACAGAAACACGCACCACACCAACAGTTGACTAAAAACAAGAAAAAGAACGGGGCATGCATGGGCCGCACCAGCAACCTGAAATTTAAAGGGGGCTTAATGCAGGAAAGAGAAACGGACATCATAAATACTTACCTGCTGTCCTGGTTGCGAAGCGAATGCGAAGTCCTCTCCGCACCCGCTCTCAAAAGCTGCCAATGTGGAGTCAGATGCTGCCAACAGAGGACGAGTGAAGGGCGAGAGAGGACGAAAGGATGAGATAAAAAGGAGTGAAGGAAATGCAAAAGAAACTTACATACCTATGAAAGTTGCAAAATCACCACGAGCCAGGGAAGGGGGCGCCTCGATAGGCGATCGATTGGCACTGGACGATAGTGCGATCGATGGGCACACGGCAATGGAAATATCGGCCAAGGTGGAAATATCGCAAACGTGCAGGTGGCAACGCCGCACCGTCGGTATCGATATGCGAATAAATATCGATCACGCACGAATGGTGTGACCAGGCGGAGGAAACATGGAAAGGAGTGAGACGCAGCAACGAGCACCGAGCTGGGATCGATAGCCCATGAGTATCGATGTCCCAGTGGAGACACGGGAAACATCGGCGCGGGAGATTTAAAGTTGCTACGAGGAGGATGATCAGCGCTGTAGAAGCTCAAGGGAGTAACGAGCGTCGAGGGAGCATCGAGGGAGCAACGAGGGAGCGCCGCGGGAATCACAATGACTCGAAGGCTAGGACATGCAAGGAAACGCCGGAGGGTAGAAACAAGTTCTAAATGTTTCCCGAAGTAAGGGGGGAATGTGAGGAGTTGAATAACTCCCCACAAATAGAAGCAGCAGCAGATGGCCGGCCGCTTACCAGTTACGCGGCGAATTCGCGGAGTAACGGCGCGGCGAGGAGAGTTTGAAGACTTGGATGGAGAGCGAGAGAGTTTGGAGACCAAGGATGGAGATCGAGAGAGTTTGGAGACCAAGGATGGAGATCGAGAGAGTTTGGAGACCAAGGACGGAGAGCGAGAGAGTTTGGAGACCAATGAAGGAGAGCGAGAGAGTTTGGAGACCAATGAAGGAGAGCGAGAGAGATTGGAGACCAAGGATGGAGAGCGAGAGAGTTTGGAGACCAAGCATGTTGAACGAGAGAGAATGGAGACTTCGCGGGCAAGGCAAGAGTGCCGTGTGCAAAACAGGATAACGGAACTCAACCGGACTTTGGACATCTCGGCAGTGGAGCGGCACACAGGCGTGCCACAAGCAGCACGGCAATCAGCGGAGTGGCACCAGTGGGCGGAGCATCTATTGGAAGCGGTACGTGAAGGACAAGTGGGTCAACCAGGAGGCACGGACTTTGGACCCAGAGTGGAGAGATCCTTTTTTTTTTTTTTTCATTTTATTCAAATTTTATTTCGGCCGCTCCTCGAACACTCTCGTGCCCGCCAGCCCCAACCGGACGCGGAACGCGCGCCCCTCTCTCCATACGCGCACGCTGCGCCTGCCGCCCAGGATGCGAGCCTCCTGTACCACCGGTGCCTCCGCGATCCCTTCGGACCACTCATGCTCCGCGATCTCTCGCCATCGCTGGCCCTCCGGCGCCGACACCGTCCGCGACAATTTCGGCCGTGTCACCACCTCGGACACTTCGGGCGCCCAGTGCTGCCGCTTGAGCGGAGGACGGCCGTTTTCCACGGGCTCAGGCCAGGGTCCTCGCTCCAGAGGCTCCGCGGTTACTGTCGCGCTCCCGGTAGGCATTGGCGTCGATGGCCCTGTCCTTGGCGTTGTTGGTCCGGTGCTCGGTGTCGGTGGTGCCCACTCCGGTCTGCCACGGGTCCTGGGATCCAGCGGGCTCACCCGGGGACCACTTTCTTCCCAGATTCGGGGCTCCTCCGTCGCTGCCGTCTCCTCTACGGGTCCCTCCGGCTAGGTCCAGACAACCGTCTGCTGTCGCCACCTAACTCATTCGGCCACGAACGTCCGGGTGCCGGTATGTCCGTCCGGATGTGTTGCTGCTGCGGTGGTGGCTGCTGCTGTGGTGGTGGCTGCTGCTGTGGTGGCTGCTGCTGCGGTGGTGGCTGCTGCTGTGGTGGCTGCTGCTGCGATGGTGGTTGCTCGCGCTCGAGCTGCTGCTGCTGTGGTTGCTGCTTCTGCGGTGGTGGCTGCTCGAACCTCGGCGTGGGCGGTCGTGCTGGCGTCCACTGTGGTGACCCCTCGTACCGCGGTGTGGGCGGTATTTAGGGCAGCCACCGCGGAGGTGAGGACGCCCAGTCGTCTGCCACTTCTTGCGGCGGGATGCAGGGCTCGGGCGCATACCTCGGCGTGGGTGGGTACCCCGGGTTTTCCCACAGCTGCTGCTCCTCCTCCTCGGCCATCCGCAGTTGGGCCTGCCACTCCGGCGACTCCTCCATCTCCTTTCACCGCCGCTCCTCACTCCGCCTTCGCGCCACGCACTTTCGTCGAAACTCCCACGTTGCCGCTACCACAGCCTCGGCATGGCTACTGGGAGCCAGCTGGTCCTGGGGCGGCTCTTCGCTAGCCCACTCCACCTCCGCCTCGCCAGTCGGGATGCGTCCGTCGGCCCGGTTGACCGCTTTGGGAAACCGCCATCGCCGTTGCTCCACCCGCGGGTCCTCCACCAACTCGACGTCGCTGTCGGAGCTGATGACCGGCTCGGGGACGCCCCGCCCGGAGATCCGCCGCGAGGTTCGGGTAGGCCGGGCTGTCGACCATCCTTGCCCCGGGCTAGATCCTCCGGACGGCTGGTGGGCAGCCATCATTTTGCGCGCTTCGCTCCTGGCTATGCGAGTGCTCATGATGCTCGTCGATTTTGATTGTTCAGCTGGAGCCTGGGCTCCCTTTAATGACACCTCGGTTCCGAGCCTTCCTCTTTGCTCAATCCCGCTATTTCCATCGGCCTCTCCTTCTTACTACCCAGATCTACGGTACAGCTCTCTGCTCTGTGCCGTCTTCCCCCTTCCTTCGGCAGACTTTTGATGCGTGTTTTTCCTTCCTCCGATCAGTCCCAATCGAGACCTTAGACGCTCTGGTTCGCTCCCTTTGTGTTCTTAACGTTCTCCTGATGTCCTTTATGTGTTTCATTGCGCCTTTGTAGATGCCCTGTAGTATCCTTGGAGTCGATTTGTAGTATTCCTTTCGAATCCTTGGAGGTATCCTTGGAATTTGTTCGTAGTATCCTTTGGGAATCCTTGCAGGTATCCGTGGACTCTTTTCGTAGTATCCTTTGGGCATCCTTGGAGGTATCCTCGGAATCCTTTCGTAGTACCCTTTGGGCATCCTTGGAGGTATCCTTGGACTCCTTTCGTAGTATCCTTTGGGCATCCTTGGACGTATCCTTGGACTCCTTTCGTAGTATCCTTTGGGCATCCTTGGAGGTATCCTTGGGATCCTTTCGTAGTATCCTTTGGTCATCCTTGGAGGTATCCTTGGACTCCTTTCGTAGTACCTTTTGGGAATCTTTGGACGTATCCTTGGACTCCTTTCGTAGTATCCTTTGGGAATCCTTGGGGGTATCCTTGGGATCCTTTCGTAGTATCCTTTGGTCATCCTTGGAGGTATCCTTGGACTCCTTCCGTAGTATCCTTGGGGCATCCTTGGGGGTATCCTTGGACTTTGTGAGGAGTCGTTTGACCCCTCACAAATAGCGCCACCAACATCGCCAGCGCCAACAGCATCGGCCGCCAGCGCCAACAACATCGCCAGCTAGCAGCTACAACATCGCCAGCGCCAACAGCATCGGCCGCCAGCGCCAACAACAACGCCAGCTAGCAGCTACAACATCGCCAGCGCCAACAGCAAACAAAACCCTCGCGAATAACTTTGTAAAAAAAAACATTGTACAGTGCATTTAATATATAAGCTTAGCCAATAATCATAAGATTTGTAGTTATATTGATACACAATAATTATTTTAGCTCAGCCTAAGCGATAGGATCTGTTTACCTTTTCCCCCTCCGTTCTCACATCAGCAGTAGCCACACACACACACACACACCAGGAGAGCAACGAAATATTCACCACGATAAGTGCAGCGCCGCACAGGAGCAAGCGAGAGAGGACATGCGATCGAGGAGGAAAACAACCCCCGAAAATTGGCACGCGCCAAGCGAAGAGCGAGATAAAAGGAGTACCGAAACTTCGACAAGTGGAAAAAACCCAGAGCAGCCGAAAACTTGAACAAAACGCGGCGGCAAAGCTTAACTAGCTCTCTTTTGGAAAAGGCGGTGCACGGGATCAGAAGTGCGAGGAGTCATTTTTGCAAAGGCGGTGCACGTGATCAGAAACAGGAGCTCTCTTTTGGAAAAGGAGGTGCACAGGATCAGAAGTGCGAGGAGTCATTTTTGCAAAGTCGGTGCACGGGATCAGAAACAGGTCTCTCTTTTGGAAAACGCGGCGCACCGGACCAGAAGTGCGAGCAGTTCACTTTTGGAAAACGCAGCGCACCGGACCAGAAGTGCGAGCAGGTGACTTTTGGAAAACGCGGCGCACCGGACCAGAAGTGCGAGAAGCAGGGGACTCTTGCAAAGGCGGCGCACGGGATCAGAAGTGCGATCAGAGCAAATTTATGTGGACAACAGGAGTCTTTTGCCTTCGGGCTGATGCCAAGTGACCCAGGAAGGCGTTTACCTAGACGACCTCGAGGAGAGTGTGCCGGCCCAGGACCAGCGGCGGAGCACCCGTAGTCACGCGTGTGTGTGTGCGTGAGAGCGAGACGGGTGAGTGAGTGGAGTGAACCGCGTTTTGGCCAGCGAGAGTCCCGTGCAATGAGAAATTTCTCGAAGGCCTCGATGCGGTTTCGCCCAGAGTAGGCTAGAATTTATAAACCATGACCTAACCTAACCCGTTAGTTGCGAGCACTGAGAAAAAAAAACATGAACCAAGAATTTAAATAAAGAATATTTTCTTACATATCTGAACACATGTTGTTGCCATGTTGTTCTTTTTCCCTTTGACTACTTTGATTTCTGATTTGATTTCCGAGCTGACTACACCGAGAGAAAGGGGTGGACCCAACTTTAGGAAACCCGTTGCTCATTAATTAAATAAAAATATTTCTCAGACATTAAAAATACTACGCACTGCCACACCCTCTTTCCAAAGGAACTTCGGGAAATATTTTTTTAAAAGGAAAATTTATTCTTCTTCTTTTATCACTGCCGGCTGTATTGAGCCAACTCGCGCCCGACTACACTGGGAAAACAAAATAAAGTAGAAACTCGAGTTACAAATGAATCAATAAAAATACCCCAATAAAAGTATTTCTCGCCTGATTTTAATGCAACTCGTAGGGAAAAAAAATACAATCAAGCTGGCCACGCATAAATATGAATATTTCCAGACAAATGCCTAGATTTTAGGCCATAAATTCTGCCCTAGGGAAAAGTTGTCCCCATAATCGATCCCCTCTCTCTCGTCCTTCTCGTAGCGAATGCTATGAGCCAGGCCCAAATGCGCGTTACCGCTGACGCTTTTCACTCTGCTACAGACACCGAATAAACTGTTTCTCTCACTCCGTACCCCGGTGGCTGGCACTCTACATCTCACGCCAGCCAACCGATTTTCGTCTTAGACCTTTTTGTCCCATATCTTTACAAATATTTTCGGAAAAGAGACCCTGGCGGGACTGAGTATATCCCAGCCTACGAGACTTCTTTACAGAATGGAGCCCGAACAGGGACATGGGGTTTACGAAAATTTTAGACGACCTAAATATGGCCTAAATACCCATCTGTGTACAGAGTTTGAAAATTTTCGGTTCAGTCACTTAGAAGCGAAATTTTTAAGTCGGAACGTAAGGAGAGTCATATATCGAGGGACACAAAAATTTCTAGGGCAGGAAACAGGAAAATATATATATATTCAAAAATATACCAACGCATCGAACATAACCTCAGAAAAAAAAACTTAGAATTTAAGCAGAGCACATGGCATTCGGGAGAACTTATACAAAAGTATACCCACACACAGCGAGAAATTTATAACGCACGCAGACACACATACATGTATTTCTAAGCAGAGCAAAGTACATAACCTAAAATCAGATATTCTTTGTTCCAAGCTCACGTGGCCAGCAAATCAAGTGAGGACGAAACACATACAGGCAGATAATCGGAAAGAGAGAGAGAACGAGAGCCCTCTAGGCTAGCCAACTCAGCGCAGCCATTTTGTTTTTTTCGTTTTCACTCTCATCGTCGTCCCTCTCACACGAGCAGGAGTCGATCAAGTACAGGCAACGGGATCACATCGTTGGGGGCTTCTCATATAACCATCGCCGAGTCAACACGTGCATCGGCAGCTCTCAAAAACATCGTCGTGGAAAAATTTAAAACTACATCGTCGTCGAACAAAATTTAATCACCGTCGAGAAAATTTAGGAATTAAATCGTCGTTTGACATCGGATTGTGGTCACCATCGTTGCACGTGGGAATTTAGTGAATTCTTGATGACAAATAAAATAAAATTTTCAATGAAGATTTTAACCAGTTCGAACATCGTTTGACCCTCGTCCAAGAATTTCTCTCGTCCTATCGAAACTTTTCCTGTCGTTTGCCAGTTAACTATTATTTCACAGCAATATGGGGGCGCGTTGGATTTCGTATCTCCGGAAGCGGGAATTGGAGGCGATTCTGAAGGAGTTTTCCTTGGAAGCAACCGGAACAGTTGAGGAAATGAGGAGCCGGCTGTCTGCTTTTAATAATCGGGACGACCACGTGCTGGAGATAGCCGAGCGGCTACAGGATTGCGAAGCGGAAATTACAGCCGCCCTAACGGATAGGAAGCAGCGTTCACCGACTCCGTACCCACACCCACCGGGTCCAACACAGCTTCAGGTGCCAGCACTGGAAGGCCGAGGTGCCGCCGATGTAGTCGGAGACACGGAGATCCATCCGGTCAAGCGGGAAATTTTTCCCAGGAAATCAGAGATGTCCGCAGCCACGCTAGCGGAAAAGCTGAAGAATTGGGGAATCACTTTTGACGGGACCACGGACCCCATAACCTTCATCCAACACCTCGAGGAACGAGCCACCGCACACGAAGTTGACGTGGAGAAGATGCCGCAGGCCATCCCTGGTCTTTTGACGGATACAGCTGAGCACTGGTTTCGGACAAGCCAGCTGCTAGGAAAATCTTGGACGAACTTTAAGAAGGCGTTTCTTGACTTCTTTCTGCCACCCAGGTACTTTCAGCGACTCGAGGATGAACGAGTACGAGATCCCAGCGTATGCAGGAGCATCACCAATAGGTCAACAGAATTTCACACGACCGGCCAGACGACCACCCACCCCAGCCACAGTTTTACAATCAGTTCCTCGAGTGGGGAACAGGTCAATGGTGCCGAACTTCAGTCTTGCTTGCAGGAATTGTGCCCAGGAGGGTCACCGTTTAGCTACATGTCGCAATCCCATAGTCCTCTTTTGTTGGGATTGTGGTCGCAGAGGAGTACGCACTCTCGAGTGTTGCCGTCGTACCCAGCCGGGAAACGAGAGGAGTCTTCCCCGGAATTAGGAGAAATCTTACAGGTTCAGTCGAGCAGAAATATCGCGCAGGTGCAAATCGAGGGTCAGGAGTTTAACGCTACCATAGACACCGGAGCTAGCAGAAGCTTCGTGAGCGAACGAGTTGTTCAACGTGTAGGGACGCCACATAACGTACGGTCGGTACACACACACGTGCGAAATAATTTATTTCGACGGAATCATGCTACTGTTTCAGCGGAACCAGTAGAGGAAGGGCGAGCGCCTTCCCCAGTCAGACCAGGATACACGCCTGACACTGGAGGAGCACTAGCCGCAATCACCGCAAACGCCGAGCAAGAAGAATTAGAACCCTGGGTAAACAAATTCCTACAGGAGGAATTGGCCAAATTCGAAGGATTGACGGGAGTGTCAAATATCGCTGAGCATACGATCACGATGCGAGATGATAAGCCCATCAAACAGAGGTATTTTCCTAAGAATCCCGCGATGCAGAGGATTATCGATGAGCAGATCGACGAACTGCTACGCAACGACTGTATAGAGCCTTCTCGGAGCCCCCACAGCGCCCCTATTGTACTCGTGGGCAAGAAATCTGGAGAGATGCGACTATGTGTAGATTTTCGACAACTAAATGCCCATTCTATTCCAGATGCATACCCGCTGCCAAGGATAACACACATCTGGGAGCGTCTGCGCCATGCCAAGTACATATCGACGCTCGATTTGAAGAGCGGATATTGGCAAATCCCTGTAGCCGAGTCCAGCCGCGAGTGCACAGCATTTACAGTCCCCAGGAGGGGCTTGTACCACTGGAAAATGATGCCGTTTGGCCTCCACTCAGCACCAGCCACATTCCAGCGGGCGCTCGACAGCGTCATAGGACCGGACATGGAGCCCAACGCGTTCGCGTATTTGGATGACATCATCATCATCGGCCGCACTCTGGAGGAGCATGTGCAGCATCTACAAGAAGTATTTCGACGGCTACGAAAGGCGAACCTTCGTCTCAACGCGAAGAAATGCAGTTTCTTTAAGCGCAGCCTGGTGTACTTGGGACACGTCATCAGTGAGGAGGGAATTCACACGGATCCCGACAAGATTTCGGCAGTACGGCGACTGAGTCCGCCCACCACATGCAAGGAGTTGAGGAGATTTGTACCCAACTTTGCCAGCGTAGTGCAGCCCATGTCTTTGCTACTCAAGAAAGGAAAGAAATGGCAATGGTAGCAGGAGCAGCAAGATGCGTTCGAGGAACTCAAAAGAAAACTCACGGAGGCGCCGGTTCTCGCCTGCTCCGACTTCAACGAGAAGTTCGTGTTGCAAACAGACGCCAGCGACATCGGCCTAGGAGCAGTTTTAACGCAGAAAATCCAGGGAGAAGAACGAGTCAACGAGAACGCATTCGCCAGCAGACGCCTCATCGCCGCCGAGGAGAACTACTCCGCCACAGAAAAGGAGTGTCTGGCTATCATATGGGCCATCAGGAAACTCAGATGCTACTTGGAAGGTTATCGATTTGAGGTGATAACGGACCACCTCGCCTTGAAGTGGCTCAACTCGATTGATAATCCCACCGGCCGCATAGCGCGCTGGGCGTTTGAACTGCAGCAGTACCAGTTTGACGTCACCTATCGACGCGGGAGCCAGAACATTGTTGCAGATGCACTTTCTCGACAGCCTTTGGAAGTACTTCAGATGATCCAGGAGGATAAGCCGGGATGCACATGGTACCAGCGGATGCTGAAACTTGTTCAGGACAGGCCTGAAGATTACCCGGACTACGCGTACGAGAACCAACAGCTCTATCGGCATATCGGATCCCGACCTGACGACGAAGACTCCGTGCCCTGGAAACTGTGCGTAGCCAAGGAACACCGACAGCGAGTACTGTCGGAATGCCATGACCAGCCGACGGCAGGACATCTCGGAACCAGGAAGACAACCACCCGCATCGCCCAGAGATATTACTGGCCAGGTCTTTTCCGCGATATTGCCAGGTATGTCCGCAAGTGTGACACTTGCCAACGGTTCAAAGTCAGCCAAACCAAACCGGCGGGTAAAATGTTCACCAGACAGATTAACGAGCCGTTCGATACTGTCTGCGCCGATTTTATTGGCCCCTTCCGCGATCCAAGAGTGGGAATACGATGCTGCTCGTATTCTTCGACGCCTTTGCGAAATGGGTTGAGTTGGTCCCCTTGAGAAAAGCTACTTCGGCGCATCTCGAAAAATCCTTTTGGGAGAGGATTTTGAATCACTTTGGTATTTCCCGAACATTTGTCTGCGATAATGGGACACAGTTTACGAGTCGTTCATTCAAAGCCTTCTGCAAGCAGGCGGGAATGGAGATCCAACATACAGCACCTTATACTCCGCAGCAGAACCCGACAGATAGGGCCAATCGCACCATTAAAACGATGGTCGCCCAGTATATCGAGGACAAGCAGACGACGTGGGACGAACTTCTGCCCGAACTGAATCTGGCAATTAATAGCAGCATCTCAGAATCAACCGGATTCAGTCCAAGGCAGAGAGCCACGACTCCCAGGAGCCTTGTATGATGAAGTGACTCCAGGACCAAGCCAAGCGCCACGTTAACCCGAAGCGAAAGCGGAATTGCTACGGGACATTTTCAAGGTAGTACAGGAGAACACTCAGAGAGCTTCGTTGGAGCAGCGGAAGCATTACGATCTCAGGCGACGTGCGTGGAGACCGACCATAGGATCGCTGGTCTTCGTAAAACAGCATCATTTGTCCAGGGCAGCGGATAACTTTGCCGCTAAGCTAGCACCCAAGTACGAGGGCCCGTACAAAGTAAAGTAAAAACCCAGTTAGTAATCGTTAAAACAAAGCACTAATACCCTTTTGTTCTCCCCTACAGACATGGCGTCGGACAACCCGTCACACCTGTGGCGCATGACAACACGCAAGCCACGGCCACCCACATTTCTCAACGCCCCCCGAAGTAGGAGGGGAATGTGAGGAGTCGTTTGACCCCTCACAAATAGCGCCACCAACATCGCCAGCGCCAACAGCATCGGCCGCCAGCGCCAACAACATCGCCAGCTAGCAGCTACAACATCGCCAGCGCCAACAGCATCGGCCGCCAGCGCCAACAACAACGCCAGCTAGCAGCTACAACATCGCCAGCGCCAACAGCAAACAAAACCCTCGCGAATAACTTTGTAAAAAAAAACATTGTATAGTGCATTTAATATATAAGCTTAGCCAATAATCATAAGATTTGTAGTTATATTGATACACAATAATTATTTTAGCTCAGCCTAAGCGATAGGTTCTGTTTACCTTTTCCCCCTCCGTTCTCACATCGGCAGTAGCCACACACACACACACACACCAGGAGAGCAACGAAATATTCACCACGATAAGTGCAGCGCCGCACAGGAGCAAGCGAGAGAGGACATGCGATCGAGGAGGAAAACAACCCCCGAAAATTGGCACGCGCCAAGGGAAGAGCGAGAAAAGGAGTACCGAAACTTTGACAAGTGGAAAAAACCCAGAGCAGCCGAAAACTTGAACAAAACGCGGCGGCAAAGCTTAACTAGCTCTCTTTTGGAAAAGGCGGTGCACGGGATCAGAAGTGCGAGGAGTCATTTTTGCAAAGGCGGTGCACGTGATCAGAAACAGGAGCTCTCTTTTGGAAAAGGAGGTGCACGGGATCAGAAGTGCGAGGAGTCATTTTTGCAAAGTCGGTGCACGGGATCAGAAACAGGTCTCTCTTTTGGAAAACGCGGCGCACCGGACCAGAAGTGCGAGCAGTTCACTTTTGGAAAACGCAGCGCACCGGACCAGAAGTGCGAGCAGGTGACTTTTGGAAAACGCGGCGCACCGGACCAGAAGTGCGAGAAGCAGGGGACTCTTGCAAAGGCGGCGCACGGGATCAGAAGTGCGATCAGAGCAAATTTATGTGGACAACAGGAGTCTTTTGCCTTCGGGCTGATGCCAAGTGACCCAGGAAGGCGTTTACCTAGACGACTTCGAGGAGAGTGTGCCGGCCCAGGACCAGCGGCGGAGCACCCGGAGTCACGCGTGTGTGTGTGCGTGAGAGCGAGACGGGTGAGTGAGTGGAGTGAACCGCGTTTTGGCCAGCGAGAGTCCCGTGCAATGAGAAATTTCTCGAAGGCCTCGATGCGGTTTCGCCCAGAGTAGGCTAGAATTTATAAACCATGACCTAACCTAACCCGTTAATTGCGAGCACTGAGAAAAAAAAACATGAACCAAGAATTTAAATAAAGAATATTTTCTTACATATCTGAACACATGTTGTTGCCATGTTGTTCTTTTTCCCTTTGACTACTTTGATTTCTGATTTGATTTCCGAGCTGACTACACCGAGAGAAAGGGGTGGACCCAACTTTAGGAAACCCGTTGCTCATTAATTAAATAAAAATATTTCTCAGATATTAAAAATACTACGCACTGCCACACCCTCTTTCCAAAGGAACTTCGGGAAATATTTTTTTAAAAGGAAAATTTATTCTTCTTCTTTTATCACTGCCGGCTGTATTGAGCCAACTCGCGCCCGACTACACTGGGAAAACAAAATAAAGTAGAAACTCGAGTTACAAATGAATCAATAAAAATACCCCAATAAATGTATTTCTCGCCTGATTTTAATGCAACTCGTAGGGAAAAAAATCCAATCAAGCTGGCCACGCATAAATATGAATATTTCCAGACAAATGCCTAGATTTTAGGCCATAAATTCTGCCCTAGGGAAAAGTTGTCCCCATAATCGATCCCCTCTATCTCGGCCTTCTCGTAGCGAATGCTATGAGCCAGGCCCAAATGCGCGTTACCGCTGACGCTTTTCACTCTGCTACAGACACCGAATAAACTGTTTCTCTCACTCCGTACCCCGGTGGCTGGCACTCTACATCTCACGCCAGCCAACCGATTTTCGTCTTAGACCTTTTTGTCCCATATCTTTACAAATATTTTCGAAAAAGAGACCCTGGCGGGACTGAGTATATAGCAGCCTACGAGACTTCTTTACAGAATGGAGCCCGAACAGGGACATGGGGTTTACGAAAATTTTAGACGACCTAAATATGGCCTAAATACCCATCTGTGTACAAAGTTTGAAAATTTTCGGTTCAGTCACTTAGAAGCGAAATTTTTAAGTCGGAACGTAAGGAGAGTCATATATCGAGGGTCACAAAAATTTCTAGGGCAGGAAACAGGAAAATATATATATATTCAAAAATATACCAACGCATCGAACATAACCTCAGAAAAAAAAACTTAGAATTTAAGCAGAGCACATGGCATTCGGGAGAACTTATACAAAAGTATACCCACACACAGCGAGAAATTTCTAACGCACGCAGACACACATACATGTATTTCTAAGCAGAGCAAAGTACATAACCTAAAATCAGAGATTCTTTGTTCCAAGCTCACGTGGCCAGCAAATCAAGTGAGGACGAAACACATACAGGCAGATAATCGGAAAGAGAAAGAGAGCGAGAGCCCTCTAGGCTAGCCAACTCAGGTCACGAGAGTTTCGAAAGAACGAGGTAGGGAAAAGCTAACGTATACTCCCTACAGCGCAGCCATTTTGTTTTTTTCGTTTTCACTCTCATCGTCGTCCCTCTCACACGAGCAGGAGTCGATCAAGTACAGGCAACGGGATCACATCGTTGGGGGCTTCTCATATAACCATCGCCGAGTCAACACGTGCATCGGCAGCTCTCAAAAACATCGTCGTGGAAAAATTTAAAACTACATCGTCGTCGAACAAAATTTAATCACCGTCGAGAAAATTTAGGAATTAAATCGTCGTTTGACATCGGATTGTGGTCACCATCGTTGCACGTGGGAATTCAGTGAATTCTTGGTGACAAATAAAATAAAATTTTCAATGAAGATTTTAACCAGTTCGAACATCGTTTGACCCTCGTCCAAGAATTTCTCTCGTCCTATCGAAACTTTTCCTGTCGTTTGCCAGTTAACTATTATTTCACAGCAATATGGGGGCGCGTTGGATTTCGTATCTCCGGAAGCGGGAATTGGAGGCGATTCTGAAGGAGTTTTTCTTGGAAGCAACCGGAACAGTTGAGGAAATGAGGAGCCGGCTGTCTGCTTTTAATAATCGGGACGACCACGTGCTGGAGATAGCCGAGCGGCTACAGGATTGCGAAGCGGAAATTACAGCCGCCCTAACGGATAGGAAGCAGCGTTACCGACTCCGAACCCACACCCACCGGGTCCAACACAGCTTCAGGTGCCAGCACTGGAAGGCCGAGGTGCCGCCGATGTAGTCGGAGACACGGAGATCCATCCGGTCAAGCGGGATATTTTTCCCAGTTGACGTGGAGAAGATGCCGCAGGCCATCCCTGGTCTTTTGACGGATACAGCTGAGCACTGGTTTCGGACAAGCCAGCTGCTAGGAAAATCTTGGACGAACTTCAAGAAGGCGTTTCTTGACTTCTTTCTGCCACCCAGGTACTTTCAGCGACTCGAGGATGAGATCCGCACCAGAGATCAGCGACGGGGAGAGGCTTTCAAACAATACCTAGTCAACATCAGACTCATGATGCACAGAGCGGGGTATAATGCAGAGCAGGAGTTGGACCGGATCTATGAAAATCTCCAACCGGAGTACCAGATGTACGCAAGGAGGCACGACTTCACCACTTTGGAGCAACTTACCACTTTAGCGGTAAACTACGAGGTCACCCGCGATCGGAGCACAGGAAGCCATGCCAGAATGTTGGCCGAACCACAACCAGCGCCTAGAAGGAACGAGTACGAGATTCCAGCGTATGCAGGAGCATCACCAATAGGTCAACAGAATTTCACACGACCGGCCAGACGACCACCCACCCCAGCCACAGTTTTACAATCAGTTCCTCGAGTGGGGAACAGGTCAATGGTGCCGAACTTCAGTCTTGCTTGCAGGAATTGTGCCCAGGAGGGTCACCGTTTAGCTACATGTCGCAATCCCATAGTCCTCTTTTGTTGGGATTGTGGTCACAGAGGAGTACGCACTCTCGAGTGTTGCCGTCGTACCCAGCCGGGAAACGAGAGGAGTCTTCCCCGGAATTAGGAGAAATCTTACAGGTTCAGTCGAGCAGAATTATCGCGCAGGTGCAAATCGAGGGTCATAGACACCGGAGCTAGCAGAAGCTTCGTGAGCGAACGAGTTGTTCAACGTGTAGGGACGCCACATAACGTACGGTCGGTACACACTCATGTCAGCCTGGCGGAAGGCTCACGCAAGGAGATAACCAAGTCTCTGGTAGTTTTCCCTTCGTTCATGGAAGACGTACTATTGGGCATGGGCATGTCTGCCACTCTCCAATGCGGCCGCGCTTCGCTGCAGCTGTACCCTCTCCTAATAAGCAGCCCCACTAACGACTTAGCTATGCCTCCTCTCTTGACAAATGCGTTCACTCCAGCAAACAACGATCCAGATAACGAGGTGCAAACCACCCCGACCAGCAGTATTTTAGGGTCTCGAGACGACAACGCCGTGCGAAATAATCCATTTCGACGGAATCATGCTACTGTTTCAGCGGAACCAGTAGAGGAAGGGCGAGCGCCTTCCCCAGTCAGACCAGGATACACGCCTGACACTGGAGGAGCACTAGCCGCAATCACCGCAAACGCCGAGCAAGAATTAGAACCCTGGGTAAACAAATTCCTACAGTAGGAATTGGCCAAATTCGAAGGAATGACGGGAGTGTCAAATATCGCTGAGCATACGATCACGATGCGAGATGATAAGCCCATGATAGGTATTTTCCTAAGAATCCCGCGATGCAGAGGATTATCGATGAGCAGATCGACGAACTGCTACGCAACGACTGTATAGACCCTTCTCGGAGCCCCCACAGCGCCCCTATTGTACTCGTGGGCAAGAAATCTGGAGAGATGCGACTATGTGTAGATTTTCGACAACTAAATGCCCATTCTATTCCAGATGCATACCCGCTGCCAAGGATAACACACATCTGGGACCGTCTGCGCCATGCCAAGTACATATCGACGCTCGATTTGAAGAGCGGATATTGGCAAATCCCTGTAGCCGAGTCCAGCCGCGAGTGCACAGCATTTACAGTCCCCGGGAGGGGCTTGTACCACTGGAAAGTGATGCCGTTTGGCCTCCACTCAGCACCAGCCACATTCCAGCGGGCGCTCGACAGCGTCATAGGACCGGACATGGAGCCCAACGCGTTTGCGTATTTGGATGACATCATCATCATCGGCCGCACTCTGGAGGAGCATGTGCAGCATCTACAAGAAGTATTTCGACGGCTACGAAAGGCGAACCTTCGTCTCAACGCGAAGAAATGCAGTTTCTTTAAGCGCAGCCTGGTGTACTTGGGACACGTCATCAGTGAGGAGGGAATTCACACGGATCCCGACAAGATTTCGGCAGTACGGCGACTGAGTCCGCCCACCACATGCAAGGAGTTGAGGAGATGTCTAGGGATTGCGTCATGGTACAGGAGATTTGTACCCAACTTTGCCAGCGTAGTGCAGCCCATGTCTTTGCTACTCAAGAAAGGAAAGAAATGGCAATGGGAGCAGGAGCAGCAAGATGCGTTCGAGGAACTCAAAAGAAAACTCACGGAGGCGCCGGTTCTCGCCTGCTCCGACTTCAACGAGATGTTCGTGTTGCAAACAGACGCCAGCGACATCGGCCTAGGAGCAGTTTTAACGCAGAAAATCCAGGGAGAAGAACGAGTCAACGAGAACGCATTCGCCAGCAGACGCCTCATCGCCGCCGAGGAGAACTACTCCGCCACAGAAAAGGAGTGTCTGGCTATCATATGGGCCATCAGGAAACTCAGATGCTACTTGGAAGGTTATCGATTTGAGGTGATAACGGACCACCTCGCCTTGAAGTGGCTCAACTCGATTGATAATCCCACCGGCCGCATAGCGCGCTGGGCGTTTGAACTGCAGCAGTACCAGTTTGACGTCACCTATCGACGCGGGAGCCAGAACATTGTTGCAGATGCACTTTCTCGACAGCCTTTGGAAGTACTTCAGATGATCCAGGAGGATAAGGCGGGATGCACATGGTACCAGCGGATGCTGAAACTTGTTCAGGACAGGCCTGAAGATTACCCGGACTACGCGTACGAGAACCAACAGCTCTATCGGCATATCGGATCCCGACCTGACGACGAAGACTCCGTGCCCTGGAAACTGTGCGTAGCCAAGGAACACCGACAGCGAGTACTGTCGGAATGCCATGACCAGCCGACGGCAGGACATCTCGGAATCAGGAAGACAACCACCCGCATCGCCCAGAGATATTACTGGCCAGGTCTTTTCCGCGATATTGCCAGGTATGTCCGCAAGTGTGACACTTGCCAACGGTTCAAAGTCAGCCAAACCAAACCGGCGGGAAAAATGTTCAACAGACAGATTAACGAGCCGTTCGATACTGTCTGCGCCGATTTTATTGGCCCCTTCCGCGATCCAAGAGTGGGAATACGATGCTGCTCGTATTCTTCGACGCCTTTTCGAAATGGGTTGAGTTGGTCCCCTTGAGAAAAGCTACTTCGGCGCATCTCGAAAAATCCTTTCGGGAGAGGATTTTGAATCACTTTGGTATTCCCCGAACATTTGTCTGCGATAATGGGACACAGTTTACGAGTCGTTCATTCAAAGCCTTCTGCAAGCAGGCGGGAATGGAGATCCAACATACAGCACCTTATACTCCGCAGCAGAACCCGACAGATAGGGCCAATCGCACCATTAAAACGATGGTCGCCCAGTATATCGAGGACAAGCAGACGACGTGGGACGAACTTCTGCCCGAACTGAATCTGGCAATTAATAGCAGCATCTCAGAATCAACCGGATTCAGTCCAGCGTTCATCGTCCAAGGCAGAGAGCCACGACTCCCAGGAGCCTTGTATGATGAAGTGACTCCAGGACCAAGCCAAGCGCCACGTTCACCCGAAGCGAAAGCGGAATTCCTACGGGACATTTTCAAGGTAGTACAGGAGAACACTCAGAGAGCTTCGTTGGAGCAGCGGAAGCATTACGATCTCAGGCGACGTGCGTGGAGACCGACCATAGGATCGCTGGTCTTCGTAAAACAGCATCATTTGTCCAGGGCAGCGGATAACTTTGCCGCTAAGCTAGCACCCAAGTACGAGGGCCCGTACAAAGTAAAGTAAAAACCCAGTTAGTAATCGTTAAAACAAAGCACTAATACCCTTTTGTTCTCCCCTACAGACATGGCGTCGGACAACCCGTCACACCTGTGGCGCATGACAACACGCAAGCCACGGCCACCCACATTTCTCAACGCCCCCCGAAGTAGGAGGGGAATGTGAGGAGTCGTTTTACCCCTCACAAATAGCGCAACCAACATCGCCAGCGCCAACAGCATCGGCCGCCAGCGCCAACAGCATCGGCCGCCAGCGCCAACAACAACGCCAGCTAGCAGCTACAACATCGCCAGCGCCAACAGCAAACAAAACCCTCGCGAATAACTTTGTAAAAAAAAACATTGTACAGTGCATTTAATATATAAGCTTAGCCAATAATCATAAGATTTGTAGTTATATTGATACACAATAATTATTTTAGCTCAGCCTAAGCGATAGGTTCTGTTTACCTTTTCCCCCTCCGTTCTCACATCAGCAGTAGCCACACACACACACACACACCAGGAGAGCAACGAAATATTCACCACGATAAGTGCAGCGCCGCACAGGAGCAAGCGAGAGAGGACATGCGATCGAGGAGGAAAACAACCCCCGAAAATTGGCACGCGCCAAGGGAAGAGCGAGAGAAAAGGAGTACCGAAACTTCGACAAGTGGAAAAAACCCAGAGCAGCCGAAAACTTGAACAAAACGCGGCGGCAAAGCTTGACTAGCTCTCTTTTGGAAAAGGCGGTGCACGGGATCAGAAGTGCTAGGAGTCATTTTTGCAAAGGCGGTGCACGGGATCAGAAACAGGAGCTCTCTTTTGGAAAAGGCGGTGCACGGGATCAGAAGTGCGAGGAGTAATTTTTGCAAAGGCGGTGCACGGGATCAGAAACAGGTCTCTCTTTTGGAAAACGCGGCGCACCGGACCAGAAGTGCGAGCAGTTCACTTTTGGACTTTTGGAAAACGCGGCGCACCGGACCAGAAGTGCGAGAAGCAGGGGACTCTTGCAAAGGCGGCGCACGGGATCAGAAGTGCGAGCAGAGCATATTTATGTGGACAACAGGAGTCTTTTGCCTTCGGGCTGATGCCAAGTGACCCAGGAAGGAGTTTACCTAGACGACCTCGAGGAGAGTGTGCCTGCCCAGGACCAGCGGCGGAGCACCCGGAGTCACGCGTGTGTGTGAGAAATTTCTCGAAGGCCTCGATGCGGTTTCGCCCAGAGTAGGCTAGAATTTATAAAGCATGACCTAACCTAACCCGTTAATTGCGAGCACTGAGAAAAAAAAAAACATGAACCAAGAATTTAAACAAAGAATATTTTCTTACATATCTGAACACATGTTGTTGCCATGTTGTTCTTTTTCCCTTTGACTACTTTGATTTCTGATTTGATTTCCGAGCTGACTACACCGAGAGAAAGGGGTGGACCCAACTTTAGGAAACCCGTTGCTCATTAATTAAATAAAAATATTTCTCAGACATTAAAAATACTACGCACTGCCACACCCTCTTTCCAAAGGAACTTCGGGAAATATTTTTTTAAAAGGAAAATTTATTCTTCTTCTTCTATCACTGCCGGCTGTATTGAGCCAACTCGCGCCCGACTACACTGGGAAAACAAAATAAAGTAGAAACTCGAGTTACAAATGAATCAATAAAAATACCCCAATAAATGTATTTCTCGCCTGATTTTAATGCAACTCGTAGGGAAAAAAATCCAATCAAGCTGGCCACGCATAAATATGAATATTTCCAGACAAATGCCTAGATTTTAGGCCATAAATTCTGCCCTAGGGAAAAGTTGTCCCCATAATCGATCCCCTCTATCTCGGCCTTCTCGTAGCGAATGCTATGAGCCAGGCCCAAATGCGCGTTACCGCTGACGCTTTTCACTCTGCTACAGACACCGAATAAACTGTTTCTCTCACTCCGTACCCCGGTGGCTGGCACTCTACATCTCACGCCAGCCAACCGATTTTCGTATTAGACCTTTTTGTCCCATATCTTTACAAATATTTTCGGTAAAGAGACCCTGACGGGACTGAGTATATCCCAGCCTACGAGACTTCTTTACAACTTTCAATGTTGTTTTGCGTCTGTTGTGTTTGCTTGCTGTGGCCGCTCGCTTGTGTTTTCCGTTTGTTGCTGTTTTTTGAATATAAAATAAACGACGCGCCGAAAGTAATTGTTATTTGTTCCCCGTGCCCCGTGTTTTTTTTCGCGTCTAGTAGTCCTTGTGCCCGTCGAACGGAAGTGTCAAACTCACCAGTGCTAGTCGCCCCAGTTGTGCAGTCAGTAGGACCACAAGTTTCCACACACGACAGGCCTGTTTGCTGCTCTCTCTGCCCGGCAAACAAACATTTAGTGAATATTTTCTACACTTTTTGTTCGGTCGTGTTTTTTTTATTTTGCTAAAGTCACGTTGTGCCATCGGTATTGTTTTCGTTTCGGTTTTCGGGGAACAGTGCCGTTGTTCGTCTTGGGGGTCTAGTGACCTTGCGCGACCCGCACCATGGACCTGCGCAGCTGGCGTAAGGTCCTTATCCAGTAGGTCATCGAGTGTCGCTTCACCGAACACAACTTCATCACACTGGAGCAGTCGGACATCGATGCCTTCTTCTCGATCTACGTGCAAAAGGCCCAGGTGGCGCCGGTAGAGGAGGAGAACGCGCTGCCGGCCCAGCCTGGGGAGCACCGCTCCCCCCTGCAGAACTTCCTCCGAGATCATTATCCAGAGTTCAGTGCCCACATAGATGGCCGTGGCCAACTTGTGACCGCGGACTACGTGTATGTCTACACACTGCTCCTGCATTACTCATGCGTGAAGCAGCCCAGCGTGTTTATCCACAGCATCTGCAAGAAGCTGCCGGAGCTAGTGCAGACCTGCATCGCAAACTTCTTCGGCCAGACGTTGGAGCAACAGCTGACGCGCCAATTTCTCCGCCAGTCTATGAACAATGTGGCTGTGATTTACCGCCAGGGCGTCCAGATCAGCCCCAGTCGTCCGAGCTGCAGCACCATGAGTCCCGAACTGACCATTGACACCACACCGGACACATCCTCGTCCACATCCGCATCGCCTCAGCCGCCGAGCAGCACGCCACAGATCCGTCATCCAGCGCCTCCAAATGTCCGCCAACGAAATGCTAGCAGCGCACCCGGGAGCTGCACGGTGTTCGGGCCCAGCTGGAGGTGGTGTCCTACGAGAAGACCATGCTCGAGGAGCAGCAAACGGAGAAGGAGGACCTGATCATAGAAATGCTGGACAACATTGATGGGGCCAGAGGGTCAGGCTCGATGCTGTGCTTCTCGACGAAGCAAGCCACACTCTCGCTTAGCTCCAGCAAGATAGCGTTCTGCTTCTGCAGCTCTTTCCTCAGCTCGGCGTTCTCGTGCTCCTTCTCGCGCAGCTGCTTGTCGACCACAGAGCTGTGCAGATTCTCGGGCGTGGTGTTCGGGGACAGGGAACAGTTGAGCAAATCCGAGGACGCATTTAGAACCTCACGTCGGTTGTGTAACTCCTCGCGCGCTTCCTGTAGACAACGATCCAGCTCCTGCTTGTCGCGCTTCAGGCTGGATTCCTCCAGGCGCTGTTCCAGCTATTCAAGAAGAAAAACAAAAAAATATAAATATATATTTATGGAATTTTGGGTAGGTATTATGTAGGTACTTTGAATTTATATTTCCTAAACAGCGCCCTTTTTCGCCAATATTAATTTTAGAATTATGTACCTAGTAGCTTTAATTTAATTAAATAATTAACAACCATTAAATATGAATTCAAAAATATTAATTTAACAAATAAAATTCCCTCTCAATACCAAAAGTGTGTACAGTTCCGACCCAAAGGTGACTAGTTTTTCGCTGATATTCACACAAAATTCGCCGGATTTAGTTCTTTTGTGTAATGCCCCCATAAAATCAGAGAGGTAGCATACCTGCTCGACAAGCTCGGATTTTTCGGCGCGCAAATCCTGTAGCTTATCGTTAGTCTCGGCTATAATGGCCTCCTTTTGGCTGCTTTCCTTCATCAGGCTTCGCTTCAACTGAAATGAGGAAAGTTTTATTATTGGTTTATGGCACCAAGTACCTGTGACCATCTGGTGGTCTACTACCTACATGATCGAACTCATTTAGCACGTTGTCTGCATTCTCACCATTCTGGACGGCGTTCTTGAGCTTGGCCAGTTGACTCTTGGCCATCATGTTCTCTGTAATGGGAAAAAACGATAAAATATGTTACTATCATATTTAACTACTATCAGAGGGATGTAAGCCACAAGATCTATGAGGCATTCTTACCTTTGTTTAGCGTTTTAATCAGATCCTCGTCCGCTTGCTGCCCTTCGAGCATGGTCTTCTCGTAGGACACCACCTCCAGCTGGGCGCGAACACCGCGCAGCTCCCGGGTGCGCTGCTCCAGCAGCTCGGTTCTGGGTGTGAGCGGAGCGGACATTTAGAAGCGCTGAATTTTGTGTGAATATCAGCGAAAAACTAGTCACCTTTGGGTCGGAACTGTACACACTTTGGGTATTGAGAGGGAATTTTATTTGTTAAATTAATATTTTTGAATTCATATTTAATGGTTATTAATCATGTTAAGCTACTAGGTACATAATTCTAAAATTAATATTGGCGAAAAAGGGCGCCGTTTAGGAAATCTAAATTCAAAGTACCTACATAATACCTACCCAAAATTCCATAAATATATATTTATATTTTTTTTGTTTTTCTTCTTGAATAGCTTAAAACGTCCGGGAACAAACTACTCGCGTGCGTGGACAGAATCCGGGAGCTGGAACAGCGCCTGGAGGAATCCAGCCTGATTGTATACAATCAGCTGATTGTATACAATCAGCTCCCTGAAGCGCGACAAGCAGGAGCTGGATCGTTTTCTACAGGAAGCGCGCGAGGAGTTACACAACCGACGTGAGGTTCTAAATGCGTCCTCGGATTTGCTCAACTGTCCCCTGTCCCCGAACACCACGCCCGAGAATCTGGACAGCTCTGTGGTCGACAAGCAGCTGCGCGAGAAGGAGCACGAGAACGCCGAGCTGAGGGAAGAGCTGCAGAAGCAGAACGCTATCTTGCTGGAGATAAGCAAAAGTGTGGCTTGCTTCGCACAGCATCGAGCCTCTGGCCCCATCAGTGTTGTCCAGCATTTCTATGATCAGGTCCTCCTTCTTCGTTTGCTGCTCCTCGAGCATGGTCTTCTCGTAGGACACCACCTCCAGCTGGGCGCGAACACCGTGCAGCTCCCGGGTGCGCAGCTAGCATTTCGTTGGCGGACATTTGGAGGCGCTGGCGATCGCGATGATCAGCTCGGCGGCTGAGGCGATGCGGATGTGGACGAGGATGTGCCCGGTGTGGTGTCAATGGTTAGCTCGAGACTCATGGTGCTGCAGCTCGGACGACTGGGGCTGATCTGGACGCCCTGGCGGTAAACCACAGCCACATTGTTCATAGACTGGCGGAGAAATTGGCGCGTCAGCTGTTGCTCCAATGTCTGGCCGAAGAAGTTTGCGATGCAAGTCTGCACTAGGTCAGGCAGCTTCTTGCAGATGCTGTGGATGAACACGCTGGGCTGCTTCACGCACGAGTAATGCAGGAGCAGTGTTTAGACGTACACGTAGTCCGCGGTCACAAGTTGTCCACGGCCATCTATGTGGGCACTGAACTCTGGATAATGATCTGCGTTGGAATAAAAATGGGTCTCATTATTTGGCTAGTTTTAAGCAACAAGTTAGGGGAGGAAAATCCTTGGAAAATCCCAAAACCTTTTCGAGGCGCCAAGGGAACTAGCTTAAAAGAGGACTTGAGAAGTGTACATACCCTTGCATGTCCTATAGTAATCTAAGGTTTCACTAAAATTGTATAAAATGGCCATTAATCCTTGAATAATCCTACTATTTCAACTAGTTTATTGACAATAAAGTGAAGTAAAATGGAAGAAAGAAAATCCTTTGAAAATCCCAAAATAAGAAAATAACTAAATTAAAAAGGGGAATTTGATATGTACATATCTAAAAAGAATTTATATTCCCTTGTATTTATAATCACAATTCAATATTTGACTAAATAGGAATAAAATAAACATTTGCCCTTGAACAATACTTATATTTCAACTAGTTTTATTGAAATTAAAAAAAATTGCTCATATAATCAGTTCTATAAGTTAAATATCAAGTCGGTTAGGGTCTATTCAAAGTCCTTCCTTTTCCCCATGAATGTTCCTATATCCAAAACATTTTTTTCTTATCTAGATATGACCCTGACAGTACTGAAATAATATACAATGACCATTAGTCCTTGAATACCATTATTTCCACTTGTTCTGTTTACAACAAAGTGAAATTCTCATATAATCAGTTCTTTAACAATCGACTCTGGTAGGTGCCTATGTTTTTTCTATATGAAAGTTCCTATATCAAAGGTGTCTTGGAATGTAGACTCATGACATTTGGGCAACCATGACTTTGAAAAAATAGTATCCCCTATAGTATAGTATAGTATTGAAAAAATAGTATAGTATAGTAGTAAAATAGATGAAGGATGACAACCCTGTTTTTCAGGAGACATGACATGCAAAATTATTTCGGGCTGGAAATGCAAAATACCCGAACTCACCTCGGAGGAAGTTCTGCAAAGGCGAGCGGTGCTCCCCGGGCTGGGTCGGCAGCGCGTTCTCCTCCTCCACCGGCGCCACCTGGGCCTTTTGCACGTAGATCGAGAAGAAGGCATCGATGTCCGACTGCTCCAGCGTGATGAAGTTGTGTTCGGTGAAGCGACACTCGATGACCTGTGTCGGGAAATCGCGTAAGTGGATGGCATCGGGAAGACCTGCGAAGATCCCAGGATCTCTACTACTTACCCACTGGATAAGGACCTTACGCCAGCTGCGCAGGTCCATGGTGCGGGTCGCGCAAGGTCACTAGACCCCCGACGAACAACGGCACTGTTCCCCGAAAACCGAAACGAAAACAATACCTATGGCACAACGTGACTTTAGCAAAATAAAAAAAACACGACCGAACAAAAAGTGTAGAAAATATTCAATAAATGTTTGTGTTTGCCGGGCAGCGAGAGCAGAAAACACGTCTGTCCTGTGTGGAAATGTGGAAGCCTGTGCTCCTACTGACTGCACAACTGGGGCGACTAGCACTGGTGAGTTTGACACTTCCGTTCGACGGGCACAAGGACTACTAGACGCGAAAAAAAATACACGGGGCACGGGGTACAAATAACATTTACTTTCGGCGCGTCGTTTATATTATATTCAAAAGCCGACGCTAGGGATGGGAGAAATGTATCAAAATCGATACTTTTCGTATAAAAATAAATATTTATATCGTGATATTTTTCAACTGACTTATCGCTGTTATCGCTATCAGCAACGTAAGTGACGGAAACGTAAGTGCGTAAATACAAATAAATATTTATGTCCTTCAAATTAGCGTCGGCCTGTTAGCAATGTCCGTCAAATTAGCGTCGGCCTGTTAGCAACGAAAGTGGAACGGTGGAATTTGGAACATGGGGGCCCTTTTTATTTTTAAATTTTCTCGCTTTTTGGGGACCAAATCGAAAAATCTAAAATGCTAGATTGTTAAGAAAGAAAAGATCTATCGATCTAGGTAGGTTTGAGACACATCCGAGGTCTATTAATGTTTCAAAAATGCATTTGAAAAATCGTGTCCCCACAATTTTCTTAACTGCTCCCCTCACAGAGGTTGTGCCAATATGCACGATAAGCCAAGCTATTGGGAGTTAATTCAAGCTCCTTTTTTGAAAGTTTCATTAAAATCAAACCAACAGTTTTCGAGAAAACAGCCTAACAGTGACGCAACCTCGGATTTTCCCCATACAAGAAAGGGGGCAAAAATTAAATTACCACGGCTCCACTCCTAGAAGTTGTGCCAACATGCACGGTATATGGGTAGATAGGGGATAATCTAAGGAGTGTTCTGTGAAAATGTTATCAAAATCAAACCCACAGATTTTGAGAAAACTGCTTTACAGTTGGGGGTGCTAAAAAGGTTAATAAAAGACCGTTTAATCCAGAAACTGAACCTTTAGATACTAAGACATGAACCTCAATGTAAACAGCTTAGCCATGACAATCATTTGACGCTAACTTTCTATAACTTTATACAACTTTCACAGAGGTTGTGCCAACTTGCACGGTATCGCATTAGAAGGGGCATCATTTTAGCTAATTTCTGAATAAATTACAGGCAATTCAAATCCACAGTTTTCGAGAAATTCAAGTATTTTCAATTATGGCTTTTGCCACGCGGTCACACTGTCCAGGCCAGCGAGAAATCGTATGCACCCGTGACATCAACCATCAAAATATATATGCAAATTTTAATTAATTCATACAACTCTCACAGAGATTGTGCCAACTTGCACGGTATCGCATTCGAAGGGGCATCATTATAGCTAATTTCTGAGTTAATTACAGGCAATTCAAACCCACAGTTTTCGAGAAATTCAAGTATTTTCAATTATGGCTTTTGCCACGCGGTCACACTGTCCAGACCAGCGAGAAAGCAAATTCAGCCAAGACATTTACCACGAAAAGGTATTTATCGGTATATGGCCAAGTTCCAAGCTACGACCTACAACACTTAATTGAGCCAATCGAATACTTTTGGCCGCCAAGTATTGAAAAATATATATTTTATGTTTCAAATTTTCATTGTGATATGTATGCACCCCCTAATTGGTATTTATTTCCCTATTATTTTAATGTATAATTCATCGAAATCGAGCCAGTGGTTTGGTAGAATTTAACATTTTATTGATTTAAGAAAAATATAAAAATTACCTATTTGCTATTGTGGAGTTGCCATACTGCCGAACAGAATCCCCGTTACTTTGAATTAGAAGCTCGTGCAGAGAAGTAAAGTGAAAAGAAAATAAAAGCTGAAATTTATAATAAAACTTAAAACATAGATACATCATGTGTAATTTATTCGTATTAAAACTATTTTGCTGCTCGCTAATGCGATTAGTGTGAGTGCTGGCAGCGCGGTTGCCAAACGATTTAAAAATCGCTTAACAGACAACACATCCGCGGCCCAGCTTCATCGCGCCCAACATCCCAGCTTCCACAAAGTGCATATCGATTTCCTTCTGTGTCGACATGTTGATGTCCCAGTGCCACAGAGAGTCTGCTGCATCATTTCTAAGTCTCCTCCGGCTTTTGTTTGAGTTTCGATTCGTGACTTCTCCATCCAGAAGCACACGGAGCATAGCTGGTACAGCGAGGAGCACTCTTCAACTTCCTCCCTCCCCGGCATCGCTATCTTCGTTATCCTTATCATTATCCGGCATACGCGCGGAAACATCGTCCACCCCGAGTAAACAATGTTGGCGCCTGGAAACACTCAAGTGCAATATTTGGCAACAATAACTTAATGTCAACATAAGGTTTTTTCGGATCGTGACTGCAACTCCAGTGGCGGCTTATCAATGCCCTTCAGTTCCAAAAAAAAAGTTTCACTTGTGAATCACCTTGGGAACCACCTGGGACATGTCCTCGTGCACAAGTGAAGAACAAGTGACGCTCCATATAGAAAATTGTATGGGATGTCCGCATTTTCACAAGTGAAAATTCAAATGAAAATTTTTCGAAGTCCTACGGGATTTCACTTGTTCCTTATACTCATTTTTCGTATGGCCTGTCACGTGCCGGTGACTCGTCCCAAGTGAATCACTTGGGAAAGTCAGAATTTTTCTTTGAGTTTTCACATGTGAAATCACTTGCAAGGGACACGTCCCAAGTGAAACACTTGGGAAAATCAGAATTTTTCCTTGAGTTTTCACTTGTGAAATCACTTGCAAGGGACACGTCCCAAGTGAATCACTTGTGAAAATCAGAATTTTTCCTTGAGTTTTCAATTAAAAAAAATATAGAATTTAATTCATTTCATTTTAATTCATTTTAATTATATGGTACTATTTAGATTTTCAAAAATTGTACAATTATTGTTTCTGTTTTTTTGCTTCGTAAGCTTATTTTTAACGTTAGACATCGCCGTTCTTAAACCTTTGTCCGGATCCTCTGAATCCTTGGCCAACGCTCCTGAAAAAACATATGTTTAAAAAATGCGTTTTATTTGTTTAATTGTATATTTACCTTTTATAGCTTGTTGCAGAATTTTTATTGGCACAAAACATTTCGTCATCCACTTTCGGCTAACGGAACCCATTGAATACCTTCAAAATTTACGTACTTTAAACTAAGATCAATGCACAACATCTTAAACTTAATGTAGCACTTACCTGACTTTATTATATTACCTAAACGATTAAAGTAACTCTGCTGCGCACCATTAAAATGGATGCTTCCCTTTCAATCACTCAAACAGAATGCACCAAGTCTTCTCACCCCTTTACTAGATTTCTTTTGTTTTCTCTTCGCTGTTGGCGCGTGCCACTGCACCTATACCCTTTCTAAAGTAAAATATATCCGACTATATAGTTTTTACTTCTTGAGTAAAAAATACAATACGATTTTTTTTTAAATGTTAATCCTTAAATGTTTTAAATACTTAAATCAATTTTAACGGACTAAATTTCTATAACTTAACTATAAAATTATATTGTAATAAGAATGTATAATAAGTAAAAATAACATTATAAGTAAATTCAATTTACTAAATTTTACTATAATCAAATAGTTTACTTTTATAAAACAATATTAGTTGTTTTTTTCGATTCACAATAATGCTCCTAAAATATTAGGGCATTCACATGTCGCTTCTCCACGAATATTTTTCCGCCGAAATATTAGTCGCTAGCCGAGCATAACGGAGAGACGCAAAAAAAAATAACGGACCAACCGAAATTTGTCTCTGCGAGCGCGGAGTGCAGGCAGATTATAAGACAAGAAAGAGAGGGAAATATCCGAATATCTGCCTCTCTTTGTTGCACGATCGTTTTCGTGGGCAGTCTTCTACGCTGCGCCGACTGCTCTGCTGACGTCAACAGCGGCACAGCGTTTTAGGCACAAAAAAAAAAACAAAAAAAGCTTTTTGCCTTGAGCCATGTCACCGCGTCCCTACTGCAGAACTGAAGGGTGTTTAACCAGATCTGCATAACAGGCGCAGAGCTACAGCAATAAGCCCCGGAGGAGATACTGCTGAGAAGACTTGGATATTTTTGAGAAAACATTTTTTTATTGGACGGTAGAGGCGAGCCCCAAGTGGTATGCATAGCCGAGGACATCGGGCAGGTGCTGAAATCCCATTCTCCCCCAACTAACATTCCGGGGATATGGCGACAAATCCGCTCTTAATTAATTAACATTTGACTTTGTGTACCGCCATGTGAGCTAATTAGAGGTCGCGACCCCCCGCATGGCGACCCCAATTAGTCGCCCCATTCGATTAAACCCGAGTGCGCTTCGGCTGCTTTCCGGAATGGTGTCATACCTGCCATAAAGCATGTCTGCCAGCCGTCAAAGGCGCCGTGTCAACACGACCATTGCACTTCTGCTCCGGCGGGACCAAGATGACATTGCATCACCACCATCGATTCCAGTGGGTCAACAGCCGTCCCGGTGACGGGGTTGCCATCCCCCCGACCCAGGGCTTAGTTCGGTGCGTGTGATTAAACAATTGCATGGCCGGGTGGGAAGCCCTATTTGCCTTTCGGAAAAGAAATTCCTGGAACGGCCCTTATTAAATTGCTCAACCTAAAAGTTTTGAATTTCTCACACGGACACCCTACAACAATTTGGCTCTCAAGTGGCGGCAATGTGACAAGTGGGGGTATTATTTCAAGTGCAGTGGCGTTCATGACTGGGACCCCGGGTGGAGCGGACGCGTCCGCAAAACATTACTCAAATCGCCCCTAATGGTGGTGTATTTATATTTCGGGGCACGGAGGCCAGCTGACCGACTCATGGACGCGCAACAATTCCATTTACAAATTATAGCTTCGGTGTTTTATAACATATAACCTCCTAAGCTTGGAAATAATTTTTATTTATTTATTTACATTCTGGTTTTGGGACAATTGCAAATTGCCACCAACCACTTAATTTAGCTATAGCTACTGGGCCTTAAGCTATTTACATATTTTCTGCAAAAGTTTATTTATATATAGTTATTAACAAAATTTAGATATTGTTATATAAGCGTATGGCCTTGATGAAATCATTGGCGCTGGCGATATTGGTGGATTTTGGGGATAGGGCATCAGGTGACTTTATGGAGAGGAAAAAGTGCCGCACGTTGTTTCGCGTACCGCAGTGCTCGCACTGGGGTGGGGGTTGTTTATTGAGAACATGCTCATGGGTGTATCTTGAGTGTCCAAAACGTAGTCTTAAGAATTTTGTGAGATCTCTGCGGTTGATGTTGTCTTCGGATGGGATGGTGTAATCTTTAATTGATCATTTCTTTTCGTTGACATATTTGTAGTGGTCAGATGCGTTTTATCAGATCGATTCCATTTGTTTTTTGAAAGTATTTTAAATGAATAACTGTGTGTCTGTGAAGTTATAGTTGCATTCCATAACCTGTGGGCTTCTTTTGTTGTGAGCTTCTTTTGCTGCTAGGTCTGATGTGTCGTTACCTGGAATCCACAGTAATATAATCTTTGGTTGGTGGCGGTTGAGGATGTCTCGAGTACGAACGGTATAGAAAGATTGGTTATTGGTGTTGGTAACTAAAGTTACAGCCCTTCAGTTCAAAAAAAAAGTTTCACTTGTGAATCACCTTGTGAATCCCGTGGGACATGTCCTCTTGCACAAGTGAAGAACAAGTGACGCTCCATATAGAAAATTGTATGGGATGTCCGCATTTTCACAAGTGAAAATTCAAATGAAAATTTTTCGAAGTCCCACGGGATTTCACTTGTTCCTTATACCCATTTTTCGTATGGCCTGTCACGTGCCGGTGACACGTCTCAAGTGAAATCACTTGTGAAAATAACATTTTTCCCATGAGTTTTCACTTATGAAATCTCTTGCAAGTGACACGTCCCAAGTCAAATCACTTGTGAAAATGAGATTTTTTCCATGCGTTTTCACTTATTAAATCACTTGCAAGTGACACGTCCCAAGTGAAATCACTTGTGAAAATCAGAATTTTTCAATGAGTTTTCACTTATTAAATCACTTGCAAGTGACACGTCCCAAGTCAAATCACTTGTGAAAATGAGATTTTTTCCATGCGTTTTCACTTATGAAATCACTTGCAAGTGATACGTCCCAAGTGAAATCACTTGTGAAAATCAGATTTTTTCCATAAGTTTTCACTTATAGAATTTAAAATACATAAATTTGTATATACTTTTAAATATTTTCTGTTAAAGGACAATTATTTTTAGTAAGCCTAATTTTGTGTTACGTTAATTTGCTTTTTACATTGGTCATCGCCTTCCTTAAACCTTTGTCCGGGTCCTCCGAATCCTTGGCCAACGCTCCTGATAACGATCGTAACGAGTGATACACACATCGAAAGGTATCGTAAAAACCAAAAAGATTGCATACCAAGACTTTCGAAATATAGATTTGTTTGGGAGAAAAGGCGGTGAAAGTGTAAAAGTAAAATTTTAGAAAATTGGAGCTGCTGGATACGGTGGGGCTAAAAACCCCCGGCTATTTAGCTAGTTTTATTCTTACTGTGAATAAGCGTCGAATGACACCTCATTTGTTGAAATGAATTTTAAAAGCAATTAAAACTTATACCAAAAGTACACCAAACTTTTATAAACTATATACTCATGTTTGTTAAATTAAGTTTAGTTCGACTTAACTTGTTTCCAGTCCATTTTTAAAGTACTTAGACCAGATAATAATAAGAAACAACACGATCCTTGAACGATCACATTTTCCCCAATTTCAAAGGCGACTCAACATACAAGCTCAAAGTGTCCCAACTTACAGACCTCCTAATTTTCCGACCTCTCCCCTAAAAATTAAAAAAATTACATGAATATTTTCTTGTTATTTTCAGAAATAAAAATGTAAACGTGACCAAGGCTATAGAAGCCGCTTTAGAGCTATGACTAATAGGGACGTCAGGCCGTTTGTCAGAAAACGAGTACCAAATAATTCTTACGTCTTTACGTAAAAATTTTTGTATTGCCAATAGTGGATATTTTAAGCAAAAAAATGCTCCAAAAAAATGGCAGAAACGATTTTTCCTAAATTACAAAAGAGTTTTAGAAAAGTTGAATTTAAAAAGAAAGACTTTTTTATTGGAAAATAAATCAGAGAAATCAGAAAATGAATTTCCTGAAGTTAGTGGTAGTGGCTTCCTGAATTGCAATCACTTCCGCTTGGAAAACACTACAGTGGTCTGGTAGGCGGAATGAGACTTTTAAGTCTAGTTCGGGGGAAAAGACTCCCCCACCTGTTTGGGAGTTAAGCTTGGAACCGTCAGTGTATATGTTGACGGCGTTTACGAATTTATGTGGGAGGTTGTCCCAGTCTGAACGGGTGGGTATATAAATTTTGTATCTTCTTTTGAAGTCGACTATGGGTGGGGCGTAGTCTGTATAACGTGGTAGGGGTGAATGCTTTGATAGGATATTGGAGTGACCCGTGGAGCCTGTTGTCCATGCCGCTGCTTCACGGAGCCTCAGCGCTGTGGCTGATGCCCAGCTTTTGGCAAGTAGGTCCAGGGGTTGGAGATCGAGAATTGTATTTAGTGCCTCAGTGGCGGTAGTGCGCAGCGCCCCACTGATGCAGAGCTCTGCGCCTCTTTGGATCTTGTGAAGGATCCGGAGGTTACAGTTTTTATCTAGAGAAGGCCACCAAACGATGTTTCCGTAGAGTAGAATGGGCCTGACTATTGCAGTATATAGCCAGTGAACTATCATGGGGGAGAAACCCCACTTCCTCCCCATGGCTTTTTTACAAGCGAAGAGGGCTATGGCCGCTTTGCGTGTGCGATCTAGGATGCTATCAGTCCAGAGGAGCTTTTTGTCAAGAATGACACCTAGGTACTTTGCTTGGTTGCTAAAGGTTAGGCGCGTTTGGTGTAGTTTTGGGGGAACTAGAATTGGTACCTTGTACTTCCTTGTAAAGAGAACTAGTTCGGTTTTTTCCGGGTTAACTCACAGTCCACAGCCAGCTGTCCACCGGGAGAGGGTGGATAGGGCTGTCTCCATTAGATTGCAAAGGGTTTGCGGGAATTTACCCTGCAGTAGGATAACCACGTCATCCGCGTAGGCTACCACTTTTGTGCCCGCCTCTTCTAGGAGTGAAAGCAGTTTGTTGACCACTAAAACCCATAGAAGAGGTGAGAGTACGCCCCCTTGGGGGGTTCCTCTACTGACGTTCCTGGTCGAGTGGGCCGGTCCCATAGTGAAGTGCACTACCCTGCTGGTTAGCATGGTGTGTATGAGTCCCACTATGGGCCACTCAATGCCCAGTTCAGTCAGAGCACAAGTAATCGCCGTTGGGGTGACGTTGTTAAAGGCGCCTTTTATGTCTAGAAACGCTACAAGAGAGTATTCCTTATTGCGGAAGCCTCGTTCTGTACTGTACACTAGAGAGTGGAGGGCGGTATCGGTTGACCTACCCTTACGGTACGCATGCTGTGCGTCAGAGAGTAGGCTATGGTCGATGGTTAGTCTGATATGGGTGTCGATTAGCCTTTCCAGGGTCTTCAACAAGAAGGAAGAGAGACTGATCGGGCGGAAGTCCTTTGGGTTGGTGTGGGAGGGCTTGCCGGCTTCGGTATAAAAATTACCTTAACGTCCAGCCACCTTGTTGGAATATGGTTTAGAGCAAGGCAGCCGTTGAAGATGGCTGTCAGCCAGGGAAGGGACATATCTAGTGTCCGTTGTAACTGAGCCGGGAAGAACCCATCTGGGCCAGGTGATTTGCAGGGCTTAAAAGAGTTGACAGCCCACTGAATGCGGCCAGGGTTTGAAATGTTGTCAATACTCTGGTCGTCTAAATTCTCCTCTATGTGGAGGTCCTCCACTACATGGGTGTTCTTAGGGAAGTGGGTGTCTAATAGTAGTTCAAGGGTTTCCTGAATGTTTTCCGTCCAGCTGTCAGCATTGGTTTTAAGATAGCCAATGGTCGCTGGAGCTTTAGCTAGAATTTTTCTGAGTCTGGATGCCTCCGCAGTAGATTCTATACCACTGCAGAAGTTAGCCCAGGCTCTTCGTTTTGATATTCTAATTTCCTTTTTGTATAGGCTTAGTTTTGTATGATATAAATTCCAGGTGGATTCGCTATTGTTGTATTTAGCTTTATTGAAGTAAGTTCTACACTCTCTTTTAAGTTTCGCTAGGGTTGGGTTCCACAATGGGGGTTTGTTCTTTGTTTTGACTGTTCTGCATTACATTGCCCTGGTACCACCCTGCATCTGTGCAATCGGGTGGCGGGCCTGGGTTTTCGTCCAGCACTTTCAAGGCCACTGATGCAAGGGCCCGTCTAACCAGACCCCATTGGTTTCTTGGGATCCTTCCGCCTTCAACGCTCTGGTCGATGACACCAATGATCTTCCGATCCTTTACCACTTCCGCAAAGGATCTCGACCATGTGCCGCGGTTGGTTACCTTAGCCTTCTTGCTCGCTGGTTGAGCTGACTGCATCAACCTCTCTCGCTTGTTGCTGTGGGTGGTGGTCATAGCGATGTCGAAGTCGAAGGATAATTGCCTTTGCCCAGGCTATGTCCTCTTGGATTTTCAGGTAATCCAATTTCGATGTCTGATCCTCCCGTATCGGATTGGTGGCCAGCCGTTTGAGGATCCTAGAAGCCTTCCTTCTTTCAAGAGGTCCTGCCTGGTTAGGTGGTACCCTTTTAAACTCCTTTGCCCTGGTACTCACCACGAGACCGGCCTTAGCGCTACCCTCAGGTTGGAGTGGCTTGTTAGCCACACATACGCTGGTGGGAGGCTTGGGCTTGTCGCTATGGCGAGTTGGGCTTAGCCGGCTGCGTTGTTCGCTGGCCTTGGCAGGGGTGGACGTCACGTGGACTGGGGTAGTCAGAGCCGTGATCTCGCTCTTTCTTTCGTCGTTGGTTACGACTTCCGACTTTATAAGAGTGTCGGGCTCTTGTCTTGTGCAGTCTTTTAGTTTTATATTTGTTAAATTCTTCATGTTAATTCCCACGAGCTGCGGAGAAAGGACAGGTCTACCCGGGCAGAGATCCGCCGTACCCGGGTAAGGCTGAATTAGAACAGGCGGTCGCCACTTGCCTGAGCTCACCGTTTGAGACTGAGTTGTTTGATGACTCGGGCTCCCAGCCAGATTGACTCTCGGCACGGTACGAGTGACACCTTAGTCCAGCCCGGGGTGAGATGAGTTGTGTGGGTAGGGAAGAGGTAGGTACAGAGCGTGTGGGCAGGGGTGTGTGTGAGCTATTTGTCGGAGGCGGCAGCACAAGCGCGACGTCGGTACTGCTACGGCGCAGATACCCGCTGACTGTCCGGGGCTACTTATTTGCGCTTCGTGTTGGGGGCTTGGTGGTAGCCGGGCCGTGTCCAACTTCCACGCTTATTCGTAGCTACCCTGGAGAACCAGGGCGCTCGCTATCCGCAACCTGCGACCCGTTCGGTAGCCTTCAGCTCGGCGCCCTCAGAGCCATCCCACTAGCTCTTTGGCCGAAAAAAAAGGAACAAGTAAAATCCCGTGGGACTTCGAAAAATTTTCATTTGAATTTTCACTTGTGAAAATGCGGACATCCCATACAATTTACTATATGGAGCGTCACTTGTTCTTCACTTGTGCCGTCTTTCTATACCGTTCGTACTCGAGACATCCTCAACCGCCACCAACCAAAGATTATATTACTGTGGATTCCAGGTAACGACACATCAGACCTAGCAGCAAAAGAAGCTCACAACAAAAGAAGCCCACAGGTTATGGAATGCAACTATAACTTCACAGACACACAGTTATTCATTTAAAATACTTTCAAAAAACAAATGGAATCGATCTGATAAAACGCATCTGACCACTACAAATATGTCAACGAAAAGAAATGATCAATTAAAGATTACACCATCCCATCCGAAGACAACATCAACCGCAGAGATCTCACAAAATTCTTAAGACTACGTTTTGGACACTCAAGATACACCCATGAGCATGTTCTCAATAAACAACCCCCACCCCAGTGCGAGCACTGCGGTACGCGAAACAACGTGCGGCACTTTTTCCTCTCCATAAAGTCACCTGATGCCCTATCCCCAAAATCCACCAATATCGTCAGCGCCAATGATTTCATCAAGGCCATACGCTTATATAACAATATCTAAATTTTGTTAATAACTATATATAAATAAACTTTTGCAGAAAATATGTAAATAGCTTAAGGCCCAGTAGCTATAGCTAAATTAAGTGGTTGGTGGCAATTTGCAATTGTCCCAAAACCAGAATATAAATAAATAAATAAAAATTATTTCCAAGCTTAGGAGGTTATATGTTATAAAACCCCGAAGCTATAATTCAGCTGGCCTCCGTGCCCCGAAATATAAATACACCACCATTGGGGGCGATTTGAGTAATGTTTTGCGGACGCGTCCGCTCCACCCGGGGTCCCAGTCATGAACGCCACTGCACTTGAAATACTACCCCCACTTGGCACATTGCCGCCACTTGAGAGCCAAATTTTTGTAGGGTGTCCGTGTGAGAAATTCAAAACTTTTAGGTTGAGCAATTTAATAAGGGCCGTTCCAGGAATTTCTTTTCCGAAAGGCAAATAGGGCTTCCCACCCGGCCATGCAATTGTTTAATCACACGCACCGAACTAAGCCCTGGGTCGGGGGGATGGCAACCCCGTCACCGGGACGGCTGTTGACCCACTGGAATCGATGGTGGTGATGCAATGTCATCTTGGTCCCGCCGGAGCAGAAGTGCAATGGTCGTGTTGACACGGCGCCTTTGACGGCTGGCAGATATGCTTTATGGCAGGTATGACACCATTCCGGAATGCAGCCAAAGCGCACTCGGGTTTAATCGAATGGGGCGACTAATTGGGGTCGCCATGCGGGGGGTCGCGACCACTAATTAGCTCACATGTCGGTACACAAAGTCAAATGTTATAATGTAGACATTATTATGTAGACATTAAATTATTGTTGCCAAATATTGCACTTGAGTGTTTCCAGGCGCCAACATTGTTTACTCGGGATGGAGGATGTTTCCGCGCGTATGCCGGATAATGATAAGGATAACGAAGATAGCGATGCCGGGGAGGGAGGAAGTTGAAGAGTGCTCCTCGCTGTACCAGCTAAGCTCCGTGTGCTTCTGCGCGCTCCTTTTGTGTCGAGCGGATTTACTTTCAACCAGGATGAAGAAGTCACGAATCGAAACTCAAACAAAAGCCGGAGGAGACTTAGAAATGATGCAGCAGACTCTCTGTGGCACTGGGACATCAACATGTCGACACAGAAGGAAATCAATATGCACTTTGTGGAAGCTGGGATGTTGGGCGCGATGAATGTGGGCCGCGGGTGTGTTGTCTGTTAAGCGATTTTTAAATTGTTTGGCAACCGCGCTGCCAGCACTCACACTAATCGCATTAGCGAGCAGCAAAATAGTTTTAATACGAATAAATTACACATAATGTATCTATGTTTTAAGTTTTATTATAAATTTCAGCTTTTATTTTCTTTTCACTTTACTTATCTGCACGAGCTTCTAATTCAAAGTAACGGGGATTCTGTTCGGCAGTATGGCAACTCCACAATAGCAAATAGGTAATTTTTATATTTTTCTTAAATCAATAAAATGTTAAATTCTACCAAACCACTGGCTCGATTTCGATGAATTATACATTAAAATAATAGGGAAATAAATACCAATTAGGGGGTGCATACATATCACAATGAAAATTTGAAACATAAAAATATATATTTTTCAATACTTGGCGGCCAAAAGTATTCGATTGGCTCAATTAAGTGTTGTAGGTCGTAGCTTGGCACTTGGCGATATATCGATAAATACCTTTTCGTGGTAAATGTCTTGGCTGAATTTGCTTTCTCGCTGGTCTGGACAGTGTGACCGCGTGGCAAAAGCCATAATTGGAAATACTTGAATTTCTCGAAAACTGTGGGTTTGACTTGCCTGTAATTAACTCAGAAATTAGCTATAATGATGCCCCTTCGAATGCGATACCGTGCAAGTTGGCACAACATCTGTGAGAGTTGTATGAATTAATTAAAATTTGCATATATATTTTGATGGTTGATGTCACGGGTGCATACGATTTCTCGCTGGCCTGGACAGAGTGACCGCGTGGCAAAAGCCATAATTGAAAATACTTGAATTTCTCGAAAACTGTGGGTTTGAATTGCCTGTAATTTATTCAGAAATTAGCTAAAATGATGCCCCTTCGAATGCGATACCGTGCAAGTTGGCACAACCCCTGTGAGAGTTGTATGAATTAATATGCAAACTTTAGTTTGCATATATATTTTGATGGTTGATGTCACGGGTGCATACGATTTCTCGCTGGCCTGGACAGTGTGACCGCGTGGCAAAAGCCATAATTGAAAATACTTGAATTTCTCGAAAACTGTGGATTTGAATTGCCTGTAATTTATTCAGAAATTAGCTAAAATGATGCCCCTTCTAATGCGATACCGTGCAAGTTGGCACAACCTCTGTGAAAGTTGTATAAAGTTATAGAAAGTTAGCGTCGAATGATTGTCATGGCTAAGCTGTTTACATTGTGGTTCATGTCTTAGTATCTAAAGGTTCAGTTTCTGGATTAAACGGTCTTTTATTAATCTTTTTAGCACCCCCAACTGTAAAGCAGTTTTCTCAAAATCTGTGGGTTTGATTTTGATAACATTTTCACAGAACACTCCTTAGATTATCCCCTATCTACCCATATACCGTGCATGTTGGCACAACTTCTAGGAGTGGAGCCGTGGTAATTTCATTTTTGCCCCCTTTTTTGTATGGGGAAAATCCGAGGTTGCGTCACTGTTAGGCTGTTTTCTCGAAAACTGTGGGTTTGATTTTAATGAAACTTTCAGAAAAGGAGCTTGAATTAACTCCCAATAGCTTGGCTTATCGTGCATATTGGCACAACCTCTGTGAGGGGAGCAGTTAAGAAAATTGTGGGGACACGATTTTTCAAATGCATTTTTGAAACATTAATAGACCTCGGATGTGTCTCAAACCTACCTAGATCGATAGATCTTTTCTTTCTTAACAATCTAGCATTTTAGATTTTTCGATTTGGTCCCCAAAAAGCGAGAAAATTTAAAAATAAAAAGGGCCCCCATGTTCCAAATTCCACCGTTCCACTTGACTAAATGTCCGTCAAATTAGCGTCGGCCTGTTAGCAACGAAAGTGGAACGGTGGAACTTGGAACATGGGGGCTCTTTTTATTTTTAAATTTTCTCGCTTTTTGGGGACCAAATCGAAAAATCTAAAATGCTAGATTGTTAAGAAAGAAAAGATCTATCGATCTAGGTAGGTTTGAGACACATCCGAGGTCTATTAATGTTTCAAAAATGCATTTGAAAAATCGTGTCCCCACAATTTTGTTAACTGCTCCCCTCACAGAGGTTGTGCCAATATGCACGATAAACCAAGCTATTAAGGGTTAATTCAAGCTCCTTGTCTGAAAGTTTCATCAAAATCAAACCCACAGTTTTCGATAAAATAGCCTAACAGTACCGCAACCTCGGATTTTCCCCATACAAAAAAGGGGGGCAAAAATGAAATTACCTACTGCTCCACTCCTAGAGGTTGTGCCAACATGCACGGTATATGGGTAGATAGGGGATAATCTAGGGACTGTTCTGTGAAAGTTTTATCAAAAACAAACCCACAGATTTTGAAAAAATTGCTTAACAGTTGGGGGTGTTAAAAAGGTTATTAAAAGGCCGTTTAATCCAGAAACGGAACCATTGGATACTAAGACATAAACCACAATGTAAACAGCTTAGCCATGACAATCATTCGACGCTAACTTTCTATAACTTTATACAGCTCTCACAGAGGTTGTGCCAACTTGCACGGTATCGCACTCGAAGGGGCATCATTAAAGCTAATTTCTAAATAAAATTCAGGCAATTCAAACCCACAGTTTTCGAGAAATTCAAGTATTTTCAATTATGGCTTTTGCCACGCGGTCACACTGTCCAGACCAGCGAGAAAGCAAATTCAGCCAAGACATTTACCACGAAAAGGTATTTATCGATATATCGCCAAGTGCCAAGCAACGACCTACAACACTTAATTGAGCCAATCGAATACTTTTGGCCGCCAAGTATTGAAAAATATATATTTTATGTTTCAAATTTTCATTGTGATATGTATGCACCCCCTAATTGGTATTTATTTCCCTATTATTTTAATGTATAATTCATCGAAATCGAGCCAGTGGTTTGGTAGAATTTAACATTTTATTGATTTAAGAAAAATATAAAAATTACCTATTTGCTATTGTGGAGTTGCCATACTGCCGAACAGAATCCCCGTTACTTTGAATTAGAAGCTCGTGCAGAGAAGTAAAGTGAAAAGAAAATAAAAGCTGAAATTTATAATAAAACTTAAAACATAGATACATCATGTGTAATTTATTCGTATTAAAACTATTTTGCTGCTCGCTAATGCGATTAGTGTGAGTGCTGGCAGCGCGGTTGCCAAACGATTTAAAAATCGCTTAACAGACAACACATCCGCGGCCCAGCTTCATCGCGCCCAACATCCCAGCTTCCACAAAGTGCATATCGATTTCCTTCTGTGTCGACATGTTGATGTCCCAGTGCCACAGAGAGTCTGCTGCATCATTTCTAAGTCTCCTCCGGCTTTTGTTTGAGTTTCGATTCGTGACTTCTCCATCCTGGTTGAAAGTAAATCCGCTCGACACAAAAGGAGCGCGCAGAAGCACACGGAGCATAGCTGGTACAGCGAGGAGCACTCTTCAACTTCCTCCCTCCCCGGCATCGCTATCTTCGTTATCCTTATCATTATCCGGCATACGCGCGGAAACATCGTCCACCCCGAGTAAACAATGTTGGCGCCTGGAAACACTCAAAAGCAATATTTGGCAACAATAACTTAATGTCAACATAAGGTTTTTTCGGATCGTGACTGCAACTCCAGTGGCGGCTTATCAATGTTTAACCAGAGCTGCATAACAGGCGCAGAGCTACAGCAATAAGCCCCGGAGGAGATACTGCTGAGAAGACTTGGATATTTTTGAGAAAAAATTTTTTTATTGGACGGAAGAGGCGAGCCCCAAGTGGTATGCATAGCCGAGGACATCGGGCAGGTGCTGAAATCCCATTCTCCCCCAACTAACATTCCGGGGATATGGCGACAAATCCGCTCTTAATTAATTAACATTTGACTTTGTGTACCGCCATGTGAGCTAATTAGAGGTCGCGACCCCCCGCATGGCGACCCCAATTAGTCGCCCCATTCGATTAAACCCGAGTGCGCTTTGGCTGCATTCCGGAATGGTGTCATACCTGCCATAAAGCATATCTGCCAGCCGTCAAAGGCGCCGTGTCAACACGACCATTGCACTTCTGCTCCGGCGGGACCAAGATGACATTGCATCACCACCATCGATTCCAGTGGGTCAACAGCCGTCCCGGTGACGGGGTTGCCATCCCCCCGACCCAGGGCTTAGCTCGGTGCGTGTGATTAAACAATTGCATGGCCGGGTGGGAAGCCCTATTTGCCTTTCGGAAAAGAAATTCCTGGAACGGCCCTTATTAAATTGCTCAACCTAAAAGTTTTGAATTTCTCACACGGACCCCTACAACAATTTGGCTCTCAAGTGGCGGCAATGTGCCAAGTGGGGATATTATTTCAAGTGCAGTGGCGTTCATGACTGGGACCCCGGGTGGAGCGGACGCGTCCGCAAAACATTACTCAAATCGCCCCTAATGGTGGTGTATTTATATTTCGGGGCACGGAGGCCAGCTGAATTATAGCTTCGGTGTTTTATAACATATAACCTCCTAAGCTTGGAAATAATTTTTATTTATTTATTTATATTCTGGTTTTGGGACAATTGCAAATTGCCACCAACCACTTAATTTAGCTATAGCTACTGGGCCTTAAGCTATTTACATATTTTCTGCAAAAGTTTATTTATATATAGTTATTAACAACATTTAGATATTGTTATATAAGCGTATGGCCTTGATGAAATCATTGGCGCTGGCGATATTGGTGGATTTTGGGGATAGGGCATCAGGTGACTTTATGGAGAGGAAAAAGTGCCGCACGTTGTTTCGCGTACCGCAGTGCTCGCACTGGGGTGGGGGTTGTTTATTGAGAACATGCTCATGGGTGTATCTTGAGTGTCCAAAACGTAGTCTTAAGAATTTTGTGAGATCTCTGCGGTTGATGTTGTCTTCGGATGGGATGGTGTAATCTTTAATTGATCATTTCTTTTCGTTGACATATTTGCAGTGGTCAGATGCGTTTTGCCAGATCGATTCCATTTGTTTTTTTAAAGTATTTTTAATGAATAACTGTGTGTCTGTGAAGTTATAGTTGCATTCCATAACCTGTGGGCTTCTTTTGTTGTGAGCTTCTTTTGCTGCTAGGTCTGATGTGTCGTTACCTGGAATCCACAGTAATATAATCTTTGGTTGGTGGCGGTTGAGGATGTCTCGAGTACAACACGGTTATTGGTGTTGGTAACTAAAGTTACAGCCCTTCAGTTAAAAAAAAAAGTTTCACTTGTGAATCACCTTGTGAATCCCGTGGGACATGTCCTCTGGCACAAGTGAAGAACAAGTGACGCTCCATATAGTAAATTGTATGGGATGTCCGCATTTTCACAAGTGAAAATTCAAATGAAAATTTTTCGAAGTCCCACGGGATTTCACTTGTTCCTTTTTTTTTCGGCCAAAGAGCTAGTGGGATGGCTCTGAGGGCGCCGAGCTGAAGGCTACCGAACGGGTCGCAGGTTGCGGATAGCGAGCGCCCTGGTTCTCCAGGGTAGCTACGAATAAGCGTGGAAGTTGGACACGGCCCGGCTACCACCAAGCCCCCAACACGAAGCGCAAATAAGTAGCCCCGGACAGTCAGCGGGTATCTGCGCCGTAGCAGTACCGACGTCGCGCTTGTGCTGCCGGCTCCGACAAATAGCTCACACACACCCCTGCCCACACGCTCTGTACCTACCTCTTCCCTACCCACACAACTCATCTCACCCCGGGCTGGACTAAGGTGTCACTCGTACCGTGCCGAGAGTCAATCTGGCTGGAAGCCCGAGTCATCAAACAACTCAGTCTCAAACGGTGAGCTCAGGCAAGTGGCGACCGCCTGTTCTAATTCAGCCTTACCCGGGTACGGCGGATCTCTGCCCGGGTGGAACTGTCCTTTCTCCGCAGCTCGTGGGAATTAACATGAAGAATTTAACAAATATAAAACTAAAAGACTGCACAAGACAAGAGCCCGACACTCTTATAAAGTCGGAAGTCGTAACCAACGACGAAAGAAAGAGCAAGATCACGGCTCTGACTACCCCAGTCCACGTGACGTCCACCCCTGCCAAGGCCAGCGAACAACGCAGCCGGCTAAGCCCAACTCGCCATAGCGACAAGCCCAAGCCTCCCACCAGCGTATGTGTGGCTATCTGATGTGTCGTTACCTGGAATCCACAGTAATATAATCTTTGGTTGGTGGCGGTTGAGGATGTCTCGAGTACGAACGGTATAGAAAGATTGGTTATTGGTGTTGGTAACTAAAGTTACAGCCCTTCAGTTCAAAAAAAAAGTTTCACTTGTGAATCACCTTGTGAATCCCGTGGGACATGACCTCTTGCACAAGTGAAGAACAAGTGACGCTCCATATAGAAAATTGTATGGGATGTCCGCATTTTCACAAGTGAAAATTCAAATGAAAATTTTTCGAAGTCCCACGGGATTTCACTTGTTCCTTATACCCATTTTTCGTATGGCCTGTCACGTGCCGGTGACACGTCTCAAGTGAAATCACTTGTGAAAATAACATTTTTCCCATGAGTTTTCACTTATGAAATCACTTGCAAGTGACACGTCCCAAGTCAAATCACTTGTGAAAATGAGATTTTTTCCATGCGTTTTCACTTATGAAATCACTGGCAAGTGATACGTCCCAAGTGAAATCACTTGTGAAAATCAGATTTTTTCCATGAGTTTTCACTTATAGAATTTAAAATACATAAATTTGTATATACTTTTAAATATTTTCTGTTAAAGGACAATTATTTTTAGTAAGCCTAATTTTGTGTTACGTTAATTTGCTTTTTACATTGGTCATCGCCTTCCTTAAACCTTTGTCCGGGTCCTCCGAATCCTTGGCCAACGCTCCTGATAACGATCGTAACGAGTGATACACCAATCGAAAGGTATCGTAAAAACCAAAAAGATTGCATACCAAGACTTTCGAAATATAGATTTGTTTGGGAGAAAAGGCGGTGAAAGTGTAAAAGTAAAATTTTAGAAAATTGGAGCTGCTGGATACGGTGGGGCTAAAAACCCCCGGCTATTTAGCTAGTTTTATTCTTACTGGGAATAAGCGTCGAATGACACCTCATTTGTTGAAATGAATTTTAAAAGCAATTAAAACTTATACCAAAAGTACACCAAACTTTTATAAACTATATACTCATGTTTGTTAAATTAAGTTTAGTTCGACTTAACTTGTTTCCAGTCCATTTTTAAAGTACTTAGACCAGATAATAATAAGAAACAACACGATCCTTGAACGATCACATTTTCCCCAATTTCAAAGGCGACTCAACATACAAGCTCAAAGTGTCCCAACTTACAGACCTCCTAATTTTCCGACCTCTCCCCTAAAAATTAAAAAAATTACATGAATATTTTCTTGTTATTTTCAGAAATAAAAATGTAAACGTGACCAAGGCTATAGAAGCCGCTTTAGAGCTAGGACTAATAGGGACGTCAGGCCGTTTGTCAGAAAACGAGTACCAAATAATTCTTACGTCTTTACGTAAAAATTTTTGTATTGCCAATAGTGGATATTTTAAGCAAAAAAATGCTCCAAACAAATGGCAGAAACGAATTTTCCTAAATTACAAAAGAGTTTTAGAAAAGTTGAATTTAAAAAGAAAGACTTTTTTATTGGAAAATAAATCAGAGAAATCAGAAAATGAATTTCCTGAAGTTAGTGGTAGTGGCTTCCTGAATTGCAATCACTTCCGCTTGGAAAACACTACAGTGGTCTGGTAGGCGGAATGAGACTTTTAAGTCTAGTTCGGGGGAAAAGACTCCCCCACCTGTTTGGGAGTTAAGCTTGGAACCGTCAGTGTATATGTTGACGGCGTTTACGAATTTATGTGGGAGGTTGTCCCAGTCTGAACGGGTGGGTATATAAATTTTGTATCTTCTTTTGAAGTCGACTATGGGTGGGGCGTAGTCTGTATAACGTGGTAGGGGTGAATGCTTTGATAGGATATTGGAGTGACCCGTGGAGCCTGTTGTCCATGCCGCTGCTTCACGGAGCCTCAGCGCTGTGGCTGATGCCCAGCTTTTGGCAAGTAGGTCCAGGGGTTGGAGATCGAGAATTGTATTTAGTGCCTCAGTGGCGGTAGTGCGCAGCGCCCCACTGATGCAGAGCTCTGCGCCTCTTTGGATCTTGTGAAGGATCCGGAGGTTACAGTTTTTATCTAGAGAAGGCCACCAAACGATGTTTCCGTAGAGTAGAATGGGCCTGACTATTGCAGTATATAGCCAGTGAACTATCATGGGGGAGAAACCCCACTTCCTCCCCATGGCTTTTTTACAAGCGAAGAGGGCTATGGCCGCTTTGCGTGTGCGATCTAGGATGTTATCAGTCCAGAGGAGCATTTTGTCAAGAATGACACCTAGGTACTTTGCTTGGTTGCTAAAGGTTAGGCGCGTTTGGTGTAGTTTTGGGGGAACTAGAATTGGTACCTTGTACTTCCTTGTAAAGAGAACTAGTTCGGTTTTTTCCGGGTTAACTCACAGTCCACAGCCAGCTGTCCACCGGGAGAGGGTGGATAGGGCTGTCTCCATTAGATTGCAAAGGGTTTGCGGGAATTTACCCTGCAGTAGGATAACCACGTCATCCGCGTAGGCTACCACTTTTGTGCCCGCCTCTTCTAGGAGTGAAAGCAGTTTGTTGACCACTAAAACCCATAGAAGAGGTGAGAGTACGCCCCCTTGGGGGGTTCCTCTACTGACGTTCCTGGTCGAGTGGGCCGGTCCCATAGTGAAGTGCACTACCCTGCTGGTTAGCATGGTGTGTATGAGTCCCACTATGGGCCACTCAATGCCCAGTTCAGTCAGAGCACAAGTAATCGCCGTTGGGGTGACGTTGTTAAAGGCGCCTTTTATGTCTAGAAACGCTACAAGAGAGTATTCCTTATTGCGGAAGCCTCGTTCTGTACTGTACACTAGAGAGTGGAGGGCGGTATCGGTTGACCTACCCTTACGGTACGCATGCTGTGCGTCAGAGAGTAGGCTATGGTCGATGGTTAGTCTGATATGGGTGTCGATTAGCCTTTCCAGGGTCTTCAACAAGAAGGAAGAGAGACTGATCGGGCGGAAGTCCTTTGGGTTGGTGTGGGAGGGCTTGCCGGCTTCGGTATAAAAATTACCTTAACGTCCAGCCACCTTGTTGGAATATGGTTTAGAGCAAGGCAGCCGTTGAAGATGGCTGTCAGCCAGGGAAGGGACATATCTAGTGTCCGTTGTAACTGAGCCGGGAAGAACCCATCTGGGCCAGGTGATTTGCAGGGCTTAAAAGAGTTGACAGCCCACTGAATGCGGCCAGGGTTTGAAATGTTGTCAATACTCTGGTCGTCTAAATTCTCCTCTATGTGGAGGTCCTCCACTACATGGGTGTTCTTAGGGAAGTGGGTGTCTAATAGTAGTTCAAGGGTTTCCTGAATGTTTTCCGTCCAGCTGTCAGCATTGGTTTTAAGATAGCCATTGGTCGCTGGAGCTTTAGCTAGAATTTTTCTGAGTCTGGATGCCTCCGCAGTAGATTCTATACCACTGCAGAAGTTAGCCCAGGCTCTTCGTTTTGATATTCTAATTTCCTTTTTGTATAGGCTTAGTTTTGTATGATATAAATTCCAGGAGGATTCGCTATTATTGTATTTAGCTTTATTGAAGTAAGTTCTACACTCTCTTTTAAGGTTCGCTAGGGTTGGGTTCCACAATGGGGGTTTGTTCTTTGTTTTGACTGTTCTACATTACATTGCCCTGGTACCACCCTGCATCTGTGCAATCGGGTGGCGGGCCTGGGTTTTCGTCCAGCACTTTCAAGGCCACTGATGCAAGGGCCCGTCTAACCAGACCCCATTGGTTTCTTGGGATCCTTCCGCCTTCAACGCTCTGGTCGATGACACCAATGATCTTCCGATCCTTTACCACTTCCGCAAAGGATCTCGACCATGTGCCGCGGTTGGTTACCTTAGCCTTCTTGCTCGCTGGTTGAGCTGACTCCATCGACCTCTCTCGCTTGTTGCTGTGGGTGGTGGTCATAGCGATGTCGAAGTCTGGGATAATTGCCTTTGCCCAGGCTATGTCCTCTTGGATTTTCAGGTAATCCAATTTCGATGTCTGATCCTCCCGTATCGGATTGGTGGCCAGCCGTTTGAGGATCCTAGAAGCCTTCCTTCTTTCAAGAGGTCCTGCCTGGTTAGGTGGTACCCTTTTAAACTCCTTTGCCCTGGTACTCACCACGAGACCGGCCTTAGCGCTACCCTCAGGTTGGAGTGGCTTGTTAGCCACACATACGCTGGTGGGAGGCTTGGGCTTGTCGCTATGGCGAGTTGGGCTTAGCCGGCTGCGTTGTTCGCTGGCCTTGGCAGGGGTGGACGTCTCGTGGACTGGGGTAGTCAGAGCCGTGATCTTGCTCTTTCTTTCGTCGTTGGTTACGACTTCCGACTTTATAAGAGTGTCGGGCTCTTGTCTTGTGCAGTCTTTTAATTTTATATTTGTTAAATTCTTCATGTTAATTCCCACGAGCTGCGGAGAAAGGACAGGTCCACCCGGGCAGAGATCCGCCGTACCCGGGTAAGGCTGAATTAGAACAGGCGGTCGCCACTTGCCTGAACTCACCGTTTGAGACTGAGTTGTTTGATGACTCGGGCTCCCAGCCAGATTGACTCTCGGCACGGTACGAGTGACACCTTAGTCCAGCCCGGGGTGAGATGAGTTGTGTGGGTAGGGAAGAGGTAGGTACAGAGCGTGTGGGCAGGGGTGTGTGTGAGCTATTTGTCGGAGGCGGCAGCACAAGCGCGACGTCGGTACTGCTACGGCGCAGATACCCGCTGACTGTCCGGGGCTACTTATTTGCGCTTCGTGTTGGGGGCTTGGTGGTAGCCGGGCCGTGTCCAACTTCCACGCTTATTCGTAGCTACCCTGGAGAACCAGGGCGCTCGCTATCCGCAACCTGCGACCCGTTCGGTAGCCTTCAGCTCGGCGCCCTCAGAGCCATCCCACTAACTCTTTGGCCGAAAAAAAAGGAACAAGTGAAATCCCGTGGGACTTCGAAAAATTTTCATTTGAATTTTCACTTGTGAAAATGCGGACATCACATACAATTTACTATATGGAGCGTCACTTGTTCTTCACTTGTGCAAGAGGACATGTCCCACGGGATTCACAAGGTGATTCACAAGTGAAACTTTTTTTTAACTGAAGGGCTGTAACTTTAGTTACCAACACCAATAACCAATCTTTCTATACCGTTCGTATTCGAGACATCCTCAACCGCCACCAACCAAAGATTATATTACTGTGGATTCCAGGTAACGACACATCAGACCTAGCAGCAAAAGAAGCTCACAACAAAAGAAGCCCACAGGTTATGGAATGCAACTATAACTTCACAGACACACAGTTATTCATTAAAAATACTTTCAAAAAACAAATGGAATCGATCTGGCAAAACGCATCTGACCACTACAAATATGTCAACAAAAAGAAATGATCAATTAAAGATTACACCATCCCATCCGAAGACAACATCAACCGCAGAGATCTCACAAAATTCTTAAGACTACGTTTTGGACACTCAAGATACACCCATGAGCATGTTCTCAATAAACAACCCCCACCCCAGTGCGAGCACTGCGGTAAAGTCACCTGATGCCCTATCCCCAAAATCCACCAATTGGCGCCAGCGCCAATGATTTCATCAAGGCCATACGCTTATATAACAATATCTAAATTTTGTTAATAACTATATATAAATAAACTTTTGCAGAAAATATGTAAATAGCTTAAGGCCCAGTAGCTATAGCTAAATTAAGTGGTTGGTGGCAATTTGCAATTGTCCCAAAACCAGAATATAAATAAATAAATAAAAATTATTTCCAAGCTTAGGAGGTTATATGTTATAAAACACCGAAGCTATAATTCAGCTGGCCTCCGTGCCCCGAAATATAAATACACCACCATTGGGGGCGATTTGAGTAATGTTTTGCGGACGCGTCCGCTCCACCCGGGGTCCCAGTCATGAACGCCACTGCACTTGAAATAATACCCCCACTTGGCACATTGCCGCCACTTGAGAGCCAAATTTTTGTAGGGTGTCCGTGTGAGAAATTCAAAACTTTTAGGTTGAGCAATTTAATAAGGGCCGTTCCAGGAATTTCTTTTCCGAAAGGCAAATAGGGCTTCCCACCCGGCCATGCAATTGTTTAATCACACGCACCGAACTAAGCCCTGGGTCGGGGGGATGGCAACCCCGTCACCGGGACGGCTGTTGACCCACTGGAATCGATGGTGGTGATGCAATGTCATCTTGGTCCCGCCGGAGCAGAAGTGCAATGGTCGTGTTGACACGGCGCCTTTTACGGCTGGCAGATATGCTTTATGGCAGGTATGACACCATTCCGGAATGCAGCCAAAGCGCACTCGGGTTTAATAGAATGGGGCGACTAATTGGGGTCGCCATGCGGGGGGTCGCGACCACTAATTAGCTCACATGGCGGTACACAAAGTCAAATGTTATAATGTAGACATTATTATGTAGACATTAAATTATTGTTGCCAAATATTGCACTTGAGTGTTTCCAGGCGCCAACATTGTTTACTCGGGGTGGAGGATGTTTCCGCGCGTATGCCGGATAATGATAAGGATAACGAAGATAGCGATGCCGGGGAGGGAGGAAGTTGAAGAGTGCTCCTCGCTGTACCAGCTAAGCTCCGTGTGCTTCTGCGCGCTCCTTTTGTGTCGAGCGGATTTACTTTCAACCAGGATGGAGAAGTCACGAATCGAAACTCAAACAAAAGCCGGAGGAGACTTAGAAATGATGCAGCAGACTCTCTGTGGCACTGGGACATCAACATGTCGACACAGAAGGAAATCGATATGCACTTTGTGGAAGCTGGGATGTTGGGCGCGATGAAGCTGGGCCGCGGATGTGTTGTCTGTTAAGCGATTTTTAAATCGTTTGGCAACCGCGCTGCCAGCACTCACACTAATCGCATTAGCGAGCAGCAAAATAGTTTTAATACGAATAAATTACACATGATGTATCTATGTTTTAAGTTTTATTATAAATTTCAGCTTTTATTTTCTTTTCACTTTACTTCTCTGCACGAGCTTCTAATTCAAAGTAACGGGGATTCTGTTCGGCAGTATGGCAACTCCACAATAGCAAATAGTTATTTTTTATATTTTTCTTAAATCAATAAAATGTTAAATTTTACCAAACCACTGGCTCGATTTCGATGAATTATACATTAAAATAATAGGGAAATAAATACCAATTATATATTTTTCAATACTTGGCGGCCAAAAGTATTCGATTGGCTCAATTAAGTGTTGTAGGTCGTAGCTTGGCACTTGGCGATATATCGATAAATACCTTTTCGTGGTAAATGTCTTGGCTGAATTTGCTTTCTCGCTGGTCTGGACAGTGTGACCGCGTGGCAAAAGCCATAATTGAAAATACTTGAATTTCTCGAAAACTGTGGGTTTGACTTGCCTGTAATTAACTCAGAAATTAGCTATAATGATGCCCCTTCGAATGCGATACCGTGCAAGTTGGCACAACATCTGTGAGAGTTGTATGAATTAATTAAAATTTGCATATATATTTTGATGGTTGATGTCACGGGTGCATACGATTTCTCGCTGGCCTGGACAGAGTGACCGCGTGGCAAAAGCCATAATTGAAAATACTTGAATTTCTCGAAAACTGTGGGTTTGAATTGCCTGTAATTTATTCAGAAATTAGCTAAAATGATGCCCCTTCGAATGCGATACCGTGCAAGTTGGCACAACCCCTGTGAGAGTTGTATGAATTAATTAAAGTTTGCATATATATTTTGATGGTTGATTTCACGGGTGCATACGATTTCTCGCTGGCCTGGACAGTGTGACCGCGTGGCAAAAGCCATAATTGAAAATACTTGAATTTCTCGAAAACTGTGGATTTGAATTGCCTGTAATTTATTTAGAAATTAGCTTTAATGATGCCCCTTCGAATGCGATACCGTGCAAGTTGGCACAACCTCTGTGAGAGCTGTATGAATTAATTAAAGTTTGCATATATATTTTGATGGTTGATGTCACGGGTGCATACGATTTCTCGCTGGCCTGGACAGTGTGACCGCGTGGCAAAAGCCATAATTGAAAATACTTGAATTTCTCGAAAACTGTGGATTTGAATTGCCTGTAATTTATTCAGAAATTAGCTAAAATGATGCCCCTTCTAATGCGATACCGTGCAAGTTGGCACAACCTCTGTGAAAGTTGTATAAAGTTATAGAAAGTTGGCGTCGAATGATTGTCATGGCTAAGCTGTTTACATTGTGGTTCATGTCTTAGTATCTAAAGGTTCAGTTTCTGGATTAAACGGTCTTTTATTAACCTTTTTAGCACCCCCAACTGTAAAGCAGTTGTCTCAAAATCTGTGGGTTTGATTTTGATAAAATTTTCACAGAACACTCCTTAGATTATCCCCTATCTACCCATATACCGTGCATGTTGGCACAACTTCTAGGAGTGTAGCCGTAGGTAATTTAATTTTTGCCCCCTTTTTTGTATGGGGAAAATCCGAGGTTGCGTCACTGTTAGGCTATTTTCTCGAAAACTGTGGGTTTGATTTTATTGAAACTTTCAGAAAAGGAGCTTGAATTAACCCCCAATAGCTTGGCTTATCGTGCATATTGGCACAACCTCTGTGAGGGGAGCAGTTAAGAAAATTGTGGGGACACGATTTTTCAAATGCATTTTTGAAACATTAATAGACCTCGGATGTGTCTCAAACCTACCTAGATCGATAGATCTTTTCTTTCTTAACAATCTAGCATTTTAGATTTTTCGATTTGGTCCCCAAAAAGCGAGAAAATTTAAAAATAAAAAGAGCCCCCATGTTCCAAATTCCACCGTTCCACTTTCGTTGCTAACAGGCCGACGCTAATTTGACGGACATTGCTAACAGGCCGACGCTAATTTGAAGGACATAAATATTTATTTGTATTTACGCACTTACGTTTCCGTCACTTACGTTGCTGATAGCGATAACAGCGATAAGTCAGTTGAAAAATATCACGATATAAATATTTATTTTTATACGAAAAGTATCGATTTTGATACATTTCTCCCATCCCTAGCGTCGGCTTTTGAATATAATATAAACGACGCGCCGAAAGTAAATGTTATTTGTACCCCGTGCCCCGTGTATTTTTTTTCGCGTCTAGTAGTCCTTGTGCCCGTCGAACGGAAGTGTCAAACTCACCAGTGCTAGTCGCCCCAGTTGTGCAGTCAGTAGGAGCACAGGCTTCCACATTTCCACACAGGACAGACGTGTTTTCTGCTCTCGCTGCCCGGCAAACACAAACATTTATTGAATATTTTCTACACTTTTTGTTCGGTCGTGTTTTTTTTATTTTGCTAAAGTCACGTTGTGCCATAGGTATTGTTTTCGGTTGGGTTTTCGGGGAACAGTGCCGTTGTTCGTCGGGGGTCTAGTGACCTTGCGCGACCCGCACCATGGACCTGCGCAGCTGGCGTAAGGTCCTTATCCAGTGGGTAAGTAGTAGAGATCCTGGGATCTTCGCAGGTCTTCCCGATGCCATCCACTTACGCGATTTCCCGACACAGGTCATCGAGTGTCGCTTCACCGAACACAACTTCATCACGCTGGAGCAGTCGGACATCGATGCCTTCTTCTCGATCTACGTGCAAAAGGCCCAGGTGGCGCCGGTGGAGGAGGAGAACGCGCTGCCGACCCAGCCCGGGGAGCACCGCTCGCCTTTGCAGAACTTCCTCCGAGGTGAGTTCGGGTATTTTGCATTTCCAGCCCGAAATAATTTTGCATGTCATGTCTCCTGAAAAACAGGGTTGTCATCCTTCATCTATTTTACTACTATACTATACTATTTTTTCAATACTATACTATACTATAGGGGATACTCTTTTTTCAAAGTCATGGTTGCCCAAATGTCATGAGTCTACATTCCAAGACACCTTTGATATAGGAACTTTCATATAGAAAAAACATAGGCACCTACCAGAGTCGATTGTTAAAGAACTGATTATATGAGAATTTCACTTTGTTGTAAACAGAACAAGTGGAAATAATGGTATTCAAGGACTAATGGTCATTGTATATTATTTCAGTACTGTCTGGGTGTATTACCTCATATCTAGATAAGAAAAAAATGTTTTGGATATAGGAACATTCATGGGGAAAAGGAAGGACTTTGTATAGACCCTAACCGACTTGATATTTAACTTATAGAACTGATTATATGAGCAATTTTTTTTAATTTCAATAAAACTAGTTGAAATATAAGTATTGTTCAAGGGCAAATGTTTATTTTATTCCTATTTAGTCAAATATTGAATTGTGATTATAAATACAAGGGAATATAAATTCTTTTTAGATATGTACATATCAAATTCCCCTTTTTAATTTAGTTATTTTCTTATTTTGGGATTTTCAAAGGATTTTCTTTCTTCCATTTTACTTTACTTCACTTTATTGTCAATAAACTAGTTGAAATAGTAGGATTATTCAAGGATTAATGGCCATTTTATACAATTTTAGTGAAACCTTAGATTACTATAGGACATGCAAGGGTATGTACACTTCTCAAGTCCTCTTTTAAGCTAGTTCCCTTGGCGCCTCGAAAAGGTTTTGGGATTTTCCAATGATTTTCCTCCCCTAACTTGTTGCTTAAAACTAGCCAAATAATGAGACCCATTTTTATTCCAACGCAGATCATTATCCAGAGTTCAGTGCCCACATAGATGGCCGTGGACAACTTGTGACCGCGGACTACGTGTACGTCTAAACACTGCTCCTGCATTACTCGTGCGTGAAGCAGCCCAGCGTGTTCATCCACAGCATCTGCAAGAAGCTGCCTGAGCTAGTGCAGACTTGCATCGCAAACTTCTTCGGCCAGACATTGGAGCAACAGCTGACGCGCCAATTTCTCCGCCAGTCTATGAACAATGTGGCTGTGGTTTACCGCCAGGGCGTCCAGATCAGCCCCAGTCGTCCGAGCTGCAGCACCATGAGTCTCGAGCTAACCATTGACACCACACCGGGCACATCCTCGTCCACATCCGCATCGCCTCAGCCGCCGAGCTGATCATCGCGATCGCCAGCGCCTCCAAATGTCCGCCAACGAAATGCTAGCTGCGCACCCGGGAGCTGCACGGTGTTCGCGCCCAGCTGGAGGTGGTGTCCTACGAGAAGACCATGCTCGAGGAGCAGCAAACGAAGAAGGAGGACCTGATCATAGAAATGCTGGACAACACTGATGGGGCCAGAGGCTCGATGCTGTGCGAAGCAAGCCACACTTTTGCTTATCTCCAGCAAGATAGCGTTCTGCTTCTGCAGCTCTTCCCTCAGCTCGGCGTTCTCGTGCTCCTTCTCGCGCAGCTGCTTGTCGACCACAGAGCTGTCCAGATTCTCGGGCGTGGTGTTCGGGGACAGGGGACAGTTGAGCAAATCCGAGGACGCATTTAGAACCTCACGTCGGTTGTGTAACTCCTCGCGCGCTTCCTGTAGAAAACGATCCAGCTCCTGCTTGTCGCGCTTCAGGGAGCTGATTGTATCTTCTCTGGAAGATACAATCAGGCTGGATTCCTCCAGGCGCTGTTCCAGCTCCCGGATTCTGTCCACGCACGCGAGTAGTTTGTTCCCGGACGTTTTAAGCTATTCAAGAAGAAAAACAAAAAAAATATAAATATATATTTATGGAATTTTGGGTAGGTATTATGTAGGTACTTTGAATTTAGATTTCCTAAACGGCGCCCTTTTTCGCCAATATTAATTTTAGAATTATGTACCTAGTAGCTTAACATGATTAATAACCTTTAAATATGAATTCAAAAATATTAATTTAACAAATAAAATTCCCTCTCAATACCCAAAGTGTGTACAGTTCCGACCCAAATGTGACTAGTTTTTCGCTGATATTCACACAAAATTCAGCGCTTCTAAATGTCCGCTCCGCTCACACCCAGAACCGAGCTGCTGGAGCAGCGCACCCGGGAGCTGCGCGGTGTTCGCGCCCAGCTGGAGGTGGTGTCCTACGAGAAGACCATGCTCGAAGGGCAGCAAGCGGACGAGGATCTGATTAAAACGCTAAACAAAGGTAAGAATGCCTCATAGATCTTGTGGCTTACATCCCTCTGATAGTAGTTAAATATGATAGTAACATATTTTATCGTTTTTTCCCATTACAGAGAACATGATGGCCAAGAGTCAACTGGCCAAGCTCAAGAACGCCGTCCAGAATGGTGAGAATGCAGACAACGTGCTAAATGAGTTCGATCATGTAGGTAGTAGACCACCAGATGGTCACAGGTACTTGGTGCCATAAACCAATAATAAAACTTTCCTCATTTCAGTTGAAGCGAAGCCTGATGAAGGAAAGCAGCCAAAAGGAGGCCATTATAGCCGAGACTAACGATAAGCTACAGGATTTGCGCGCCGAAAAATCCGAGCTTGTCGAGCAGGTATGCTACCTCTCTGATTTTATGGGGGCATTACACAAAAGAACTAAATCCGGCGAATTTTGTGTGAATATCAGCGAAAAACTAGTCACCTTTGGGTCGGAACTGTACACACTTTTGGTATTGAGAGGGAATTTTATTTGTTAAATTAATATTTTTGAATTCATATTTAATGGTTATTAATCATGTTAAGCTACTAGGTACATAATTCTAAAATTAATATTGGCGAAAAAGGGCGCTGTTTAGGAAATATAAATTCAAAGTACCTACATAATACCTACCCAAAATTCCATAAATATATATTTATATTTTTTTTGTTTTTCTTCTTGAATAGCTGGAACAGCGCCTGGAGGAATCCAGCCTGAAGCGCGACAAGCAGGAGCTGGATCGTTGTCTACAGGAAGCGCGCGAGGAGTTACACAACCGACGTGAGGTTCTAAATGCGTCCTCGGATTTGCTCAACTGTTCCCTGTCCCCGAACACCACGCCCGAGAATCTGCACAGCTCTGTGGTCGACAAGCAGCTGCGCGAGAAGGAGCACGAGAACGCCGAGCTGAGGAAAGAGCTGCAGAAGCAGAACGCTATCTTGCTGGAGCTAAGCGAGAGTGTGGCTTGCTTCGTCGAGAAGCACAGCATCGAGCCTGACCGTCTGGCCCCATCAGTGTTGTCCAGCATTTCTATGATCAGGTCCTCCTTCTCCGTTTGCTGCTCCTCGAGCATGGTCTTCTCGTAGGACACCACCTCCAGCTGGGCGCGAACACCGTGCAGCTCCCGGGTGCGCTGCTAGCATTTCGTTGGCGGACATTTGGAGGCGCTGGATGACGGATCTGTGGCGTGCTGCTCGGCGGCTGAGGCGATGCGGATGTGGACGAGGATGTGTCCGGTGTGGTGTCAATGGTCAGTTCGGGACTCATGGTGCTGCAGCTCGGACGACTGGGGCTGATCTGGACGCCCTGGCGGTAAATCACAGCCACATTGTTCATAGACTGGCGGAGAAATTGGCGCGTCAGCTGTTGCTCCAACGTCTGGCCGAAGAAGTTTGCGATGCAGGTCTGCACTAGCTCCGGCAGCTTCTTGCAGATGCTGTGGATAAACACGCTGGGCTGCTTCACGCATGAGTAATGCAGGAGCAGTGTGTAGACATACACGTAGTCCGCGGTCACAAGTTGGCCACGGCCATCTATGTGGGCACTGAACTCTGGATAATGATCTCGGAGGAAGTTCTGCAGGGGGGGGCGGTGCTCCCCAGGCTGGGCCGGCAGCGCGTTCTCCTCCTCTACCGGCGCCACCTGGGCCTTTTGCACGTAGATCGAGAAGAAGGCATCGATGTCCGACTGCTCCAGTGTGATGAAGTTGTGTTCGGTGAAGCGACACTCGATGACCTACTGGATAAGGACCTTACGCCAGCTGCGCAGGTCCATGGTGCGGGTCGCGCAAGGTCACTAGACCCCCAAGACGAACAACGGCACTGTTCCCCGAAAACCGAAACGAAAACAATACCGATGGCACAACGTGACTTTAGCAAAATAAAAAAAACCACCGAACAAAAAGTGTAGAAAATATTCACTAAATGTTTGTTTGCCGGGCAGAGAGAGCAGCAAACAGGCCTGTCGTGTGTGGAAATGTGGAAACTTGTGGTCCTACTGACTGCACAACTGGGGCGACTAGCACTGGTGAGTTTGACACTTCCGTTCGACGGGCACAAGGACTACTAGACGCGAAAAAAAACACGGGGCACGGGGAACAAATAACAATTACTTTCGGCGCGTCGTTTATTTTATATTCAAAAAACAGCAACAAACGGAAAACACAAGCGAGCGGCCACAGCAAGCAAACACAACAGACGCAAAACAACATTGAAAGTTGTAAAGAAGTCTCTTAGGCTGGGATATACTCAGTCCCGCCAGGGTCTCTTTACCGAAAATATTTGTAAAGATATGGGACAAAAAGGTCTAATACGAAAATCGGTTGGCTGGCGTGAGATGTAGAGTGCCAGCCACCGGGGTACGGAGTGAGAGAAACAGTTTATTCGGTGTCTGTAGCAGAGTGAAAAGCGTCAGCGGTAACGCGCATTTGGGCCTGGCTCATAGCATTCGCTACGAGAAGGCCGAGATAGAGGGGAACGATTATGGGGACAACTTTTCCCTAGGGCAGAATTTATGGCCTAAAATCTAGGCATTTGTCTGGAAATATTCATATTTATGCGTGGCCAGCTTGATTGGATTTTTTTCCCTACGAGTTGCATTAAAATCAGGCGAGAAATACATTTATTGGGGTATTTTTATTGATTCATTTGTAACTCGAGTTTCTACTTTATTTTGTTTTCCCAGTGTAGTCGGGCGCGAGTTGGCTCAATACAGCCGGCAGTGATAGAAGAAGAAGAATAAATTTTGCTTTTAAAAAAATATTTCCCGAAGTTCCTTTGGAAAGAGGGTGTGGCAGTGCGTAGTATTTTTAATATCTGAGAAATATTTTTATTTAATTAATGAGCAACAGGTTTCCTAAAGTTGAGTCCACCCCTTTCTCTCGGTGTAGTCAGCTCGGAAATCAAATCAGAAATCAAAGTAGTCAAAGGGAAAAAGAACAACATGGCAGCGGCAAATTTTGTGTTCAGATATGTAAGAAAATATTCTTTGTTAAAATTCTTGGTTCATGTTTTTTTTTTCTCAGTGCTCGCAATTAACGGGTTAGGTTAGGTCATGGTTTATAAATTCTAGCCTACTCTGGGCGAAACCGCATCGAGGCCTTCGAGAAATTTCTCATTGCACGGGACTCTCACGCTCTCACGCACACACACACGCGTGACTCCGGGTGCTCCGCCGCTGGTCCTGGGCAGGCACACTCTCCTCGAGGTCGTCTAGGTAAACTCCTTCCTGGGTCACTTGGCATCAGCCCGAAGGCAAAAGACTCCTGTTGTCCACATAAATATGCTCTGCTCGCACTTCTGATCCCGTGCGCCGCCTTTGCAAGAGTCCCCTGCTTCTCGCACTTCTGGTCCGGTGCGCCGCGTTTTCCAAAAGTCCAAAAGTGAACTGCTCGCACTTCTGGTCCGGTGCGCCGCGTTTTCCAAAAGAGAGACCTGATTCTGATCCCGTGCACCGCCTTTGCAAAAATGACTCCTCGCACTTCTGATCCCGTGCACCGCCTTTTCCAAAAGAGAGCTCCTGTTTCTGATCCCGTGCACCGCCTTTGCAAAAATGACTCCTAGCACTTCTGATCCCGTGCACCGCCTTTTCCAAAAGAGAGCTAGTCAAGCTTTGCCGCCGCGTTTTGTTCAAGTTTTCGGCTGCTCTGGGTTTTTTCCACTTGTCGAAGTTTCGGTACTCCTTTTCTCTCGCTCTTCCCTTGGCGCGTGCCAATTTTCGGGGGTTGTTTTCCTCCTCGATCGCATGTCCTCTCTCGCTTGCTCCTGTGCGGCGCTGCACTTATCGTGGTGAATATTTCGTTGCTCTCCTGGTGTGTGTGTGTGTGGCTACTGCTGATGTGAGAACGGAGGGGGAAAAGGTAAACAGAACCTATCGCTTAGGCTGGGCTAAAATAATTATTGTGTATCAATATAACTACAAATCTTATGATTATTGGCTAAGCTTATATATTAAATGCACTGTACAATGTTTTTTTTTACAAAGTTATTCGCGAGGGTTTTGTTTGCTGTTGGCGCTGGCGATGTTGTAGCTGCTAGCTGGCGTTGTTGTTGGCGCTGGCGGCCGATGCTGTTGGCGCTGGCGATGTTGTAGCTGCTAGCTGGCGATGTTGTTGGCGCTGGCGGCCGATGCTGTTGGCGCTGGCGATGTTGGTGGCGCTATTTGTGAGGGGTCAAACGACTCCGCCTGCTTGCAGAAGGCTTTGAATGAACGACTCGTAAACTGTGTCCCATTATCGCAGACAAATGTTCGGGGAATACCAAAGTGATTCAAAATCCTCTCCCGAAAGGATTTTTCGAGATGCGCCGAAGTAGCTTTTCTCAAGGGGACCAACTCAACCCATTTCGAAAAGGCGTCGAAGAATACGAGCAGCATCGTATTCCCACTCTTGGATCGCGGAAGGGGCCAATAAAATCGGCGCAGACAGTATCGAACGGCTCGTTAATCTGTCTGGTGAACATTTTACCCGCCGGTTTGGTTTGGCTGACTTTGAACCGTTGGCAAGTGTCACACTTGCGGACATACCTGGCAATATCGCGGAAAAGACCTGGCCAGTAATATCTCTGGGCGATGCGGGTGGTTGTCTTCCTGATTCCGAGATGTCCTGCCGTCGGCTGGTCATGGCATTCCGACAGTACTCGCTGTCGGTGTTCCTTGGCTACGCACAGTTTCCAGGGCACGGAGTCTTCGTCGTCAGGTCGGGATCCGATATGCCGATAGAGCTGTTGGTTCTCGTACGCGTAGTCCGGGTAATCTTCAGGCCTGTCCTGAACAAGTTTCAGCATCCGCTGGTACCATGTGCATCCCGGCTTATCCTCCTGGATCATCTGAAGTACTTCCAAAGGCTGTCGAGAAAGTGCATCTGCAACAATGTTCTGGCTCCCGCGTCGATAGGTGACGTCAAACTGGTACTGCTGCAGTTCAAACGCCCAGCGCGCTATGCGGCCGGTGGGATTATCAATCGAGTTGAGCCACTTCAAGGCGGGGTGGTCCGTTATCACCTCAAATCGATAACCTTCCAAGTAGCATCTGAGTTTCCTGATGGCCCATATGATAGCCAGACACTCCTTTTCTGTGGCGGAGTAGTTTGCAACACGAACTTCTCGTTGAAGTCGGAGCAGGCGAGAACCGGCGCCTCCGTGAGTTTTCTTTTGAGTTCCTCGAACGCATCTTGCTGCTCCTGCTCCCATTGCCATTTCTTTCCTTTATTGAGTAGCAAAGACATGGGCTGCACTACGCTGGCAAAGTTGGGTACAAATCTCCTCAACTCCTTGCATGTGGTGGGCGGACTCAGTCGCCGTACTGCCGAAATCTTGTCGGGATCCGTGTGAATTCCCTCCTCACTGATGACGTGTCCCAAGTACACCAGGCTGCGCTTAAAGAAACTGCATTTCTTCGCGTTGAGACGAAGGTTCGCCTTTCGTAGCCGTCGAAATACTTCTTGTAGATGCTGCACATGCTCCTCCAGAGTGCGGCCGATGATGATGATGTCATCCAAATACGCGAACGCGTTGGGCTCCATGTCCGGTCCTATGACGCTGTCGAGCGCCCGCTGGAATGCGGCTGGTGCTGAGTGGAGGCCAAACGGCATCATTTTCCAGTGGTACAAGCCCCTCCCGGGGACTGTAAATGCTGTGCACTCGCGGCTGGACTCGGCTACAGGGATTTGCCAATATCCGCTCTTCAAATCGAGCGTCGATATGTACTTGGCATGGCGCAGACGCTCCCAGATGTGTGTTATCCTTGGCAGCGGGTATGCATCTGGAATAGAATGGGCATTTAGTTGTCGAAAATCTACACATAGTCGCATCTCTCCAGATTTCTTGCCCACGAGTACAATAGGGGCGCTGTGGGGGCTCCGAGAAGGCTCTATACAGTCGTTGCGTAGCAGTTCGTCGATCTGCTCATCGATAATCCTCTGCATCGCGGGATTCTTAGGAAAATACCTCTGTTTGATGGGCTTATCATCTCGCATCGTGATCGTATGCTCAGCGATATTTGACACTCCCGTCAATCCTTCGAATTTGGCCAATTCCTCCTGTAGGAATTTGTTTACCCAGGGTTCTAATTCTTCTTGCTCGGCGTTTGCGGTGATTGCGGCTAGTGCTCCTCCAGTGTCAGGCGTGTATCCTGGTCTGACTGGGGAAGGCGCTCGCCCTTCTTCTACTGGTTCCGCTGAAACAGTAGCATGATTCCGTCGAAATGGATTATTTCGCACGGCGTTGTCGTCTCGAGACCCTAAAATACTGCTGGTCGGGGTGGTTTGCACCTCGTTATCTGGATCGTTGTTTGCTGGAGTGAACGCATTTGTCAAGAGAGGAGGCATAGCTAAGTCGTTAGTGGGGCTGCATGTTAGGAGAGGGTACAGCTGCAGCGAAGCGCGGCCGCATTGGAGAGTGGCAGACATGCCCATGCCCAATAGTACGTCTTCCATGAACGAAGGGAAAACTACCAGAGACTTGGTTATCTCCTTGCGTGAGCCTTCCGCCAGGCTGACATGAGTGTGTACCGACCCTACACGTTGAACAACTCGTTCGCTCACGAAGCTTCTGCTAGCTCCGGTGTCTATGGTAGCGTTAAACTCCTGACCCTCGATTTGCACCTGCGCGATAATTCTGCTCGACTGAACCTGTAAGATTTCTCCTAATTCCGGGGAAGACTCCTCTCGTTTCCCGGCTGGGTACGACGGCAACAGTCGAGAGTGCGTACTCCTCTGCGACCACAATCCCAACAAAAGAGGACTATGGGATTGCGACATGTAGCTAAACGGTGACCCTCCTGGGCACAATTCCTGCAAGCAAGACTGAAGTTCGGCACCATTGACCTGTTCCCCACTCGAGGAACTGATTGTAAAACTGTGGCTGGGGTGGGTGGTCGTCTGGCCGGTCGTGTGAAATTCTGTTGACCTATTGGTGATGCTCCTGCATACGCTGGGATCTCGTACTCGTTCCTTCTAGGCGCTGGTTGTGGTTCGGCCAACATTCTGGCATGGCTTCCTGTGCTCCGATCGCGGGTGACCTCGTAATTTACCGCTAAAGTGGTAAGTTGCTCCAAAGTGGTGAAGTCGTGCCTCCTTGCGTACATGTGGTACTCCGGTTGGAGATTTTCATAGATCCGGTCCAACTTCTGCTCCGCATTATACCCCGCTCTGTGCATCATGAGTCTGATGTTGACTAGGTATTGTTTGAAAGTCTCTCCCCGTCGCTGATCTCTGGTGCGGATCTCATCCTCGAGTCGCTGAAAGTACCTGGGTGGCAGAAAGAAGTCAAGAAACGCCTTCTTGAAGTTCGTCCAAGATTTTCCTAGCAGCTGGCTTGTCCGAAACCAGTGCTCAGCTGTATCCGTCAAAAGACCAGGGATGGCCTGCGGCATCTTCTCCACGTCAACTTCGTGTGCGGTGGCTCGTTCCTCGAGGTGTTGGATGAAGGTTATGGGGTCCGTGGTCCCGTCAAAAGTGATTCCCCAATTCTTCAGCTTTTCCGCTAGCGTGGCTGCGGACATCTCTGATTTCCTGGGAAAAATATCCCGCTTGACCGGATGGATCTCCGTGTCTCCGACTACATCGGCGGCACCTCGGCCTTCCAGTGCTGGCACCTGAAGCTGTGTTGGACCCGGTGGGTGTGTGTCGGTGAACGCTGCTTCCTATCCGTTAGGGCGGCTGTAATTTCCGCTTCGCAATCCTGTAGCCGCTCGGCTATCTCCAGCACGTGGTCGTCCCGATTATTAAAAGCAGACAGCCGGCTCCTCATTTCCTCAACTGTTCCGGTTGCTTCCAAGGAAAACTCCTTCAGAATCGCCTCCAATTCCCGCTTCCGGAGATACGAAATCCAACGCGCCCCCATATTGCTGTGAAATAATAGTTAACTGGCAAACGACAGGAAAAGTTTCGATAGGACGAGAGAAATTCTTGGACGAGGGTCAAACGATGTTCGAACTGGTTAAAATCTTCATTGAAAATTTTATTTTATTTGTCACCAAGAATTCACTGAATTCCCACGTGCAACGATGGTGACCACAATCCGATGTCAAACGACGATTTAATTCCTAAATTTTCTCGACGGTGATTAAATTTTGTTCGACGACGATGTAGTTTTAAATTTTTCCACGACGATGTCTTTGAGAGCTGCCGATGCACGTGTTGATTCGGCGATGGTTATATGAGAAGCCCCCAACGATGTGATCCCGTTGCCTGTACTTGATCGACTCCTGCTCGTGTGAGAGGGACGACGATGAGAGTGAAAAAGAAAAAAACAAAATGGCTGCGCTGTAGGGAGTATACGTTAGCTTTTCCCTACCTCGTTCTTTCGAAACTCTCGTGACCTGAGTTGGCTAGCCTAGAGGGCTCTCGCTCTCTCTCTCTTTCCGATTATCTGCCTGTATGTGTTTCGTCCTCACTTGATTTGCTGGCCACGTGAGCTTGGAACAAAGAATCTCTTATTTTAGGTTATGTACTTTGCTCTGCTTAGAAATACATGTATGTGTGTCTGCGTGCGTTAGAAATTTCTCGCTGTGTGTGGGTATACTTTTGTATAAGTTCTCCCGAATGCCATGTGCTCTGCTTAAATTCTAAGTTTTTTTTTCTGAGGTTATGTTCGATGCGTTGGTATATTTTTGAATATATATATATTTTCCTGTTTCCTGCCCTAGAAATTTTTGTGTCCCTCGATATATGACTCTCCTTACGTTCCGACTTAAAAATGTCGCTTCTAAGTGACTGAACCGAAAATTTTCAAACTCTGTACACAGATGGGTATTTAGGCCATATTTAGGTCGTCTAAAATTTTCGTAAACCCCATTTCCCTGTTCGGGCTCCATTCTGTAAAGAAGTCTCGTAGGCTGGGATATACTCAGTCCCGCCAGGGTCTCTTTTCCGAAAATATTTGTAAAGATATGGGACAAAAAGGTCTAAGACGAAAATCGGTTGGCTGGCGTGAGATGTAGAGTGCCAGCCACCGGGGTACGGAGTGAGAGAAACAGTTTATTCGGTGTCTGTAGCAGAGTGAAAAGCGTCAGCGGTAACGCGCATTTGGGCCTGGCTCATAGCATTCGCTACGAGAAGGCCGAGAGAGAGGGGATCGATTATGGGGACAACTTTTCCCTAGGGCAGAATTTATGGCCTAAAATCTAGGCATTTGTCTGGAAATATTCATATTTATGCGTGGCCAGCTTGATTGGATTTTTTTTCCCTACGAGTTGCATTAAAATCAGGCGAGAAATACTTTTATTGGGGTATTTTTATTGATTCATTTGTAACTCGAGTTTCTACTTTATTTTGTTTTCCCAGTGTAGTCGGGCACGAGTTGGCTCAATACAGCCGGCAGTGATAAAAGAAGAAGAATAAATTTTCCTTTGGGTGTGGCAGTGCGTAGTATTTTTAATATCTGAGAAATATTTTTATTTAATTAATGAGCAACGGGTTTCCTAAAGTTGGGTCCACCCCTTTCTCTCGGTGTAGTCAGCTCGGAAATCAAATCAGAAATCAAAGTAGTCAAAGGGAAAAAGAACAACATGGCAACAACATGTGTTCAGATATGTAAGAAAATATTCTTTATTTAAATTCTTGGTTCATGTTTTTTTTTCTCAGTGCTCGCAATTAACGGGTTAGGTTAGGTCATGGTTTATAAATTCTAGCCTACTCTGGGCGAAACCGCATCGAGGCCTTCGAGAAATTTCTCATTGCACGGGACTCTCGCTGGCCAAAACGCGGTTCACTCCACTCACTCACCCGTCTCGCTCTCACGCACACACACACGCGTGACTCCGGGTGCTCCGCCGCTGGTCCTGGGCCGGCACGACCTCGAGGTCGTCTAGGTAAACGCCTTCCTGGGTCACTTGGCATCAGGCCGAAGGCAAAAGACTCCTGTTGTCCACATAAATTTGCTCTGATCGCACTTCTGATCCCGTGCGCCGCCTTTGCAAGAGTCCCCTGCTTCTCGCACTTCTGGTCCGGTGCGCCGCGTTTTCCAAAAGTCACCTGCTCGCACTTCTGGTCCGGTGCGCTGCGTTTTCCAAAAGTGAACTGCTCGCACTTCTGGTCCGGTGCGCCGCGTTTTCCAAAAGAGAGACCTGTTTCTGATCCCGTGCACCGAATTTGCAAAAATACTCCTCGCACTTCTGATCCCGTGCACCTCCTTTTCCAAAAGAGAGCTCCTGTTTCTGATCACGTGCACCGCCTTTGCAAAAATGACTCCTCGCACTTCTGATCCCGTGCACCGCCTTTTCCAAAAGAGAGCTAGTTAAGCTTTGCCGCCGCGTTTTGTTCAAGTTTTCGGCTGCTCTGGGTTTTTTCCACTTGTCGAAGTTTCGGTACTCCTTTTCTCTCGCTCTTCCCTTGGCGCGTGCCAATTTTCGGGGGTTGTTTTCCTCCTCGATCGCATGTCCTCTCTCGCTTGCTCCTGTGCGGCGCTGCACTTATCGTGGTGAATATTTCGTTGCTCTCCTGGTGTGTGTGTGTGTGTGGCTACTGCTGATGTGAGAACGGAGGGGGAAAAGGTAAACAGAACCTATCGCTTAGGCTGAGCTAAAATAATTATTGTGTATCAATATAACTACAAATCTTATGATTATTGGCTAAGCTTATATATTAAATGCACTATACAGTGTTTTTTTTTACAAAGTTATTCGCGAGGGTTTTGTTTGCTGTTGGCGCTGGCGATGTTGTAGCTGCTAGCTGGCGTTGTTGTTGGCGCTGGCGGGCGATGCTGTTGGCGCTGGCGATGTTGTAGCTGCTAGCTGGCGATGTTGTTGGCGCTGGCGGCCGATGCTGTTGGCTCTGGCGATGTTGGTGGCGCTATTTGTGAGGGGTCAAACGACTCCTCACAAAGTCCAAGGATACCCCCAAGGATGCCCCAAGGATACTACGGAAGGAGTCCAAGGATACCTCCAAGGATGACCAAAGGATACTACGAAAGGATCCCAAGGATACCCCCAAGGATTCCCAAAGGATACTACGAAAGGAGTCCAAGGATACGTCCAAAGATTCCCAAAAGGTACTACGAAAGGAGTCCAAGGATACCTCCAAGGATGACCAAAGGATACTACGAAAGGATCCCAAGGATACCTCCAAGGATGCCCAAAGGATACTACGAAAGGAGTGAAAGGATACGTCCAAGGATGCCCAAAGGATACTACGAAAGGAGTCCAAGGATACCTCCAAGGATGCCCAAAGGGTACTACGAAAGGATTCCGAGGATACCTCCAAGGATGCCCAAAGGATACTACGAAAAGAGTCCACGGATACCTGCAAGGATTCCCAAAGGATACTACGAACAAATTCCAAGGATACCTCCAAGGATTCGAAAGGGATACTACAAATCGACTCCAAGGATACTACAGGGCATCTACAAAGGCGCAATGAAACACATAAAGGACATCAGGAGAACGTTAAGAACACAAAGGGAGCGAACCAGAGCGTCTAAGGTCTCGATTGGGACTGATCGGAGGAAGGAAAAACACGCATCAAAAGTCTGCCGAAGGAAGGGGGAAGACGGCACAGAGCAGAGAGCTGTACCGTAGATCTGGGTAGTAAGAAGGAGAGGCCGATGGAAATAGCGGGATTGAGCAAAGAGGAAGGCTCGGAACCGAGGTGTCATTAAAGGGAGCCCAGGCTCCAGCTGAACAATCAAAATCGACGAGCATCATGAGCACTCGCATAACCAGGAGCGAAGCGCGCAAAATGATGGCTGCCCACCAGCCGTCCGGAGGATCTAGCCCGGGGCAAGGATGGTCGACAGCCGGGCCTACCCGAACCTCGCGGCGGATCTCCGGGCGGGGCGTCCCCGAGCCGGTCATCAGCTCCGACAGCGACGTCGAGTTGGTGGAGGACCCGCGGGTGGAGCAACGGCGATGGCGGTTTCCCAAAGCGGTCAACCGGGCCGACGGACGCATCCCGACTGGCGAGGCGGAGGTGGAGTGGGCTAGCGAAGAGCCGCCCCAGGACCAGCTGGCTCCCAGTAGCCATGCCGAGGCTGTGGTAGCGGCTACGTGGGAGTTTCGACGAAAGTGCGTGGCGCGAAGGCGGAGTGAGGAGCGGCGGTGAAAGGAGATGGAGGAGTCGCCGGAGTGGCAGGCCCAACTGCGGATGGCCGAGGAGGAGGAGCAGCAGCTGTGGGAAAACCCGGGGTACCCACCCACGCCGAGGTATGCGCCCGAGCCCTGCATCCCGCCGCAAGAAGTGGCAGACGACTGGGCGTCCTCACCTCCGCGGTGGCTGCCCTAAATACCGCCCACACCGCGGTACGAGGGGTCACCACAGTGGACGCCAGCACGACCGCCCACGCCGAGGTTCGAGCAGCCACCACCGCAGAAGCAGCCACCACAGCAGCAGCAGCTCGAGCGCGAGCAGCCACCACCGCAGCAGCAGCCACCACAGCGGCAGCAGCTCGAACGCGAGCAGCCACCACCGCAGCAGCAGCCACCGCAGCAGCAGCAGCTCGAACGCGAGCAACCACCATCGCAGCAGCAGCCACCACAGCAGCAGCCACCACCGCAGCAGCAGCCACCACAGCAGCAGCCACCACTACAGCAGCAGCCACCACCGCAGCAGCAACACATCCGGACGGACATACCGGCACCCGGACGTTCGTGGCCGAATGAGTTAGGTGGCGACAGCAGACGGTTGTCTGGACCTAGCCGGAGGGACCCGTAGAGGAGACGGCAGCGACGGAGGAGCCCCGAATCTGGGAAGAAAGTGGTCCCCGGGTGAACCCGCTGGATCCCAGGACCCGTGGCAGACCGGAGTGGGCACCACCGACACCGAGCACCGGACCAACAACGCCAAGGACAGGGCCATCGACGCCAATGCCTACCGGGAGCGCGACAGTAACCGCGGAGCCTCTGGAGCGAGTACCCTGGCCTGAGCCCGTGGAAAACGGCCGTCCTCCGCTCAAGCGGCAGCACTGGGCGCCCGAAGTGTCCGAGGTGGTGACACGGCCGAAATTGTCGCGGACGGTGTCGGCGCCGGAGGGCCAGCGATGGCGAGAGATCGCGGAGCATGAGTGGTCCGAAGGGATCGCGGAGGCACCGGTGGTACAGGAGGCTCGCATCCTGGGCGGCAGGCGCAGCGTGCGCGTATGGAGAGAGGGGCGCGCGTTCCGCGTCCGGTTGGGGCTGGCGGGCACGAGAGTGTTCGAGGAGCGGCCGAAATAAAATTTGAATAAAATGAAAAAAAAAAAAAAAGGATCTCTCCACTCTGGGTCCAAAGTCCGTGCCTCCTGGTTGACCCACTTGTCCTTCACGTACCGCTTCCAATAGATGCTCCGCCCACTGCTGCCACTCCGCTGATTGCCGTTCTGCTTGTGGCACGCCTGTGTGCCGCTCCACTGCCGAGATGTGGCACTTCCTCTCCCGGTCCAAAGTTCACGGGAGAGTCCAAAGTCCGGTGGAGTTCCGTTATCCTGTTTTGCACACGGCACTCTTGCCTTGCCCGCGAAGTCTCCATTCTCTCTCGTTCAACATGCTTGGTCTCCAAACTCTCTCGCTCTCCGTCCTTGGTCTCCAAACTCTCTCGATCTCCATCCTTGGTCTCCAAACTCTCTCGATCTCCATCCTTGGTCTCCAAACTCTCTCGCTCTCCATCCAAGTCTCCAAACTCTCCTCGCCGCGCCGTTACTACGCGAATTCGCCGCGTAACTGGTAAGCGGCCGGCCATCTGCTGCTGCATCTATTTGTGGGGAGTTATTCAACTCCTCACATTCCCCCCTTACTTCGGGAAACATTTGTCCTAGCCTTCGAGTCATTGTGATTCCCGCGGCGCTCCCTCGATGCTCCCTCGACGCTCTTAACTCCCTTGAGCTTCTACAGCGCTGATCATCCTCCTCGTAGCAACTTTAAATCTCCCGCGCCGATGTTTCCTGTGTCTCCACTGGGACATCGATACTCATGGGCTATCGATCCCAGCTCGGTGCTCGTTGCTGCGTCTCACTCCTTTCCATGTTTCCTCCGCCTGGTCACACCATTCGTGCGTGATCGATATTTATTCGCATATCGATACCGACGGTGCGGCGTTGCCACCTGCACGTTTGCGATATTTCCACCTTGGCCGATATTTCCATTGTCGTGTGCCCATCGATCGCACTATCGTCCAGTGCCAATCGATCGCCTATCGAGGCGCCCCCTTCCCTGGCTCGTGGTGATTTTGCAACTTTCATAGGTATGTAAGTTTCTTTTGCATTTCCTTCACTCCTTTTTATCTCATCCTTTCGTCCTCTCTCGCCCTTCACTCGTCTTCTGTTGGCAGCTTTTGAGAGCGGGTGCGGAGAGGACTTCGCATTCGCTTCGCAACCAGGACAGCAGGTAAGTATTTATGATGTCCGTTTCTCTTTCCTGCATTAAGCCCCCTTTAAATTTCAGGTTGCTGGTGCGGCCCATGCATGCCCCGTTATTTTTCTTGTTTTTAGTCAACTGTTGGTGTGGTGCGTGTTTCTGTTTTTTTTTTTTTTTTTGTGACCAGCTGGCTACGGTGTAGATCTGATTCTGCACCGTCCTCCCCTTTTCCTCGGGTAACAACTAGACGAGCTCGTCCGGCGCATTCCGTATAGAATCTCCGGATGCTGCGGTGTATGTCTGGACTGCGCGTCTTGTGTTGCTTGTCTCCTTCCGCGCATACTCTCTTCTACGTTACCCGTATCCTTGTGCCGTTTTGTAAGTGTCCCTTCCACCTGGCGTTATCGCGGATGACTCTGGCAACTGCCCGACGCTGAATCCTGTTGCCTTGCGGTCGGGATCACCTTCCATCCCTATCCACGTCCTTGACCTTTCTGCGTGGCGTGTGGATGACTCTCGCTTCGGCCTGACGCATAATCCTTTGGCCTCGCAGTCTGGATTAACGAGAAACCCTTATCCATGTCCTTGTGCTATCCTGATTGTCCTTTCCGTGTGGCGTATGGATGACTCTCGCTTCGGCCTGACGCCTAATCCTGTCGCCTCGTACCCGTTGTTAGACATCTGACGTTTCTGCTGTCTGCTCGTTTGGTTGTTGCTTGAGCTCGCCAACGTGAACTGACTTTTCTTTTTTCGACTGTGTGTGGCGAATTTTGCAGATCACTGGAGAGACGAAATCTACGACCTGGTAAGGGCCATCGTACCTCGGGGCTAGTTTTGCAGCGAATCCTTCGGCCGCTTTGGACAGGTGATGTTCCTTGGCCCACACTATGTCGCCCACCGCTGGTGACCATTGCCTCCTTCTCAGATTGTAGTGTATGGCTTGGTCCTGGGACGCCTTTTCCATATTTCGCCGCACGATCTCGAATACCTCTCTTAGTTTGTTGGAATTTTCCTCAGGGGTCTCCGTAGCTCGTCCAGTGCCTAGGGTTTCCTTATCCTATAGGCTGCTGCGTCTACCCTTCCCTGGGTAAGAAACGCCGGTGGATTCCGATGTGCTCGTGTTCACAGCTAGCATAATCTCCGGCCACTTCTCGTCCCAGTTTCTCTGGTCCTGCCCTGCGAACTGCGCAATCATGGTCTTGACCGTTCTGTTCGCTCGCTCGGTCGGATTTTCTTGTGGTGTGTATGGTGCGGTGAACTGTTGTCTGATACCCATCTCAGACAGAAAACTCTTGAAGATACGGCTTGTAAGCTGCACTCCGTTGTCCGTTATGACCACCTTCGGGACCCCGTACCTTGCGACTATGCGCTCCCTAAACGCCTTCTTGAGCGACTCTGCTGTCGCACTGCGTAGGGGCACCAGTTCCGTATATTTCGAAAACCTGTCTATCATGACCAGCAGGATTTTGGTTCCCGTGCTTAGATCTTGGTAGGGGTCCAACGAAGTCTGCACATACCGTTCCCATGGTTCCTCCGGCACTTGGCTCAATTTCTTCCCGGCCGCCTGCATCTGATTGGGCTTAAACCGCAAGCAAATCTTGCATTTTCGTGCATGCCTGGCCAGTAGTATCGGGCTGCCAACCGTGCAATTGTCCTTCGGCTTCCTACGTGTCCCGCAGACGGTGCGTCGTGGTTCTCCCTCAACACTGCTTCTCGTAGCGACTTTGGGACGCACATCTTCCATGACGCGACGTCTTCACTGCCTGCTCGGTGAGGTATGTTTCTGTATAGTGTCTCACCATCAATAACATAGTCCGGGTACTTCTGCGGCTGGGTCTTTATCTTTTCGCCCATGTCCTGGATCCAGCTGCATCCTCCTGAAGCTGTAGTTGCCGATGCCTCTTTTAAAACTCATAGTGTTTCCGGTAGTGGTTGTCTTGATAATGCGTCGGCCACCACGTTTAGCTGACCCTTTCTGTACGCTATCTCAAAGTCGTACTGTTGTAGCTCCAGGGCCCATCTGGCGATCCTTCCTGAAGGGCTTTCTATGCTGTTGAGCCACCAGGGCCATTTGGTCGATTACTACCTTAAAGTGGTAACCTTCCAGATATGGCCTGAGCTTCCGGATCGCCCAGACGATCGCCAAACACTCTTTCTCCGTTGTCGAGTAGTTCTTTTCCGCGCCGTTCAGTGTTCGGCTTGAGTAGGAGATTACTCTTTCGCCCTTTTCGGTGTCCTGGGTCAGTATCGCTCCGATGCCGTAGTCGCTGGCGTCTGTTTGCAGGATGAAAGTTCTGAAGTCCGGGCAAGCTCCGGGCTTAACCTCCTCAAACGCCATCTGGTGCTCTGGTGTCCACTCCCACTTACTGCCTTTGCGCAGCAGGTCGTTCAGGGGTTTGACGATTCTGGAAAAATCTGGTACAAATCGGCGGTACCACGACGCTACTCCTAGGTATTGCCGAAGTTCTTTGACGGTCGATGGCGGTTCCAGTTCGGCTATGGCGGCTACTTTTTCTGGATCTGATCCTATTCCCTCGCTTGTCACTCGATGTCCCAGGTACAGTAGTTCCTTTTTAAAGAATTGGCATTTTTTTGGATTCAGCCTCAGGTTTGCCTCTTTTAGACGCCGGAACACTTCTCTCAGGTTTCTTTTGTGTTCTTCCAGCGTGCGACCGATCACTATTATGTCATCCTGGTAAGCGAATGCGTGAGGTGACATCTCGGGGCCAATTACTTGGTCCAAAACTCGCTGAAACGTTGCCGACGCCGAGTGAAGTCCGAACGGCATTACCCTCCACTGAAACAGACCTTTGCCTGGTACCGTGAACGCCGTATACTGCCTGCTACTCTCTTCCAGTGGGATTTGCCAGTATCCATCCTTCAGGTCCAAACTGCTGATGTACCGCGCTTCCCTTAGTTGGTCCAGGATGTAGTTTATGCGAGGCATTGGGTAGGCATCCTTAACTGACTTCGCGTTGATCTGCCTGAAGTCGACACACAGTCTCCACTTGCCTGTCTTCTTTTTCACCATCACGATGGGGGAGCTGTAAGGGCTTTTTGAATGCTCTATGAACCCCATTTGGAGAAGCTCGTCCACCTTTGCGTTGATTTCCCCTTGAGTTTTTGGGTTCTTTGGGTAGTATCTCTGCATGATTGGCTTAACGTCCTTCATTTTGATCTGGTGTTCTGCCAGATTCGATGTTCCCGACATTGTGCTGAAGTCTGCCAGCTCTGTTTCAAGGAATGCTGTAGTATCGTCCAACTCGTCTACTTGTTGAACGACTGCTACTGATAGCTTCTCCTCGAGCCATCCATTGTGTCGGTTCCTGGTTGGTATTATTATCTCATGTCCAGCACACCTTATCTCGCTTCCGACTTGTTTCAGGAAGTTCCATCCCAACATCCTTGGATCCTCGGGCACTAATGGATCCACTACTCCGGGTAAAACCAACAGGCTCATGGTCACTTGTTTGTGGTCCCGAATTTGACCTCCACCTCGAGCTGCGCATCAATTCCGCCGCACCTTCCATCTGCCAACCTAACTTGCCGTCTCGTCCTTGTAATCCTTCCTAGAGCAGCAATATTGTCCGCCAATTCTTCGCTGACGAAGCTTGCCGTTGCTCCGGTGTCGATTGTGGCTTTGTAGCTGTTCCCACCAGTCATCACAGCTGCGGACAACTGCTGCTCCTCCTCGATTAGCTTGCCCGTTAGTTTGGAGTGGCATTGTGCGATCCCCGCTCGCCTCTCTGCGGCGGAGATCGCTGGCCATTTCCCGATCGTTGGCAGCAATCGACGCTCCTATCCAGCAAAACAGCAGCCGCTGGTTTCGACATCCTCTAGCCCAGTGTCCGTTCCCACCGCATTTCCGACAGGCCTCCTGCGGGTCTGTGATATGGGTGGCATCTTGTGGCCTCTGTGTGTTGCTTGGCGGCCTGCACAAGGTATTGTTTGGCTGTCTCTGTTGCTGTGGGGGTGGTGCACAATGGCCTCCGCGTGGTGCGTCTGTTGCCTGCTGTCGTCTGGCTTGGTGTGGTGTTGACAATTGGTCGTTTCCTCGTGTGTCCTGGTTATCTACCACCTCGCATCTCATGCATGTCACCTGTGTTGGTGACGCCGACTTTGTCTTTGAGAACTTGTTCTCCTGTGCGAAGACTTCCCGTTCCTTTTCAAGTTCTTCGTACTCATCGGCTAGGATCATTAGAGTGTCCAGGTCCGACACTTTGTATGCTCTTAAGAACATCCGTAGGCTTGGGGTGCAGTTCTCTTTAATGACCCTTAACGTCTCTTTCGTAGAATAGCTAAGTGGCCTCACCATCGTCTGCATGTCGATCATGTAGTCCTTGAACGACTCGCTCAAGCCTTGCTTCCTTTGCCGGACCTGGACCGCCAGCCTGGTGAAGAAATCTCTTGGCAGGAAGTATGTGTGGAAACTTTCAATGAATTCTACCCAAGTTCTCCACTGCTTATTGTAGGCGATGAACCATTTCAAAGCCCTTCCTTTTAGCAACTCCGGCATCGCTCGAGGGATCATATCAAGCTCCAAACCGTACGTGTTGGCGGACCATTCTACCTGCTCCAGGAACTCGAATGGTTTTTCCGCCCCGTCGAACCTGAACGACCATTCGCGGACCTTCTTAGCGACCTTTGCATAGTCCGCCTGGCTTGGCCTCGGGGTCAGCGCTGCTGCTTACTTTTCTTGGCTTGACTCTCTCCTGTGGGCCTCTTTTTGCATGTTGTCAATGCTCAGGCTTGCCACCAGGTTGTCCCCTTCGGCGGTTGTTAACGTAATGCTTGGGCCGGCTCTGTCGTAGTATGTCGCCTCCAGCTCGTCCCAGATGTCGACGAGTTGTGGATCGTTCTCTGTTTCGGAGTAGCATTCCGATAGCGCCTTCCTCATGTCGTCTAGCCTGCCCTCCAGGGCGACGTTGAGCCTCTGTGCGACATGGGCGAAGTCTTCCTTCTTGAGGCGGTAAATCCCCTTCTTTCTCATTTTTATTGTGCTGTTCTCACTGTTGGGACAATCACGTTGGGCGCCAGATGTAACGAACTGATTTTTATGGTCTGCTCGCTACGAGATTCGTGCGGCTAGCTCAGTATATTGTGTGTTGGTCCCACCAAATTTATATTAACGTGACCGCCCAGTAGCTCATTGAGGAAGCACAGAATTCACGGGTTCGTATTGGGTTTATTGCGGGTATATTATTACAAGTGTCTTAGTCGCTTGGTTGGCCTGGACTCGATGCTTGTGACCTTCGGTGCTTCCGACGGTCCTGATTGACTCGACGACCTCTCGCCTTGATGACTCGGTGCTCCTGTCCTGTAGCTCCCCGAAGATACTCGCAGCTCCCTGAAGATCCTCGCCGCTCCCTGAAGAGCCTCGCAGCTCCCTGAAGACGCTCGCTCGCTGATCGCTTCTCACGCGTGACTTGGTGACTGCTGGTACCGACTCGGACTCGCGAGGGGTATCGGCCGTACGGGCTTAGGGAAGCGTCACCATTCTCAGACTAGGGTGAACAGAAGCTGCACTCTCCAGGATCGCTCCTTTCGACACACCGCCGCCTGACCCTTGCTCTGTCCCGGATGGTCCCACTGGGGTTTCTGCTCAGCCCGCGCGGACTGTCAAGGCGGAACGCCAGGAAGCTGCCTCGCGCCTTACTTCGCTTCCACGCCTAGTGTAAACGAACGTTCCACCCTAGCCTCACCCTTTTGCCTTTTGTCCGGGACGTTTCCGCGTGGCTTTTGGTACTCGGGGTTCGGGCACGCCGCTCCGGGACCTCGCAAGTCGAATCCGTAGGGCTCTCCTGGATAATTCCACTCGAGACCGTACCGATCGACCGCTCTCCCTTCTGGCTTGTTATACTCGGGGTTCAGGCACGCCGCTCCGGGACCTCGCAAGTCGAATCCGTAGGGCTCTCCTGGATAATTCCACTCGAGACCGTACCGATCGACCGCTCTCCCTTCTGGCTTGGTATACTCTTTCCAGGCGTAACGCCAGGACTTTGTGGACAGGGTTAATCGACCGCCTTGACCTAGCCGCGTGAAGCCCTCTGGATCTCAGCTACCTGCGTCTCAATTCGGAGATTCCTGGTATCCCAATCCCGAACGTCTCGACGTAGCAATCTCGCTCCTCGAAGGCTTGGCAATCGTCTGGGCAATCCGAAAGCTCAAACCGTATCTGGAAGGTTACCACTTTAAAGTAGTAACCGACCACATGGCGCTGAAGTGGCTCAACAGCATAGAGAGCCCTTCAGGGAGGATCGCCAGATGGGCCCTGGAGTTGCAGCAGTACGACTTCGAAATAGCGTACAGGAAAGGGCAACTCAACGTGGTGGCAGACGCTTTGTCAAGGCAGCCACTGCGGGAAACGTTTCGAGGGATCAAGGAGACGTCGGCGGCGGAAGCTTCTGCAGCATGCAGCTGGATTCTGGAAATGCGCGAAAAGAAAAGGACACAGCCGCAAAAGTATCCGGACTACGTGATGGAGGGTAACACCCTGTACAGGAATATACCTCATAGAGCGGGCAGCGAAGATGTTGCAACATGGAAGATGTGCGTCCCGAAAGCTCTACGGGAAACGGTGCTGAAGGAGAACCACGACTCACCGATGGCTGGCCATGTAGGAAGCCGAAAGACAATAGCACGTCTGGCAGCCCGGTACTACTGGCCAGGAATGCACAGGGACGCCCGAGCCCACGTGCGAGGATGAGAGACATGCATGAGATTCAAGCCGAATCAGATGCAAATGGCAGGGAAAACGCTTACGCAGGTGCCAGAGGAACCATGGGCTACGGTATGTGCGGACTTTGCGGACCCCTGCCGCGTTCGAAGCACGGTAACCAAATGCTGCTGGTATTGATAGACCGGTTCTCCAAGTGGACTGAGTTGGTGACGCTGCGAAGCGCGACGGCCGAGTCCCTAAAGAAAGCTTTTAAAGAACGTATAATCGCGAGGTATGGGGTCCCCAAAATAGTCATAACGGACAACGGAGTCCAGTTTACCAGCAAAACTTTCAAGAGTTTCCTGGTCGAAATGGAAGCCAAGCAACAGTTCACAGCTCCATACACCCCACAGGAGAACCCGACTGAGACAGCCAATAGGACGGTGAAAACAATGATAGCGCAGTTCGCAGGACAGAACCAAAGAGACTGGGACGAAAAATGGCCAGAAATCATGCTGGCAGTAAACACGAGCGTTTCAGAATCCACAGGTTACACACCGTCGTTCATTACCCAAGGCAGGGAACCAAGACTACCGAGCGCCCTATACGACAGAGAAACCGTAGGGAACGGACGACCGACAGAGACCCCGGAAGAGAAAGCAAACAATCTCAGGGAAATCTTCGAGATTGTAAGGCGGAGCCTGGAGAAAGCATCCCAGGACCAGGCTAGGAATTATAACCTAAGGAGGAGGCAATGGACGCCAGAGGTGGGTGACGTCGTGTGGGCCAAGGAACACCACTTATCAAAAGTGGCCGAGGGGTTCGCAGCAAAATTGGACTCTAGATACGAGGGACCTTACCAAGTCATAGGTTTTGCGTCACCAGTAATCTGCAAAATACGACACATAAACACAAAGAAAGAGCGGACCATCCACGTAAGCGAGGTGAAACAGCAACAAACGGAAAACACAAGAGAGCGGCCACAGCAAGCAACCACAACAGACGCAAAACAACATTGAAAGTCCAAGGATACCCCCAAGGATGCCCAAAGGATACTACGAAAGGATCCCAAGGATACCTACAAGGATGCCCAAAGGATACTACGAAAGGAGTCCAAGGATACCTCCAAGGATGCCCGAAGGATACTACGAAAGGAGTCCAAGGATACCTCCAAGGATGACCAAAGGATACTACAAAAGGATCCCAAGGATACCTCCAAGGATGGCCAAAGGATACTACGAAGGGAGTCCAAGGATACCTCCAAGGATGACTACGAAAGGATCCCAAGGATACCTCCAAGGATGCCCAAGGGTACTACGAAAGGAGTCCAAGGATACCCCCAAGGATGCCCAAAGGATACTACGAAAGGAGTCAAAGGATACGTCCAAGGATTCCCAAAGGGTACTACGGAAGGAGTCCAAGGATACCTGCAAGGATTCCCAAAGGATACTACGAACAAATTCCAAGGAAGAACACAAAGGGAGCGAACCAGAGCGTCTAAGGTCTCGATTGGGACTGATCGGAGGAAAAGAAAAAACACGCATCAAAAGTCTGCCGAAGGAAGGGGGAAGACGGCACAGAGCAGAGAGCTGTACCGTAGATCTGGGTAGTAAGAAGGAGAGGCCTATGGAAATAGCGGGATTGAGCAAAGAGGAAGGCTCGGAACCGAGGTGTCGTTAAAGGGAGCCCAGGCTCCAGCTGCACAATCAAAATCAACGAGCATAATGAACACACGTGTGACGAGGAGCGAAGCGCGCAGGATGATGACTGCCCACCAGCCGTCCGGAGGATCTAGCCCGGGGCAAGGATGGTCGGCAGCCCGGCCTACCCGAACCTCGCGGCGGATCTCCGGGCGGGGCGTCCCCGAGGTGGTGGCCCGGCCGAAGTTGTCGCGGACGGTGTCGGCGCCGGAGGGCCAGCGATGGCGAGAGATCGCGGAGCCGGAGTGGCCCGAAGGGATCGCGGAGGCACCGGTGGTACAGGAGGCTCGCATCATGGGCGGCAGGAGCAGCGTGCGCGTCTGGAGAGAGGTTGGGGCTGGCGGAGTTTGAAAACCGGCATAAACGGGGAACGCGGCTGAAACAGGGGCCAGAAGTAAGGGGCATACATGGCAGCTCCAGCATCCTGAAATTCATACTGGGTTAATACAGGAAGCAGCCAAACGACACCAAAATACTCACCTGCAGCGAAGCAAATGCGAAGTCCTCTCCACACCAGCTCTCGAGTGTTGCCAGCGTGAAGCCAGGCTCAGCCGGCGGAGGACGATTGAAGGGCGAGAGAGAGAGAGACGAGAGGCGAGAGAGGTCGTCTGGAGAGAGAAAGGATGAAATAGAAAGGAGTGAGGAAATGCGAAAACTTACCTAGAAAGTTGCAAATCACCTTGGCCGGTGGGCAGCAGAGCGGGCATTTTGGAGACTGTTTCATCCACAAACAAGTTATGCACCGAATCTAAAAAAACGTAACGCTGCGTCCGAAATTCAACATAAAAACCGCTCGTGCTATTTGGAGCGTTGTGCAGTCCGATGTGAAGATAATGCTGGGCCCGAGCAGACCGACAGTTCCGATTCTATAACGTCTAAAAATTACCAGCCAACAGCAGTAGAAGAGTCCAAGCCAACCATGGATCCCAACTCCAGTCCCTGGTCCTACGCCTACAACCGCATCGTGCCCGCCAGCGCCGGCAGCTCTGGAGGAACAACAGGCCCAACAGCAACAGCAGCAGGCGCAGCAGCAACAGCTCAACCTGGTGGCCGACAAAGTGCTGATTAAGCAGGAAAAGCAATTAAAAGCCTACAACGACTCGATTTAACTGATCCAACTGCAACAACAACAGCAGGCAGCAGCAACTGCAACAGGAGATCGCCGAGGCGGAAACAGAGCCGGACACCGTTTACATGATCGATGGCCGGAAGGTCAAGGTGACGCGCAAGGATGGCCAGCCGTTCCGAGCGACAATAGTTGAGCAGCAGGATGGCAGTCCGGTGCCGCTGGCAGTGCCAGTTCCGGCGGGATCCTATCCGGCGCAATATGCGAGCCCGGCGTTGAGCTCCGCAGATGGATCGCCCATCACGAATTTACATGCCGTGGACGTGGTCAGCACACCGCAGGCCCAGGTGATCGTCCACAAGACGGCGTCCCCGGTACAAAGGCGGTCGGAGGCAGGCGCCCCTTACTGTGGCCTATTCATCTGTGATACAAAGCACCCTGCAGCAGCAACAACAGCACCATCAGAACCTTTGTTGGACAAAGCTGGAGGACGATGGAGCGGGGCAGGAGGATATAAAGAACGTGCTGCAGCTGCAGGTGAAGCAGGAGCAGCGCCAGCTGGACTTTGCCAACGAGGCATCGACAGTAGATGTCAGCGGTGGTGGCGAAAATCTAGTGTTCAACCTGCCGCCTGGGCTCGAGATTAAGCAAACCTTCTATACCGTACAGAAAGGGTCAGCTAAACGTGGTGGCCGACGCATTATCAAGACAACCACTACCGGAAACACTACGAGGTTCGGACTTCACTCGGCGTCGGCAACGTTTCAGCGAGTTTTGGACCAAGTAATTGGCCCCGAGATGTCACCTCACGCATTCGCTTACCAGGATGACATAATAGTGATCGGTCGCACGCTGGAAGAACACAAAAGAAACCTGAGAGAAGTGTTCCGGCGTCTAAAAGAGGCAAACCTGAGGCTGAATCCAGAAAAATGCCAATTCTTTAAAAAGGAACTACTGTACCTGGGACATCGAGTGACAAGCGAGGGAATAGAAACAGATCCAGAAAAAGTAGCCGCCATAGCCGAACTGGAACCGCCATCGACCGTCAAAGAACTTCGGCAATACCTAGGAGTAGCGTCGTGGTACCGCCGATTTGTACCAGATTTTTCCAGAATCGTCAAGCCCCTGAACGACCTGCTGCGCAAAGGCAGTAAGTGGGAGTGGACACCAAAGCACCAGATGGCGTTTGAGGAGTTTAAGGCAAGACTCGTGGCAGATCCAGTGCTAGCATGCCCGGACTTCAGTAGAACTTTCATCCTGCAAACAGACGCCAGCGACTACGGCATCGGAGCGATACTGACCCAGGACACCGAAAAGGGCGAAAGAGTAATCTCCTACTCAAGCCGAACACTGAACGGCGCGGAAAAGAACTACTCGACAACGGAGAAGGAGTGTTTGGCGATCGTCTGGGCGATCCGGAAGCTCAGGCCATATCTGGAAGGTTACCACTTTAAGGTAGTAACCGACCACATGGCCCTGAAGTGGCTCAACAGCATAGAAAGCCCTTCAGGAAGGATCGCCAGATGAGCCCTGAAGCTACAACAGTACGACTTTGAGATAGCGTATAGAAAGGGTCAGCTAAACGTGGTGGCCGACGCATTATCAAGACAACCACTACCGGAAACACTACGAGGTTCGGACTTCACTCGGCGTCGGCAACGTTTCAGCGAGTTTTGGACCAAGTAATTGGCCCCGAGATGTCACCTCACGCATTCGCTTACCAGGATGACATAATAGTGATCGGTCGCACGCTGGAAGAACACAAAAGAAACCTGAGAGAAGTGTTCCGGCGTCTAAAAGAGGCAAACCTGAGGCTAAATCCAGAAAAATGCCAATTCTTTAAAAAGGAACTACTGTACCTGGGACAACGAGTGACAAGCGAGGGAATAGGAACAGATCCAGAAAAAGTAGCCGCCATAGCCGAACTGGAACCGCCATCGACCGTCAAAGAACTTCGGCAATACCTAGGAGTAGCGTCGTGGTACCGCCGATGTGTACCAGATTTTTCCAGAATCGTCAAACCCCTGAACGACCTGCTGCGCAAAGGCAGTAAGTGGGAGTGGACACCAGAGCACCAGATGGCGTTTGAGGAGGTTAAGCCCGGAGCTTGCCCGGACTTCAGAACTTTCATCCTGCAAACAGACGCCAGCGACTACGGCATCGGAGCGATACTGACCCAGGACACCGAAAAGGGCGAAAGAGTAATCTCCTACTCAAGCCGAACACTGAACGGCGCGGAAAAGAACTACTCGAGAACTGAGAAGGAGTGTTTGGCGATCGTCTGGGCGATCCGGAAGCTCAGGCCATATCTGGAAGGTTACCACTTTAAGGTAGTAATCGACCACATGGCCCTGGTGGCTCAACAGCATAGAAAGCCCTTCAGGAAGGATCGCCAGATGGGCCCTGGAGCTACAACAGTACGACTTTGAGATAGCGTACAGAAAGGGTCAGCTAAACGTGAGTTTTAAAAGAGGCATCGGCAACTACAGCTTCAGGAGGATGCAGCTGGATCCAGGACATGGGCGAAAAGATAAAGACCCAGCCGCAGAAGTACCCGGACTATGTTATTGATGGTGAGACACTATACAGAAACATACCTCACCGAGCAGGCAGTGAAGACGTCGCGTCATGGAAGATGTGCGTCCCAAAGTCGCTACGAGAACCACGACGCACCGTCTGCGGGACACGTAGGAAGCCGAAGGACAATTGCACGGTTGGCAGCCCGATACTACTGGCCAGGCATGCACGAAAATGCGAGATTTGCATGCGGTTTAAGCCCAATCAGATGCAGGCGGCCGGGAAGAAGTTGAGCCAAGTGCCGGAGGAACCATGGGAACGGTATGTGCAGACTTCGTTGGACCCCTACCAAGATCTAAGCACGGGAACCAAAATCCTGCTGGTCATGATAGACAGGTTTTCGAAATGGAAGGAACTGGTGTCCCTACGCAGTGCGACAGCAGAGTCGCTCAAGAAGGCGTTTAGGGAGCGCATAGTCGCAAGGTACGGGGTCCCGAAGGTGGTCATAACGGACAACGGAGTGCAGTTTACAAGCCGTATCTTCAAGAGTTTTCTGGCTGAGATGGGTATCAGACAACAGTTCACCGCACCATACACACCACAAGAAAATCCGACCGAGCGAGCGAACAGAACGGTCAAGACCATGATTGCGCAGTTCGCAGGGCAGGACCAGAGAAACTGGGACGAGAAGTGGCCGGAGATTATGCTAGCTGTGAACACGAGCACATCGGAATCCACCGGCGTTTCTTACCCAGGGAAGGGTAGACGCAGCAGCCTATAGGATAAGGAAACCCTAGGCACTGGTCGAGCTACGGAGACCCCTGAGGAAAATTCCAACAAACTAAGAGAGGTATTCGAGATCGTGCGGCGAAATATGGAAAAGGCGTCCCAGGACCAAGCCATACACTACAATCTGAGAAGGAGGCAATGGTCACCAGCGGTGGGCGACATAGTGTGGGCCAAGGAACATCACCTGTCCAAAGCGGCCGAAGGATTCGCTGCAAAACTAGCCCCGAGGTACGATGGCCCTTACCAGGTCGTAGATTTCGTCTCTCCAGTGATCTGCAAAATTCGCCACACACAGTCGAAAAAAGAAAAGACAGTTCACGTTGGCGAGCTCAAGCAACAACTAAACGAGCAGACAGCAGAAACGTCAGATGTCTAACAACGGGTACGAGGCGACAGGATTAGGCGTCAGGCCGAAGCGAGAGTCATCCATACGCCACACGGAAAGGACAATCAGGATAGCACAAGGACATGGATAAGGGTTTCTCGTTAATCCAGACGGCGAGGCCAAAGGATTATGCGTCAGGCCGAAGCCGAAAGGTCAAGGACGTGGATAGGGATGGAAGGTGATCCCGACCGCAAGGCAACAGGATTCAGCGTCGGGCAGTTGCCAGAGTCATCCGCGATAACGCCAGGTGGAAGGGACACTTACAAAACGGCACAAGGATACGGGTAACGTAGAAGAGAGTATGCGCGGAAGGAGACAAGCAACACAAGACGCGCAGTCCAGACATACACCGCAGCATCCGGAGATTCTATACGGAATGCGCCGGACGAGCTCGTCTAGTTGTTACCCGAGGAAAAGGGGAGGACGGTGCAGAATCAGATCTACACCGTAGCCAGCTGGTCACAAAAAAAAAAAAAACAGAAACACGCACCACACCAACAGTTGACTAAAAACAAGAAAAAGAACGGGGCATGCATGGGCCGCACCAGCAACCCGAAATTTAAAGGGGGCTTAATGCAGGAAAGAGAAACGGACATCATAAATACTTACCTGCTGTCCTGGTTGCGAAGCGAATGCGAAGTCCTCTCCGCACCCGCTCTCAAAAGCTGCCAATGTGGAGTCAGATGCTGCCAACAGAGGACGAGTGAAGGGCGAGAGAGGACGAAAGGATGAGATAAAAAGGAGTGAAGGAAATGCAAAAGAAACTTACATACCTATGAAAGTTGCAAAATCACCACGAGCCAGGGAAGGGGGCGCCTCGATAGGCGATCGATTGGCACTGGACGATAGTGCGATCGATGGGCACACGACAATGGAAATATCGGCCAAGGTGGAAATATCGCAAACGAGCAGGTGGCAACGCCGCACCGTCGGTATCGATATGCGAATAAATATCGATCACGCACGAATGGTGTGACCAGGCGGAGGAAACATGGAAAGGAGTGAGACGCAGCAACGAGCACCGAGCTGGGATCGATAGCCCATGAGTATCGATGTCCCAGTGGAGACACGGGAAACATCGGCGCGGGAGATTTAAAGTTGCTACGAGGAGGATGATCAGCGCTGTAGAAGCTCAAGGGAGTTAAGAGCGTCGAGGGAGCATCGAGGGAGCAACGAGGGAGCGCCGCGGGAATCACAATGACTCGAAGGCTAGGACATGCAAGGAAACGCCGGAGGGTAGAAACAAGTTCTAAATGTTTCCCGAAGTAAGGGGGGAATGTGAGGAGTTGAATAACTCCCCACAAATAGAAGCAGCAGCAGATGGCCGGCCGCTTACCAGTTACGCGGCGAATTCGCGGAGTAACGGCGCGGCGAGGAGAGTTTGAAGACTTGGACGGAGAGCGAGAGAGTTTGGAGACCAAGGATGGAGATCGAGAGAGTTTGGAGACCAAGGATGGAGATCGAGAGAGTTTGGAGACCAAGGACGGAGAGCGAGAGAGTTTGGAGACCAATGAAGGAGAGCGAGAGAGTTTGGAGACCAATGAAGGAGAGCGAGAGAGATTGGAGACCAAGGACGGAGAGCGAGAGAGTTTGTAGACCAAGCATGTTGAACGAGAGAGAATGGAGACTTCGCGGGCAAGGCAAGAGTGCCGTGTGCAAAACAGGATAACGGAACTCAACCGGACTTTGGACTTTCCCGTGAACTTTGGACCGGGAGAGGAAGTGCCACATCTCGGCAGTGGAGCGGCACACAGGCGTGCCACAAGCAGCACGGCAATCAGCGGAGTGGCACCAGTGGGCGGAGCATCTATTGGAAGCGGTACGTGAAGGACAAGTGGGTCAACCAGGAGGCACGGACTTTGGACCCAGAGTGGAGAGATCCTTTTTTTTTTTTTTTCATTTTATTCAAATTTTATTTCGGCCGCTCCTCGAACACTCTCGTGCCCGCCAGCCCCAACCGGACGCGGAACGCGCGCCCCTCTCTCCATACGCGCACGCTGCGCCTGCCGCCCAGGATGCGAGCCTCCTGTACCACCGGTGCCTCCGCGATCCCTTCGGACCACTCATGCTCCGCGATCTCTCGCCATCGCTGGCCCTCCGGCGCCGACACCGTCCGCGACAATTTCGGCCGTGTCACCACCTCGGACACTTCGGGCGCCCAGTGCTGCCGCTTGAGCGGAGGACGGCCGTTTTCCACGGGCTCAGGCCAGGGTCCTCGCTCCAGAGGCTCCGCGGTTACTGTCGCGCTCCCGGTAGGCATTGGCGTCGATGGCCCTGTCCTTGGCGTTGTTGGTCCGGTGCTCGGTGTCGGTGGTGCCCACTCCGGTCTGCCACGGGTCCTGGGATCCAGCGGGCTCACCCGGGGACCACTTTCTTCCCAGATTCGGGGCTCCTCCGTCGCTGCCGTCTCCTCTACGGGTCCCTCCGGCTAGGTCCAGACAACCGTCTGCTGTCGCCACCTAACTCATTCGGCCACGAACGTCCGGGTGCCGGTATGTCCGTCCGGATGTGTTGCTGCTGCGGTGGTGGCTGCTGCTGTGGTGGTGGCTGCTGCTGTGGTGGCTGCTGCTGCGGTGGTGGCTGCTGCTGTGGTGGCTGCTGCTGCGATGGTGGTTGCTCGCGCTCGAGCTGCTGCTGCTGTGGTTGCTGCTTCTGCGGTGGTGGCTGCTCGAACCTCGGCGTGGGCGGTCGTGCTGGCGTCCACTGTGGTGACCCCTCGTACCGCGGTGTGGGCGGTATTTAGGGCAGCCACCGCGGAGGTGAGGACGCCCAGTCGTCTGCCACTTCTTGCGGCGGGATGCAGGGCTCGGGCGCATACCTCGGCGTGGGTGGGTACCCCGGGTTTTCCCACAGCTGCTGCTCCTCCTCCTCGGCCATCCGCAGTTGGGCCTGCCACTCCGGCGACTCCTCCATCTCCTTTCACCGCCGCTCCTCACTCCGCCTTCGCGCCACGCACTTTCGTCGAAACTCCCACGTTGCCGCTACCACAGCCTCGGCATGGCTACTGGGAGCCAGCTGGTCCTGGGGCGGCTCTTCGCTAGCCCACTCCACCTCCGCCTCGCCAGTCGGGATGCGTCCGTCGGCCCGGTTGACCGCTTTGGGAAACCGCCATCGCCGTTGCTCCACCCGCGGGTCCTCCACTAACTCGACGTCGCTGTCGGAGCTGATGACCGGCTCGGGGACGCCCCGCCCGGAGATCCGCCGCGAGGTTCGGGTAGGCCGGGCTGTCGACCATCCTTGCCCCGGGCTAGATCCTCCGGACGGCTGGTGGGCAGCCATCATTTTGCGCGCTTCGCTCCTGGCTATGCGAGTGCTCATGATGCTCGTCGATTTTGATTGTTCAGCTGGAGCCTGGGCTCCCTTTAATGACACCTCGGTTCCGAGCCTTCCTCTTTGCTCAATCCCGCTTTTTCCATCGGCCTCTCCTTCTTACTACCCAGATCTACGGTACAGCTCTCTGCTCTGTGCCGTCTTCCCCCTTCCTTCGGCAGACTTTTGATGCGTGTTTTTCCTTCCTCCGATCAGTCCCAATCGAGACCTTAGACGCTCTGGTTCGCTCCCTTTGTGTTCTTAACGTTCTCCTGATGTCCTTTATGTGTTTCATTGCGCCTTTGTAGATGCCCTGTAGTATCCTTGGAGTCGATTTGTAGTATCCCTTTCGAATCCTTGGAGGTATCCTTGGAATTTGTTCGTAGTATCCTTTGGGAATCCTTGCAGGTATCCGTGGACTCTTTTCGTAGTATCCTTTGGGCATCCTTGGAGGTATCCTCGGAATCCTTTCGTAGTACCCTTTGGGCATCCTTGGAGGTATCCTTGGACTCCTTTCGTAGTATCCTTTGGGCATCCTTGGACGTATCCTTGGACTCCTTTCGTAGTATCCTTTGGGCATCCTTGGAGGTATCCTTGGGATCCTTTCGTAGTATCCTTTGGTCATCCTTGGAGGTATCCTTGGACTCCTTTCGTAGTACCTTTTGGGAATCTTTGGACGTATCCTTGGACTCCTTTCGTAGTATCCTTTGGGAATCCTTGGGGGTATCCTTGGGATCCTTTCGTAGTATCCTTTGGTCATCCTTGGAGGTATCCTTGGACTCCTTCCGTAGTATCCTTGGGGCATCCTTGGGGGTATCCTTGGACTTTGTGAGGAGTCGTTTGACCCCTCACAAATAGCGCCACCAACATCGCCAGCGCCAACAGCATCGGCCGCCAGCGCCAACAACATCGCCAGCTAGCAGCTACAACATCGCCAGCGCCAACAGCATCGGCCGCCAGCGCCAACAACAACGCCAGCTAGCAGCTACAACATCGCCAGCGCCAACAGCAAACAAAACCCTCGCGAATAACTTTGTAAAAAAAAACATTGTACAGTGCATTTAATATATAAGCTTAGCCAATAATCATAAGATTTGTAGTTATATTGATACACAATAATTATTTTAGCTCAGCCTAAGCGATAGGTTCTGTTTACCTTTTCCCCCTCCGTTCTCACATCAGCAGTAGCCACACACACACACACACCAGGAGAGCAACGAAATATTCACCACGATAAGTGCAGCGCCGCACAGGAGCAAGCGAGAGAGGACATGCGATCGAGGAGGAAAACAACCCCCGAAAATTGGCACGCGCCAAGCGAAGAGCGAGATAAAAGGAGTACCGAAACTTCGACAAGTGGAAAAAACCCAGAGCAGCCGAAAACTTGAACAAAACGCGGCGGCAAAGCTTAACTAGCTCTCTTTTGGAAAAGGCGGTGCACGGGATCAGAAGTGCGAGGAGTAATTTTTGCAAAGGCGGTGCACGTGATCAGAAACAGGAGCTCTCTTTTGGAAAAGGAGGTGCACAGGATCAGAAGTGCGAGGAGTCATTTTTGCAAAGTCGGTGCACGGGATCAGAAACAGGTCTCTCTTTTGGAAAACGCGGCGCACCGGACCAGAAGTGCGAGCAGTTCACTTTTGGAAAACGCAGCGCACCGGACCAGAAGTGCGAGCAGGTGACTTTTGGAAAACGCGGCGCACCGGACCAGAAGTGCGAGAAGCAGGGGACTCTTGCAAAGGCGGCGCACGGGATCAGAAGTGCGATCAGAGCAAATTTATGTGGACAACAGGAGTCTTTTGCCTTCGGGCTGATGCCAAGTGACCCAGGAAGGCGTTTACCTAGACGACCTCGAGGAGAGTGTGCCGGCCCAGTACCAGCGGCGGAGCACCCGGAGTCACGCGTGTGTGTGTGCGTGAGAGCGAGACGGGTGAGTGAGTGGAGTGAACCGCGTTTTGGCCAGCGAGAGTCCCGTGCAATGAGAAATTTCTCGAAGGCCTCGATGCGGTTTCGCCCAGAGTAGGCTAGAATTTATAAACCATGACCTAACCTAACCCGTTAGTTGCGAGCACTGAGAAAAAAAAACATGAACCAAGAATTTAAATAAAGAATATTTTCTTACATATCTGAACACATGTTGTTGCCATGTTGTTCTTTTTCCCTTTGACTACTTTGATTTCTGATTTGATTTCCGAGCTGACTACACCGAGAGAAAGGGGTGGACCCAACTTTAGGAAACCCGTTGCTCATTAATTAAATAAAAATATTTCTCAGATATTAAAAATACTACGCACTGCCACACCCTCTTTCCAAAGGAACTTCGGGAAATATTTTTTTAAAAGGAAAATTTGTTCTTCTTCTTTTATCACTGCCGGCTGTATTGAGCCAACTCGCGCCCGACTACACTGGGAAAACAAAATAAAGTAGAAACTCGAGTTACAAATGAATCAATAAAAATACCCCAATAAAAGTATTTCTCGCCTGATTTTAATGCAACTCGTAGGGAAAAAAAATACAATCAAGCTGGCCACGCATAAATATGAATATTTCCAGACAAATGCCTAGATTTTAGGCCATAAATTCTGCCCTAGCGAAAAGTTGTCCCCATAATCGATCCCCTCTCTCTCGTCCTTCTCGTAGCGAATGCTATGAGCCAGGCCCAAATGCGCGTTACCGCTGACGCTTTTCACTCTGCTACAGACACCGAATAAACTGTTTCTCTCACTCCGTACCCCGGTGGCTGGCACTCTACATCTCACGCCAGCCAACCGATTTTCGTCTTAGACCTTTTTGTCCCATATCTTTACAAATATTTTCGGAAAAGAGACCCTGGCGGGACTGAGTATATCCCAGCCTACGAGACTTCTTTACAGAATGGAGCCCGAACAGGGACATGGGGTTTACGAAAATTTTAGACGACCTAAATATGGCCTAAATACCCATCTGTGTACAGAGTTTGAAAATTTTCGGTTCAGTCACTTAGAAGCGAAATTTTTAAGTCGGAACGTAAGGAGAGTCATATATCGAGGGACACAAAAATTTCTAGGGCAGGAAACAGGAAAATATATATATATTCAAAAATATACCAACGCATCGAACATAACCTCAGAAAAAAAAACTTAGAATTTAAGCAGAGCACATGGCATTCGGGAGAACTTATACAAAAGTATACCCACACACAGCGAGAAATTTATAACGCACGCAGACACACATACATGTATTTCTAAGCAGAGCAAAGTACATAACCTAAAATCAGATATTCTTTGTTCCAAGCTCACGTGGCCAGCAAATCAAGTGAGGACGAAACACATACAGGCAGATAATCGGAAAGAGAGAGAGAGCGAGAGCCCTCTAGGCTAGCCAACTCAGCGCAGCCATTTTGTTTTTTTCGTTTTCACTCTCATCGTCGTCCCTCTCACACGAGCAGGAGTCGATCAAGTACAGGCAACGGGATCACATCGTTGGGGGCTTCTCATATAACTATCGCCGAGTCAACACGTGCATCGGCAGCTCTCAAAAACATCGTCGTGGAAAAATTTAAAACTACATCGTCGTCGAACAAAATTTAATCACCGTCGAGAAAATTTAGGAATTAAATCGTCGTTTGACATCGGATTGTGGTCACCATCGTTGCACGTGGGAATTTAGTGAATTCTTGATGACAAATAAAATAAAATTTTCAATGAAGATTTTAACCAGTTCGAACATCGTTTGACCCTCGTCCAAGAATTTCTCTCGTCCTATCGAAACTTTTCCTGTCGTTTGCCAGTTAACTATTATTTCACAGCAATATGGGGGCGCGTTGGATTTCGTATCTCCGGAAGCGGGAATTGGAGGCGATTCTGAAGGAGTTTTCCTTGGAAGCAACCGGAACAGTTGAGGAAATGAGGAGCCGGCTGTCTGCTTTTAATAATCGGGACGACCACGTGCTGGAGATAGCCGAGCGGCTACAGGATTGCGAAGCGGAAGTTACAGCCGCCCTAACGGATAGGAAGCAGCGTTCACCGACTCCGAACCCACACCCACCGGGTCCAACACAGCTTCAGGTGCCAGCACTGGAAGGCCGAGGTGCCGCCGATGTAGTCGGAGACACGGAGATCCATCCGGTCAAGCGGGAAATTTTTCCCAGGAAATCAGAGATGTCCGCAGCCACGCTAGCGGAAAAGCTGAAGAATTGGGGAATCACTTTTGACGGGACCACGGACCCCATAACCTTCATCCAACACCTCGAGGAACGAGCCACCGCACACGAAGTTGACGTGGAGAAGATGCCGCAGGCCATCCCTGGTCTTTTGACGGATACAGCTGAGCACTGGTTTCGGACAAGCCAGCTGCTAGGAAAATCTTGGACGAACTTTAAGAAGGCGTTTCTTGACTTCTTTCTGCCACCCAGGTTCTTTCAGCGACTCGAGGATGAACGAGTACGAGATCCCAGCGTATGCAGGAGCATCACCAATAGGTCAACAGAATTTCACACGACCGGCCAGACGACCACCCACCCCAGCCACAGTTTTACAATCAGTTCCTCGAGTGGGGAACAGGTCAATGGTGCCGAACTTCAGTCTTGCTTGCAGGAATTGTGCCCAGGAGGGTCACCGTTTAGCTACATGTCGCAATCCCATAGTCCTCTTTTGTTGGGATTGTGGTCGCAGAGGAGTACGCACTCTCGAGTGTTGCCGTCGTACCCAGCCGGGAAACGAGAGGAGTCTTCCCCGGAATTAGGAGAAATCTTACAGGTTCAGTCGAGCAGAAATATCGCGCAGGTGCAAATCGAGGGTCAGGAGTTTAACGCTACCATAGACACCGGAGCTAGCAGAAGCTTCGTGAGCGAACGAGTTGTTCAACGTGTAGGGACGCCACATAACGTACGGTCGGTACACACACACGTGCGAAATAATTTATTTCGACGGAATCATGCTACTGTTTCAGCGGAACCAGTAGAGGAAGGGCGAGCGCCTTCCCCAGTCAGACCAGGATACACGCCTGACACTGGAGGAGCACTAGCCGCAATCACCGCAAACGCCGAGCAAGAAGAATTAGAACCCTGGGTAAACAAATTCCTACAGGAGGAATTGGCCAAATTCGAAGGATTGACGGGAGTGTCAAATATCGCTGAGCATACGATCACGATGCGAGATGATAAGCCCATCAAACAGAGGTATTTTCCTAAGAATCCCGCGATGCAGAGGATTATCGATGAGCAGATCGACGAACTGCTACGCAACGACTGTATAGAGCCTTCTCGGAGCCCCCACAGCGCCCCTATTGTACTCGTGGGCAAGAAATCTGGAGAGATGCGACTATGTGTAGATTTTCGACAACTAAATGCCCATTCTATTCCAGATGCATACCCGCTGCCAAGGATAACACACATCTGGGAGCGTCTGCGCCATGCCAAGTACATATCGACGCTCGATTTGAAGAGCGGATATTGGCAAATCCCTGTAGCCGAGTCCAGCCGCGAGTGCACAGCATTTACAGTCCCCGGGAGGGGCTTGTACCACTGGAAAATGATGCCGTTTGGCCTCCACTCAGCACCAGCCGCATTCCAGCGGGCGCTCGACAGCGTCATAGGACCGGACATGGAGCCCAACGCGTTCGCGTATTTGGATGACATCATCATCATCGGCCGCACTCTGGAGGAGCATGTGCAGCATCTACAAGAAGTATTTCGACGGCTACGAAAGGCGAACCTTCGTCTCAACGCGAAGAAATGCAGTTTCTTTAAGCGCAGCCTGGTGTACTTGGGACACGTCATCAGTGAGGAGGGAATTCACACGGATCCCGACAAGATTTCGGCAGTACGGCGACTGAGTCCGCCCACCACATGCAAGGAGTTGAGGAGATTTGTACCCAACTTTGCCAGCGTAGTGCAGCCCATGTCTTTGCTACTCAAGAAAGGAAAGAAATGGCAATGGTAGCAGGAGCAGCAAGATGCGTTCGAGGAACTCAAAAGAAAACTCACGGAGGCGCCGGTTCTCGCCTGCTCCGACTTCAACGAGAAGTTCGTGTTGCAAACAGACGCCTGCGACATCGGCCTAGGAGCAGTTTTAACGCAGAAAATCCAGGGAGAAGAACGAGTCAACGAGAACGCATTCGCCAGCAGACGCCTCATCGCCGCCGAGGAGAACTACTCCGCCACAGAAAAGGAGTGTCTGGCTATCATATGGGCCATCAGGAAACTCAGATGCTACTTGGAAGGTTATCGATTTGAGGTGATAACGGACCACCTCGCCTTGAAGTGGCTCAACTCGATTGATAATCCCACCGGCCGCATAGCGCGCTGGGCGTTTGAACTGCAGCAGTACCAGTTTGACGTCACCTATTGACGCGGGAGCCAGAACATTGTTGCAGATGCACTTTCTCGACAGCCTTTGGAAGTACTTCAGATGATCCAGGAGGATAAGCCGGGATGCACATGGTACCAGCGGATGCTGAAACTTGTTCAGGACAGGCCTGAAGATTACCCGGACTACGCGTACGAGAACCAACAGCTCTATCGGCATATCGGATCCCGACCTGACGACGAAGACTCCGTGCCCTGGAAACTGTGCGTAGCCAAGGAACACCGACAGCGAGTACTGTCGGAATGCCATGACCAGCCGACGGCAGGACATCTCGGAACCAGGAAGACAACCACCCGCATCGCCCAGAGATATTACTGGCCAGGTCTTTTCCGCGATATTGCCAGGTATGTCCGCAAGTGTGACACTTGCCAACGGTTCAAAGTCAGCCAAACCAAACCGGCGGGTAAAATGTTCACCAGACAGATTAACGAGCCGTTCGATACTGTCTGCGCCGATTTTATTGGCCCCTTCCGCGATCCAAGAGTGGGAATACGATGCTGCTCGTATTCTTCGACGCCTTTGCGAAATGGGTTGAGTTGGTCCCCTTGAGAAAAGCTACTTCGGCGCATCTCGAAAAATCCTTTTGGGAGAGGATTTTGAATCACTTTGGTATTTCCCGAACATTTGTCTGCGATAATGGGACACAGTTTACGAGTCGTTCATTCAAAGCCTTCTGCAAGCAGGCGGGAATGGAGATCCAACATACAGCACCTTATACTCCGCAGCAGAACCCGACAGATAGGGCCAATCGCACCATTAAAACGATGGTCGCCCAGTATATCGAGGACAAGCAGACGACGTGGGACGAACTTCTGCCCGAACTGAATCTGGCAATTAATAGCAGCATCTCAGAATCAACCGGATTCAGTCCAAGGCAGAGAGCCACGACTCCCAGGAGCCTTGTATGATGAAGTGACTCCAGGACCAAGCCAAGCGCCACGTTCACCCGAAGCGAAAGCGGAATTGCTACGGGACATTTTCAAGGTAGTACAGGAGAACACTCAGAGAGCTTCGTTGGAGCAGCGGAAGCATTACGATCTCAGGCGACGTGCGTGGAGACCGACCATAGGATCGCTGGTCTTCGTAAAACAGCATCATTTGTCCAGGGCAGCGGATAACTTTGCCGCTAAGCTAGCACCCAAGTACGAGGGCCCGTACAAAGTAAAGTAAAAACCCAGTTAGTAATCGTTAAAACAAAGCACTAATACCCTTTTGTTCTCCCCTACAGACATGGCGTCGGACAACCCGTCACACCTGTGGCGCATGACAACACGCAAGCCACGGCCACCCACATTTCTCAACGCCCCCCGAAGTAGGAGGGGAATGTGAGGAGTCGTTTGACCCCTCACAAATAGCGCCACCAACATCGCCAGCGCCAACAGCATCGGCCGCCAGCGCCAACAACATCGCCAGCTAGCAGCTACAACATCGCCAGCGCCAACAGCATCGGCCGCCAGCGCCAACAACAACGCCAGCTAGCAGCTACAACATCGCCAGCGCCAACAGCAAACAAAACCCTCGCGAATAACTTTGTAAAAAAAAACATTGTACAGTGCATTTAATATATAAGCTTAGCCAATAATCATAAGATTTGTAGTTATATTGATACACAATAATTATTTTAGCTCAGCCTAAGCGATAGGTTCTGTTTACCTTTTCCCCCTCCGTTCTCACATCAGCAGTAGCCACACACACACACACACACCAGGAGAGCAACGAAATATTCACCACGATAAGTGCAGCGCCGCACAGGAGCAAGCGAGAGAGGACATGCGATCGAGGAGGAAAACAACCCCCGAAAATTGGCACGCGCCAAGGGAAGAGCGAGAAAAGGAGTACCGAAACTTTGACAAGTGGAAAAAACCCAGAGCAGCCGAAAACTTGAACAAAACGCGGCGGCAAAGCTTAACTAGCTCTCTTTTGGAAAAGGCGGTGCACGGGATCAGAAGTGCGAGGAGTCATTTTTGCAAAGGCGGTGCACGTGATCAGAAACAGGAGCTCTCTTTTGGAAAAGGAGGTGCACGGGATCAGAAGTGCGAGGAGTCATTTTTGCAAAGTCGGTGCACGGGATCAGAAACAGGTCTCTCTTTTGGAAAACGCGGCGCACCGGACCAGAAGTGCGAGCAGTTCACTTTTGGAAAACGCAGCGCACCGGACCAGAAGTGCGAGCAGGTGACTTTTGGAAAACGCGGCGCACCGGACCAGAAGTGCGAGAAGCAGGGGACTCTTGCAAAGGCGGCGCACGGGATCAGAAGTGCGATCAGAGCAAATTTATGTGGACAACAGGAGTCTTTTGCCTTCGGGCTGATGCCAAGTGACCCAGGAAGGCGTTTACCTAGACGACTTCGAGGAGAGTGTGCCGGCCCAGGACCAGCGGCGGAGCACCCGGAGTCACGCGTGTGTGTGTGCGTGAGAGCGAGACGGGTGAGTGAGTGGAGTGAACCGCGTTTTGGCCAGCGAGAGTCCCGTGCAATGAGAAATTTCTCGAAGGCCTCGATGCGGTTTCGCCCAGAGTAGGCTAGAATTTATAAACCATGACCTAACCTAACCCGTTAATTGCGAGCACTGAGAAAAAAAAACATGAACCAAGAATTTAAATAAAGAATATTTTCTTACATATCTGAACACATGTTGTTGCCATGTTGTTCTTTTTCCCTTTGACTACTTTGATTTCTGATTTGATTTCCGAGCTGACTACACCGAGAGAAAGGGGTGGACCCAACTTTAGGAAACCCGTTGCTCATTAATTAAATAAAAATATTTCTCAGATATTAAAAATACTACGCACTGCCACACCCTCTTTCCAAAGGAACTTCGGGAAATATTTTTTTAAAAGGAAAATTTATTCTTCTTCTTTTATCACTGCCGGCTGTATTGAGCCAACTCGCGCCCGACTACACTGGGAAAACAAAATAAAGTAGAAACTCGAGTTACAAATGAATCAATAAAAATACCCCAATAAATGTATTTCTCGCCTGATTTTAATGCAACTCGTAGGGAAAAAAATCCAATCAAGCTGGCCACGCATAAATATGAATATTTCCAGACAAATGCCTAGATTTTAGGCCATAAATTCTGCCCTAGGGAAAAGTTGTCCCCATAATCGATCCCCTCTATCTCGGCCTTCTCGTAGCGAATGCTATGAGCCAGGCCCAAATGCGCGTTACCGCTGACGCTTTTCACTCTGCTACAGACACCGAATAAACTGTTTCTCTCACTCCGTACCCCGGTGGCTGGCACTCTACATATCACGCCAGCCAACCGATTTTCGTCTTAGACCTTTTTGTCCCATATCTTTACAAATATTTTCGAAAAAGAGACCCTGGCGGGACTGAGTATATACCAGCCTACGAGACTTCTTTACAGAATGGAGCCCGAACAGGGACATGGGGTTTACGAAAATTTTAGACGACCTAAATATGGCCTAAATACCCATCTGTGTACAAAGTTTGAAAATTTTCGGTTCAGTCACTTAGAAGCGAAATTTTTAAGTCGGAACGTAAGGAGAGTCATATATCGAGGGTCACAAAAATTTCTAGGGCAGGAAACAGGAAAATATATATATATTCAAAAATATACCCACGCATCGAACATAACCTCAGAAAAAAAAACTTAGAATTTAAGCAGAGCACATGGCATTCGGGAGAACTTATACAAAAGTATACCCACACACAGCGAGAAATTTCTAACGCACGCAGACACACATACATGTATTTCTAAGCAGAGCAAAGTACATAACCTAAAATCAGAGATTCTTTGTTCCAAGCTCACGTGGCCAGCAAATCAAGTGAGGACGAAACACATACAGGCAGATAATCGGAAAGAGAAAGAGAGCGAGAGCCCTCTAGGCTAGCCAACTCAGGTCACGAGAGTTTCGAAAGAACGAGGTAGGGAAAAGCTAACGTATACTCCCTACAGCGCAGCCATTTTGTTTTTTTCGTTTTCACTCTCATCGTCGTCCCTCTCACACGAGCAGGAGTCGATCAAGTACAGGCAACGGGATCACATCGTTGGGGGCTTCTCATATAACCATCGCCGAGTCAACACGTGCATCGGCAGCTCTCAAAAACATCGTCGTGGAAAAATTTAAAACTACATCGTCGTCGAACAAAATTTAATCACCGTCGAGAAAATTTAGGAATTAAATCGTCGTTTGACATCGGATTGTGGTCACCATCGTTGCACGTGGGAATTCAGTGAATTCTTGGTGACAAATAAAATAAAATTTTCAATGAAGATTTTAACCAGTTCGAACATCGTTTGACCCTCGTCCAAGAATTTCTCTCGTCCTATCGAAACTTTTCCTGTCGTTTGCCAGTTAACTATTATTTCACAGCAATATGGGGGCGCGTTGGATTTCGTATCTCCGGAAGCGGGAATTGGAGGCGATTCTGAAGGAGTTTTTCTTGGAAGCAACCGGAACAGTTGAGGAAATGAGGAGCCGGCTGTCTGCTTTTAATAATCGGGACGACCACGTGCTGGAGATAGCCGAGCGGCTACAGGATTGCGAAGCGGAAATTACAGCCGCCCTAACGGATAGGAAGCAGCGTTCACCGACTCCGAACCCACACCCACCGGGTCCAACACAGCTTCAGGTGCCAGCACTGGAAGGCCGAGGTGCCGCCGATGTAGTCGGAGACACGGAGATCCATCCGGTCAAGCGGGATATTTTTCCCAGGAAATCAGAGATGTCCGCGCCACGCTAGCGGAAAAGCTGAAGAATTGGGGAATCACTTTTGACGGGACCACGGACCCCATAACCTTCATCCAACACCTCGAGGAACGAGCCACCGCACACGAAGTTGACGTGGAGAAGATGCCGCAGGCCATCCCTGGTCTTTTGACGGATACAGCTGAGCACTGGTTTCGGACAAGCCAGCTGCTAGGAAAATCTTGGACGAACTTCAAGAAGGCGTTTCTTGACTTCTTTCTGCCACCCAGGTACTTTCAGCGACTCGAGGATGAGATCCGCACCAGAGATCAGCGACGGGGAGAGGCTTTCAAACAATACCTAGTCAACATCAGACTCATGATGCACAGAGCGGGGTATAATGCGGAGCAGGAGTTGGACCGGATCTATGAAAATCTCCAACCGGAGTACCAGATGTACGCAAGGAGGCACGACTTCACCACTTTGGAGCAACTTACCACTTTAGCGGTAAACTACGAGGTCACCCGCGATCGGAGCACAGGAAGCCATGCCAGAATGTTGGCCGAACCACAACCAGCGCCTAGAAGGAACGAGTACGAGATTCCAGCGTATGCAGGAGCATCACCAATAGGTCAACAGAATTTCACACGACCGGCCAGACGACCACCCACCCCAGCCACAGTTTTACAATCAGTTCCTCGAGTGGGGAACAGGTCAATGGTGCCGAACTTCAGTCTTGCTTGCAGGAATTGTGCCCAGGAGGGTCACCGTTTAGCTACATGTCGCAATCCCATAGTCCTCTTTTGTTGGGATTGTGCAGAGGAGTACGCACTCTCGAGTGTTGCCGTCGTACCCAGCCGGGAAACGAGAGGAGTCTTCCCCGGAATTAGGAGAAATCTTACAAGTTCAGTCGAGCAGAATTATCGCGCAGGTGCAAATCGAGGGTCAGGAGTTTAACGCTACCATAGACACCGGAGCTAGCAGAAGCTTCGTGAGCGAACGAGTTGTTCAACGTGTAGGGACGCCACATAACGTACGGTCGGTACACACTCATGTCAGCCTGGCGGAAGGCTCACGCAAGGAGATAACCAAGTCTCTGGTAGTTTTCCCTTCGTTCATGGAAGACGTACTATTGGGCATGGGCATGTCTGCCACTCTCCAATGCGGCCGCGCTTCGCTGCAGCTGTACCCTCTCCTAATAAGCAGCCCCACTAACGACTTAGCTATGCCTCCTCTCTTGACAAATGCGTTCACTCCAGCAAACAACGATCCAGATAACGAGGTGCAAACCACCCCGACCAGCAGTATTTTAGGGTCTCGAGACGACAACGCCGTGCGAAATAATCCATTTCGACGGAATCATGCTACTGTTTCAGCGGAACCAGTAGAAGAAGGGCGAGCGCCTTCCCCAGTCAGACCAGGATACACGCCTGACACTGGAGGAGCACTAGCCGCAATCACCGCAAACGCCGAGCAAGAAGAATTAGAACCCTGGGTAAACAAATTCCTACAGTAGGAATTGGCCAAATTCGAAGGATTGACGGGAGTGTCAAATATCGTTGAGCATACGATCACGATGCGAGATGATAAGCCCATGATAGGTATTTTCCTAAGAATCCCGCGATGCAGAGGATTATCGATGAGCAGATCGACGAACTGCTACGCAACGACTGTATAGAGCCTTCTCGGAGCCCCCACAGCGCCCCTATTGTACTCGTGGGCAAGAAATCTGGAGAGATGCGACTATGTGTAGATTTTCGACAACTAAATGCCCATTCTATTCCAGATGCATACCCGCTGCCAAGGATAACACACATCTGGGACCGTCTGCGCCATGCCAAGTACATATCGACGCTCGATTTGAAGAGCGGATATTGGCAAATCCCTGTAGCCGAGTCCAGCCGCGAGTGCACAGCATTTACAGTCCCCGGGAGGGGCTTGTACCACTGGAAAGTGATGCCGTTTGGCCTCCACTCAGCACCAGCCACATTCCAGCGGGCGCTCGACAGCGTCATAGGACCGGACATGGAGCCCAACGCGTTTGCGTATTTGGATGACATCATCATCATCGGCCGCACTCTGGAGGAGCATGTGCAGCATCTACAAGAAGTATTTCGACGGCTACGAAAGGCGAACCTTCGTCTCAACGCGAAGAAATGCAGTTTCTTTAAGCGCAGCCTGGTGTACTTGGGACACGTCATCAGTGAGGAGGGAATTCACACGGATCCCGACAAGATTTCGGCAGTACGGCGACTGAGTCCGCCCACCACATGCAAGGAGTTGAGGAGATGTCTAGGGATTGCGTCATGGTACAGGAGATTTGTACCCAACTTTGCCAGCGTAGTGCAGCCCATGTCTTTGCTACTCAAGAAAGGAAAGAAATGGCAATGGGAGCAGGAGCAGCAAGATGCGTTCGAGGAACTCAAAAGAAAACTCACGGAGGCGCCGGTTCTCGCCTGCTCCGACTTCAACGAGATGTTCGTGTTGCAAACAGACGCCAGCGACATCGGCCTAGGAGCAGTTTTAACGCAGAAAATCCAGGGAGAAGAACGAGTCAACGAGAACGCATTCGCCAGCAGACGCCTCATCGCCGCCGAGGAGAACTACTCCGCCACAGAAAAGGAGTGTCTGGCTATCATATGGGCCATCAGGAAACTCAGATGCTACTTGGAAGGTTATCGATTTGAGGTGATAACGGACCACCTCGCCTTGAAGTGGCTCAACTCGATTGATAATCCCACCGGCCGCATAGCGCGCTGGGCGTTTGAACTGCAGCAGTACCAGTTTGACGTCACCTATCGACGCGGGAGCCAGAACATTGTTGCAGATGCACTTTCTCGACAGCCTTTGGAAGTACTTCAGATGATCCAGGAGGATAAGCCGGGATGCACATGGTACCAGCGGATGCTGAAACTTGTTCAGGACAGGCCTGAAGATTACCCGGACTACGCGTACGAGAACCAACAGCTCTATCGGCATATCGGATCCCGACCTGACGACGAAGACTCCGTGCCCTGGAAACTGTGCGTAGCCAAGGAACACCGACAGCGAGTACTGTCGGAATGCCATGACCAGCCGACGGCAGGACATCTCGGAATCAGGAAGACAACCACCCGCATCGCCCAGAGATATTACTGGCCAGGTCTTTTCCGCGATATTGCCAGGTATGTCCGCAAGTGTGACACTTGCCAACGGTTCAAAGTCAGCCAAACCAAACCGGCGGGTAAAATGTTCACCAGACAGATTAACGAGCCGTTCGATACTGTCTGCGCCGATTTTATTGGCCCCTTCCGCGATCCAAGAGTGGGAATACGATGCTGCTCGTATTCTTCGACGCCTTTTCGAAATGGGTTGAGTTGGTCCCCTTGAGAAAAGCTACTTCGGCGCATCTCGAAAAATCCTTTCGGGAGAGGATTTTGAATCACTTTGGTATTCCCCGAACATTTGTCTGCGATAATGGGACACAGTTTACGAGTCGTTCATTCAAAGCCTTCTGCAAGCAGGCGGGAATGGAGATCCAACATACAGCACCTTATACTCCGCAGCAGAACCCGACAGATAGGGCCAATCGCACCATTAAAACGATGGTCGCCCAGTATATCGAGGACAAGCAGACGACGTGGGACGAACTTCTGCCCGAACTGAATCTGGCAATTAATAGCAGCATCTCAGAATCAACCGGATTCAGTCCAGCGTTCATCGTCCAAGGCAGAGAGCCACGACTCCCAGGAGCCTTGTATGATGAAGTGACTCCAGGACCAAGCCAAGCGCCACGTTCACCCGAAGCGAAAGCGGAATTCCTACGGGACATTTTCAAGGTAGTACAGGAGAACACTCAGAGCTTCGTTGGAGCAGCGGAAGCATTACGATCTCAGGCGACGTGCGTGGAGACCGACCATAGGATCGCTGGTCTTCGTAAAACAGCATCATTTGTCCAGGGCAGCGGATAACTTTGCCGCTAAGCTAGCACCCAAGTACGAGGGCCCGTACAAAGTAAAGTAAAAACCCAGTTAGTAATCGTTAAAACAAAGCACTAATACCCTTTTGTTCTCCCCTACAGACATGGCGTCGGACAACCCGTCACCCACATTTCTCAACGCCCCCCGAAGTAGGAGGGGAATGTGAGGAGTCGTTTGACCCCTCACAAATAGCGCAACCAACATCGCCAGCGCCAACAGCATCGGCCGCCAGCGCCAACAACAACGCCAGCTAGCAGCTACAACATCGCCAGCGCCAACAGCAAACAAAACCCTCGCGAATAACTTTGTAAAAAAAAACATTGTACAGTGCATTTAATATATAAGCTTAGCCAATAATCATAAGATTTGTAGTTATATTGATACACAATAATTATTTTAGCTCAGCCTAAGCGATAGGTTCTGTTTACCTTTTCCCCCTCCGTTCTCACATCAGCAGTAGCCACACACACACGCACACACCAGGAGAGCAACGAAATATTCACCACGATAAGTGCAGCGCCGCACAGGAGCAAGCGAGAGAGGACATGCGATCGAGGAGGAAAACAACCCCCGAAAATTGGCACGCGCCAAGGGAAGAGCGAGAGAAAAGGAGTACCGAAACTTCGACAAGTGGAAAAAACCCAGAGCAGCCGAAAACTTGAACAAAACGCGGCGGCAAAGCTTGACTAGCTCTCTTTTGGAAAAGGCGGTGCACGGGATCAGAAGTGCTAGGAGTCATTTTTGCAAAGGCGGTGCACGGGATCAGAAACAGGAGCTCTCTTTTGGAAAAGGCGGTGCACGGGATCAGAAGTGCGAGGAGTCATTTTTGCAAAGGCGGTGCACGGGATCAGAAACAGGTCTCTCTTTTGGAAAACGCGGCGCACCGGACCAGAAGTGCGAGCAGTTCACTTTTGGACTTTTGGAAAACGCGGCGCACCGGACCAGAAGTGCGAGAAGCAGGGGACTCTTGCAAAGGCGGCGCACGGGATCAGAAGTGCGAGCAGAGCATATTTATGTGGACAACAGGAGTCTTTTGCCTTCGGGCTGATGCCAAGTGACCCAGGAAGGAGTTTACCTAGACGACCTCGAGGAGAGTGTGCCTGCCCAGGACCAGCGGCGGAGCACCCGGAGTCACGCGTGTGTGTGTGCGTGAGAGCGTGAGAGTCCCGTGCAATGAGAAATTTCTCGAAGGCCTCGATGCGGTTTCGCCCAGAGTAGGCTAGAATTTATAAAGCATGACCTAACCTAACCCGTTAATTGCGAGCACTGAGAAAAAAAAAACATGAACCAAGAATTTAAACAAAGAATATTTTCTTACATATCTGAACACATGTTGTTGCCATGTTGTTCTTTTTCCCTTTGACTACTTTGATTTCTGATTTGATTTCCGAGCTGACTACACCGAGAGAAAGGGGTGGACCCAACTTTAGGAAACCTGTTGCTCATTAATTAAATAAAAATATTTCTCAGATGTTAAAAATACTACGCACTGCCACACCCTCTTTCCAAAGGAACTTCGGGAAATATTTTTTTAAAAGGAAAATTTATTCTTCTTCTTCTATCACTGCCGGCTGTATTGAGCCAACTCGCGCCCGACTACACTGGGAAAACAAAATAAAGTAGAAACTCGAGTTACAAATGAATCAATAAAAATACCCCAATAAATGTATTTCTCGCCTGATTTTAATGCAACTCGTAGGGAAAAAAATCCAATCAAGCTGGCCACGCATAAATATGAATATTTCCAGACAAATGCCTAGATTTTAGGCCATAAATTCTGCCCTAGGGAAAAGTTGTCCCCATAATCGATCCCCTCTATCTCGGCCTTCTCGTAGCGAATGCTATGAGCTAGGCCCAAATGCGCGTTACCGCTGACGCTTTTCACTCTGCTACAGACACCGAATAAACTGTTTCTCTCACTCCGTACCCCGGTGGCTGGCACTCTACATCTCACGCCAGCCAACCGATTTTCGTATTAGACCTTTTTGTCCCATATCTTTAAAAATATTTTCGGTAAAGAGACCCTGACGTAACTGAGTATATCCCAGCCTACGAGACTTCTTTACAACTTTCAATGTTGTTTTGCGTCTGTTGTGTTTGCTTGCTGTGGCCGCTCGCTTGTGTTTTCCGTTTGTTGCTGTTTTTTGAATATAAAATAAACGACGCGCCGAAAGTAATTGTTATTTGTTCCCCGTGCCCCGTGTTTTTTTTCGCGTCTAGTAGTCCTTGTGCCCGTCGAACGGAAGTGTCAAACTCACCAGTGCTAGTCGCCCCAGTTGTGCAGTCAGTAGGACCACAAGTTTCCACACACGACAGGCCTGTTTGCTGCTCTCTCTGCCCGGCAAACAAACATTTAGTGAATATTTTCTACACTTTTTGTTCGGTCGTGTTTTTTTTATTTTGCTAAAGACACGTTGTGCCATCGGTATTGTTTTCGTTTCGGTTTTCGGGGAACAGTGCCGTTGTTCGTCTTGGCGGTCTAGTGACCTTGCGCGACCCGCACCATGGACCTGCGCAGCTGGCGTAAGGTCCTTATCCAGTAGGTCATCGAGTGTCGCTTTACCGAACACAACTTCATCACACTGGAGCAGTCGGACATCGATGCCTTCTTCTCGATCTACGTGCAAAAGGCCCAGGTGGCGCCGGTAGAGGAGGAGAACGCGCTGCCGGCCCAGCCTGGGGAGCACCGCTCCCCCCTGCAGAACTTCCTCCGAGATCATTATCCAGAGTTCAGTGCCCACATAGATGGCCGTGGCCAACTTGTGACCGCGGACTACGTGTATGTCTACACACTGCTCCTGCATTACTCATGCGTGAAGCAGCCCAGCGTGTTTATCCACAGCATCTGCAAGAAGCTGCCGGAGCTAGTGCAGACCTGCATCGCAAACTTCTTCGGCCAGACGTTGGAGCAACAGCTGACGCGCCAATTTCTCCGCCAGTCTATGAACAATGTGGCTGTGATTTACCGCCAGGGCGTCCAGATCAGCCCCAGTCGTCCGAGCTGCAGCACCATGAGTCCCGAACTGACCATTCCTCGTCCACATCCGCATCGCCTCAGCCGCCGAGCAGCACGCCACAGATCCGTCATCCAGCGCCTCCAAATGTCCGCCAACGAAATGCTAGCAGCGCACCCGGGAGCTGCACGGTGTTCGGGCCCAGCTGGAGGTGGTGTCCTACGAGAAGACCATGCTCGAGGAGCAGCAAACGGAGAAGGAGGACCTGATCATAGAAATGCTGGACAACATTGATGGGGCCAGAGGGTCAGGCTCGATGCTGTGCTTCTCGACGAAGCAAGCCACACTCTCGCTTAGCTCCAGCAAGATAGCGTTCTGCTTCTGCAGCTCTTTCCTCAGCTCGGCGTTCTCGTGCTCCTTCTCGCGCAGCTGCTTGTCGACCACAGAGCTGTGCAGATTCTCGGGCGTGGTGTTCGGGGACAGGGAACAGTTGAGCAAATCCGAGGACGCATTTAGAACCTCACGTCGGTTGTGTAACTCCTCGCGCGCTTCCTGTAGACAACGATCCAGCTCCTGCTTGTCGCGCTTCAGGCTGGATTCCTCCAGGCGCTGTTCCAGCTATTCAAGAAGAAAAACAAAAAAATATAAATATATATTTATGGAATTTTGGGTAGGTATTATGTAGGTACTTTGAATTTATATTTCCTAAACAGCGCCCTTTTTCGCCAATATTAATTTTAGAATTATGTACCTAGTAGCTTTAATTTAATTAAATAATTAACAACCATTAAATATGAATTCAAAAATATTAATTTAACAAATAAAATTCCCTCTCAATACCAAAAGTGTGTACAGTTCCGACCCAAAGATGACTAGTTTTTCGCTGATATTCACACAAAATTCGCCGGATTTAGTTCTTTTGTGTAATGCCCCCATAAAATCAGAGAGGTAGCATACCTGCTCGACAAGCTCGGATTTTTCGGCGCGCAAATCCTGTAGCTTATCGTTAGTCTCGGCTATAATGGCCTCCTTTTGGCTGCTTTCCTTCATCAGGCTTCGCTTCAACTGAAATGAGGAAAGTTTTATTATTGGTTTATGGCACCAAGTACCTGTGACCATCTGGTGGTCTACTACCTACATGATCGAACTCATTTAGCACGTTGTCTGCATTCTCACCATTCTGGACGGCGTTCTTGAGCTTGGCCAGTTGACTCTTGGCCATCATGTTCTCTGTAATGGGAAAAAACGATAAAATATGTTACTATCATATTTAACTACTATCAGAGGGATGTAAGCCACAAGATCTATGAGGCATTCTTACCTTTGTTTAGCGTTTTAATCAGATCCTCGTCCGCTTGCTGCCCTTCGAGCATGGTCTTCTCGTAGGACACCACCTCCAGCTGGGCGCGAACACCGCGCAGCTCCCGGGTGCGCTGCTCCAGCAGCTCGGTTCTGGGTGTGAGCGGAGCGGACATTTAGAAGCGCTGAATTTTGTGTGAATATCAGCGAAAAACTAGTCACCTTTGGGTCGGAACTGTACACACTTTGGGTATTGAGAGGGAATTTTATTTGTTAAATTAATATTTTTGAATTCATATTTAATGGTTATTAATCATGTTAAGCTACTAGGTACATAATTCTAAAATTAATATTGGCGAAAAAGGGCGCCGTTTAGGAAATCTAAATTCAAAGTACCTACATAATACCTACCCAAAATTCCATAAATATATATTTATATTTTTTTTGTTTTTCTTCTTGAATAGCTTAAAACGTCCGGGAACAAACTACTCGCGTGCGTGGACAGAATCCGGGAGCTGGAACAGCGCCTGGAGGAATCCAGCCTGATTGTATCTTCCAGAGAAGATACAATCAGCTCCCTGAAGCGCGACAAGCAGGAGCTGGATCGTTGTCTACAGGAAGCGCGCGAGGAGTTACACAACCGACGTCAGGTTCTAAATGCGTCCTCGGATTTGCTCAACTGTCCCCTGTCCCCGAACACCACGCCCGAGAATCTGGACAGCTCTGTGGTCGACAAGCAGCTGCGCGAGAAGGAGCACGAGAACGCCGAGCTGAGGGAAGAGCTGCAGAAGCAGAACGCTATCTTGCTGGAGATAAGCAAAAGTGTGGCTTGCTTCGCACAGCATCGAGCCTCTGGCCCCATCAGTGTTGTCCAGCATTTCTATGATCAGGTCCTCCTTCTTCGTTTGCTGCTCCTCGAGCATGGTCTTCTCGTAGGACACCACCTCCAGCTGGGCGCGAACACCGTGCAGCTCCCGGGTGCGCAGCTAGCATTTCGTTGGCGGACATTTGGAGGCGCTGGCGATCGCGATGATCAGCTCGGCGGCTGAGGCGATGCGGATGTGGACGAGGATGTGCCCGGTGTGGTGTCAATGGTTAGCTCGAGACTCATGGTGCTGCAGCTCGGACGACTGGGGCTGATCTGGACGCCCTGGCGGTAAACCACAGCCACATTGTTCATAGACTGGCGGAGAAATTGGCGCGTCAGCTGTTGCTCCAATGTCTGGCCGAAGAAGTTTGCGATGCAAGTCTGCACTAGGTCAGGCAGCTTCTTGCAGATGCTGTGGATGAACACGCAGACGTACACGTAGTCCGCGGTCACAAGTTGTCCACGGCCATCTATGTGGGCACTGAACTCTGGATAATGATCTGCGTTGGAATAAAAATGGGTCTCATTATTTGGCTAGTTTTAAGCAACAAGTTAGGGGAGGAAAATCCTTGGAAAATCCCAAAACCTTTTCGAGGCGCCAAGGGAACTAGCTTAAAAGAGGACTTGAGAAGTGTACATACCCTTGCATGTCCTATAGTAATCTAAGGTTTCACTAAAATTGTATAAAATGGCCATTAATCCTTGAATAATCCTACTATTTCAACTAGTTTATTGACAATAAAGTGAAGTAAAATGGAAGAAAGAAAATCCTTTGAAAATCCCAAAATAAGAAAATAACTAAATTAAAAAGGGGAATTTGATATGTACATATCTAAAAAGAATTTATATTCCCTTGTATTTATAATCACAATTCAATATTTGACTAAATAGGAATAAAATAAACATTTGCCCTTGAACAATACTTATATTTCAACTAGTTTTATTGAAATTAAAAAAAATTGCTCATATAATCAGTTCTATAAGTTAAATATCAAGTCGGTTAGGGTCTATTCAAAGTCCTTCCTTTTCCCCATGAATGTTCCTATATCCAAAACATTTTTTTCTTATCTAGATATGAGGTAATACACCCTGACAGTACTGAAATAATATACAATGACCATTAGTCCTTGAATACCATTATTTCCACTTGTTCTGTTTACAACAAAGTGAAATTCTCATATAATCAGTTCTTTAACAATCGACTCTGGTAGGTGCCTATGTTTTTTCTATATGAAAGTTCCTATATCAAAGGTGTCTTGGAATGTAGACTCATGACATTTGGGCAACCATGACTTTGAAAAAATAGTATCCCCTATAGTATAGTATAGTATTGAAAAAATAGTATAGTATAGTAGTAAAATAGATGAAAGATGACAACCCTGTTTTTCAGGAGACATGACATGCAAAATTATTTCGGGCTGGAAATGCAAAATACCCGAACTCACCTCGGAGGAAGTTCTGCAAAGGCGAGCGGTGCTCCCCGGGCTGGGTCGGCAGCGCGTTCTCCTCCTCCACCGGCGCCACCTGGGCCTTTTGCACGTAGATCGAGAAGAAGGCATCGATGTCCGACTGCTCCAGCGTGATGAAGTTGTGTTCGGTGAAGCGACACTCGATGACCTGTGTCGGGAAATCGCGTAAGTGGATGGCATCGGGAAGACCTGCGAAGATCCCAGGATCTCTACTACTTACCCACTGGATAAGGACCTTACGCCAGCTGCGCAGGTCCATGGTGCGGGTCGCGCAAGGTCACTAGACCCCCGACGAACAACGGCACTGTTCCCCGAAAACCCAACCGAAAACAATACCTATGGCACAACGTGACTTTAGCAAAATAAAAAAAAACACGACCGAACAAAAAGTGTAGAAAATATTCAATAAATGTTTGTGTTTGCCGGGCAGCGAGAGCAGAAAACACGTCTGTCCTGTGTGGAAATGTGGAAGCCTGTGCTCCTACTGACTGCACAACTGGGGCGACTAGCACTGGTGAGTTTGACACTTCCGTTCGACGGGCACAAGGACTACTAGACGCGAAAAAAAATACACGGGGCACGGGGTACAAATAACATTTACTTTCGGCGCGTCGTTTATATTATATTCAAAAGCCGACGCTAGGGATGGGAGAAATGTATCAAAATCGATACTTTTCGTATAAAAATAAATATTTATATCGTGATATTTTTCAACTGACTTATCGCTGTTATCGCTATCAGCAACGTAAGTGACGGAAACGTAAGTGCGTAAATACAAATAAATATTTATGTCCTTCAAATTAGCGTCGGCCTGTTAGCAATGTCCGTCAAATTAGCGTCGGCCTGTTAGCAACGAAAGTGGAACGGTGGAATTTGGAACATGGGGGCTCTTTTTATTTTTAAATTTTCTCGCTTTTTGGGGACCAAATCGAAAAATCTAAAATGCTAGATTGTTAAGAAAGAAAAGATCTATCGATCTAGGTAGGTTGGAGACACATCCGAGGTCTATTAATGTTTCAAAAATGCATTTGAAAAATCGTGTCCCCACAATTTTCTTAACTGCTCCCCTCACAGAGGTTGTGCCAATATGCACGATAAGCCAAGCTATTGGGAGTTAATTCAAGCTCCTTTTCTGAAAGTTTCATTAAAATCAAACCCACAGTTTTCGAGAAAACAGCCTAACAGTGACGCAACCTCGGATTTTCCCAATACAAAAAAGGGGGCAAAAATGAAATTACCTACGTCTCCACTCCTAGAAGTTGTGCCAACATGCACGGTATATGGGTAGATAGGGGATAATCTAAGAAGTGTTCTGTGAAAATGTTATCAAAATCAAACCCACAGATTTTGAGAAAACTGCTTTACAGTTGGGGGTGCTAAAAAGGTTAATAAAAGACCGTTTAATCCAGAAACTGAACCTTTAGATACTAAGACATGAACCTCAATGTAAACAGCTTAGCCATGACAATCATTCGACGCTAACTTTCTATAACTTTATACAACTTTCACAGAGGTTGTGCCAACTTGCACGGTATCGCATTAGAAGGGGCATCATTTTAGCTAATTTCTGAATAAATTACAGGCAATTCAAATCCACAGTTTTCGAGAAATTCAAGTATTTTCAATTATGGCTTTTGCCACGCGGTCACACTGTCCAGGCCAGCGAGAAATCGTATGCACCCGTGACATCAACCATCAAAATATATATGCAAATTTTAATTAATTCATACAACTCTCACAGAGATTGTGCCAACTTGCACGGTATCGCATTCGAAGGGGCATCATTATAGCTAATTTCTGAGTTAATTACAGGCAATTCAAACCCACAGTTTTCGAGAAATTCAAGTATTTTCAATTATGGCTTTTGCCACGCGGTCACACTGTCCAGACCAGCGAGAAAGCAAATTCAGCCAAGACATTTACCACGAAAAGGTATTTATCGGTATATGGCCAAGTGCCAAGCTACGAGCTACAACACTTAATTGAGCCAATCGAATACTTTTGGCCGCCAAGTATTGAAAAATATATATTTTATGTTTCAAATTTTCATTGTGATATGTATGCACCCCCTAATTGGTATTTATTTCCCTATTATTTTAATGTATAATTCATCGAAATCGAGCCAGTGGTTTGGTAGAATTTAACATTTTATTGATTTAAGAAAAATATAAAAATTACCTATTTGCTATTGTGGAGTTGCCATACTGCCGAACAGAATCCCCGTTACTTTGAATTAGAAGCTCGTGCAGAGAAGTAAAGTGAAAAGAAAATAAAAGCTGAAATTTATAATAAAACTTAAAACATAGATACATCATGTGTAATTTATTCGTATTAAAACTATTTTGCTGCTCGCTAATGCGATTAGTGTGAGTGCTGGCAGCGCGGTTGCCAAACGATTTAAAAATCGCTTAACAGACAACACATCCGCGGCCCAGCTTCATCGCGCCCAACATCCCAGCTTCCACAAAGTGCATATCGATTTCCTTCTGTGTCGACATGTTGATGTCCCAGTGCCACAGAGAGTCTGCTGCATCATTTCTAAGTCTCCTCCGGCTTTTGTTTGAGTTTCGATTCGTGACTTCTCCATCCTGGTTGAAAGTAAATCCGCTCGACACAAAAGGAGCGCGCAGAAGCACACGGAGCATAGCTGGTACAGCGAGGAGCACTCTTCAACTTCCTCCCTCCCCGGCATCGCTATCTTCGTTATCCTTATCATTATCCGGCATACGCGCGGAAACATCGTCCACCCCGAGTAAACAATGTTGGCGCCTGGAAACACTCAAGTGCAATATTTGGCAACAATAACTTAATGTCAACATAAGGTTTTTTCGGATCGTGACTGCAACTCCAGTGGCGGCTTATCAATGTTTAACCAGAGCTGCATAACAGGCGCAGAGCTACAGCAATAAGCCCCGGAGGAGATACTGCTGAGAAGACTTGGATATTTTTGAGAAAACATTTTTTTATTGGACGGAAGAGGCGAGCCCCAAGTGGTATGCATAGCCGAGGACATCGGGCAGGTGCTGAAATCCCATTCTCCCCCAACTAACATTCCGGGGATATGGCGACAAATCCGCTCTTAATTAATTAAGATTTGACTTTGTGTACCGCCATGTGAGCTAATTAGAGGTCGCGACCCCCCGCATGGCGACCCCATTAAACCCGAGTGCGCTTCGGCTGCTTTCCGGAATGGTGTCATACCTGCCATAAAGCATGTCTGCCAGCCGTCAAAGGCGCCGTGTCAACACGACCATTGCACTTCTGCTCCGGCGGGACCAAGATGACATTGCATCACCACCATCGATTCCAGTGGGTCAACAGCCGTCCCGGTGACGGGGTTGCCATCCCCCCGACCCAGGGCTTAGTTCGGTGCGTGTGATTAAACAATTGCATGGCCGGGTGGGAAGCCCTATTTGCCTTTCGGAAAAGAAATTCCTGGAACGGCCCTTATTAAATTGCTCAACCTAAAAGTTTTGAATTTCTCACACGGACACCCTACAACAATTTGGCTCTCAAGTGGCGGCAATGTGACAAGTGGGGGTATTATTTCAAGTGCAGTGGCGTTCATGACTGGGACCCCGGGTGGAGCGGACGCGTCCGCAAAACATTACTCAAATCGCCCCTAATGGTGGTGTATTTATATTTCGGGGCACGGAGGCCAGCTGACCGACTCATGGACGCGCAACAATTCCATTTACAAATTATAGCTTCGGTGTTTTATAACATATAACCTCCTAAGCTTGGAAATAATTTTTATTTATTTATTTACATTCTGGTTTTGGGACAATTGCAAATTGCCACCAACCACTTAATTTAGCTATAGCTACTGGGCCTTAAGCTATTTACATATTTTCTGCAAAAGTTTATTTATATATAGTTATTAACAAAATTTAGATATTGTTATATAAGCGTATGGCCTTGATGAAATCATTGGCGCTGGCGATATTGGTGGATTTTGGGGATAGGGCATCAGGTGACTTTATGGAGAGGAAAAAGTGCCGCACGTTGTTTCGCGTACCGCAGTGCTCGCACTGGGGTGGGGGTTGTTTATTGAGAACATGCTCATGGGTGTATCTTGAGTGTCCAAAACGTAGTCTTAAGAATTTTGTGAGATCTCTGCGGTTGATGTTGTCTTCGGATGGGATGGTGTATTCTTTAATTGATCATTTCTTTTCGTTGACATATTTGTAGTGGTCAGATGCGTTTTATCAGATCGATTCCATTTGTGTTTTGAAAGTATTTTAAATGAATAACTGTGTGTCTGTGAAGTTATAGTTGCATTCCATAACCTGTGGGCTTCTTTTGTTGTGAGCTTCTTTTGCTGCTAGGTCTGATGTGTCGTTACCTGGAATCCACAGTAATATAATCTTTGGTTGGTGGCGGTTGAGGATGTCTCGAGTACGAACGGTATAGAAAGATTGGTTATTGGTGTTGGTAACTAAAGTTACAGCCCTTCAGTTCAAAAAAAAAGTTTCACTTGTGAATCACCTTGTGAATCCCGTGGGACATGTCCTCTTGCACAAGTGAAGAACAAGTGACGCTCCATATAGAAAATTGTATGGGATGTCCGCATTTTCACAAGTGAAAATTCAAATGAAAATTTTTCGAAGTCCCACGGGATTTCACTTGTTCCTTATACCCATTTTTCGTATGGCCTGTCACGTGCCGGTGACACGTCTCAAGTGAAATCACTTGTGAAAATAACATTTTTCCCATGAGTTTTCACTTATGAAATCACTTGCAAGTGACACGTCCCAAGTCAAATCACTTGTGAAAATGAGATTTTTTCCATGCGTTTTCACTTATGAAATCACTGGCAAGTGATACGTCCCAAGTGAAATCACTTGTGAAAATCAGATTTTTTCCATGAGTTTTCACTTATAGAATTTAAAATACATAAATTTGTATATACTTTTAAATATTTTCTGTTAAAGGACAATTATTTTTAGTAAGCCTAATTTTGTGTTACGTTAATTTGCTTTTTACATTGGTCATCGCCTTCCTTAAACCTTTGTCCGGGTCCTCCGAATCCTTGGCCAACGCTCCTGATAACGATCGTAACGAGTGATACACCAATCGAAAGGTATCGTAAAAACCAAAAAGATTGCATACCAAGACTTTCGAAATATAGATTTGTTTGGGAGAAAAGGCGGTGAAAGTGTAAAAGTAAAATTTTAGAAAATTGGAGCTGCTGGATACGGTGGGGCTAAAAACCCCCGGCTATTTAGCTAGTTTTATTCTTACTGGGAATAAGCGTCGAATGACACCTCATTTGTTGAAATGAATTTTAAAAGCAATTAAAACTTATACCAAAAGTACACCAAACTTTTATAAACTATATACTCATGTTTGTTAAATTAAGTTTAGTTCGACTTAACTTGTTTCCAGTCCATTTTTAAAGTACTTAGACCAGATAATAATAAGAAACAACACGATCCTTGAACGATCACATTTTCCCCAATTTCAAAGGCGACTCAACATACAAGCTCAAAGTGTCCCAACTTACAGACCTCCTAATTTTCCGACCTCTCCCCTAAAAATTAAAAAAATTACATGAATATTTTCTTGTTATTTTCAGAAATAAAAATGTAAACGTGACCAAGGCTATAGAAGCCGCTTTAGAGCTAGGACTAATAGGGACGTCAGGCCGTTTGTCAGAAAACGAGTACCAAATAATTCTTACGTCTTTACGTAAAAATTTTTGTATTGCCAATAGTGGATATTTTAAGCAAAAAAATGCTCCAAACAAATGGCAGAAACGAATTTTCCTAAATTACAAAAGAGTTTTAGAAAAGTTGAATTTAAAAAGAAAGACTTTTTTATTGGAAAATAAATCAGAGAAATCAGAAAATGAATTTCCTGAAGTTAGTGGTAGTGGCTTCCTGAATTGCAATCACTTCCGCTTGGAAAACACTACAGTGGTCTGGTAGGCGGAATGAGACTTTTAAGTCTAGTTCGGGGGAAAAGACTCCCCCACCTGTTTGGGAGTTAAGCTTGGAACCGTCAGTGTATATGTTGACGGCGTTTACGAATTTATGTGGGAGGTTGTCCCAGTCTGAACGGGTGGGTATATAAATTTTGTATCTTCTTTTGAAGTCGACTATGGGTGGGGCGTAGTCTGTATAACGTGGTAGGGGTGAATGCTTTGATAGGATATTGGAGTGACCCGTGGAGCCTGTTGTCCAAGCCGCTGCTTCACGGAGCCTCAGCGCTGTGGCTGATGCCCAGCTTTTGGCAAGTAGGTCCAGGGGTTGGAGATCGAGAATTGTATTTAGTGCCTCAGTGGCGGTAGTGCGCAGCGCCCCACTGATGCAGAGCTCTGCGCCTCTTTGGATCTTGTGAAGGATCCGGAGGTTACAGTTTTTATCTAGAGAAGGCCACCAAACGATGTTTCCGTAGAGTAGAATGGGTCTGACTATTGCAGTATATAGCCAGTGAACTATCATGGGGGAGAAACCCCACTTCCTCCCCATGGCTTTTTTACAAGCGAAGAGGGCTATGGCCGCTTTGCGTGTGCGATCTAGGATGTTATCAGTCCAGAGGAGCTTTTTGTCAAGAATGACACCTAGGTACTTTGCTTGGTTGCTAAAGGTTAGGCGCGTTTGGTGTAGTTTTGGGGGAACTAGAATTGGTACCTTGTACTTCCTTGTAAAGAGAACTAGTTCGGTTTTTTCCGGGTTAACTCACAGTCCACAGCCAGCTGTCCACCGGGAGAGGGTGGATAGGGCTGTCTCCATTAGATTGCAAAGGGTTTGCGGGAATTTACCCTGCAGTAGGATAACCACGTCATCCGCGTAGGCTACCACTTTTGTGCCCGCCTCTTCTAGGAGTGAAAGCAGTTTGTTGACCACTAAAACCCATAGAAGAGGTGAGAGTACGCCCCCTTGGGGGGTTCCTCTACTGACGTTCCTGGTCGAGTGGGCCGGTCCCATAGTGAAGTGCACTACCCTGCTGGTTAGCATGGTGTGTATGAGTCCCACTATGGGCCACTCAATGCCCAGTTCAGTCAGAGCACAAGTAATCGCCGTTGGGGTGACGTTGTTAAAGGCGCCTTTTATGTCTAGAAACGCTACAAGAGAGTATTCCTTATTGCGGAAGCCTCGTTCTGTACTGTACACTAGAGAGTGGAGGGCGGTATCGGTTGACCTACCCTTACGGTACGCATGCTGTGCGTCAGAGAGTAGGCTATGGTCGATGGTTAGTCTGATATGGGTGTCGATTAGCCTTTCCAGGGTCTTCAACAAGAAGGAAGAGAGACTGATCGGGCGGAAGTCCTTTGGGTTGGTGTGGGAGGGCTTGCCGGCTTCGGTATAAAAATTACCTTAACGTCCAGCCACCTTGTTGGAATATGGTTTAGAGCAAGGCAGCCGTTGAAGATGGCTGTCAGCCAGGGAAGGGACATATCTAGTGTCCGTTGTAACTGGGCCGGGAAGAACCCATCTGGGCCAGGTGATTTGCAGGGCTTAAAAGAGTTGACAGCCCACTGAATGCGGCCAGGGTTTGAAATGTTGTCAATACTCTGGTCGTCTAAATTCTCCTCTATGTGGAGGTCCTCCACTACATGGGTGTTCTTAGGGAAGTGGGTGTCTAATAGTAGTTCAAGGGTTTCCTGAATGTTTTCCGTCCAGCTGTCAGCATTGGTTTTACGATAGCCAATGGTCGCTGGAGCTTTAGCTAGAATTTTTCTGAGTCTGGATGCCTCCGCAGTAGATTCTATACCACTGCAGAAGTTAGCCCAGGCTCTTCGTTTTGATATTCTAATTTCCTTTTTGTATAGGCTTAGTTTTGTATGATATAAATTCCAGGAGGATTCGCTATTATTGTATTTAGCTTTATTGAAGTAAGTTCTACACTCTCTTTTAAGGTTCGCTAGGGTTGGTTTCCACAATGGGGGTTTGTTCTTTGTTTTGACTGTTCTACATTACATTGCCCTGGTACCACCCTGCATCTGTGCAATCGGGTGGCGGGCCTGGGTTTTCGTCCAGCACTTTCAAGGCCACTGATGCAAGGGCCCGTCTAACCAGACCCCATTGGTTTCTTGGGATCCTTCCGCCTTCAACGCTCTGGTCGATGACACCAATGATCTTCCGATCCTTTACCACTTCCGCAAAGGATCTCGACCATGTGCCGCGGTTGGTTACCTTAGCCTTCTTGCTCGCTGGTTGAGCTGACTCCATCGACCTCTCTCGCTTGTTGCTGTGGGTGGTGGTCATAGCGATGTCGAAGTCTGGGATAATTGCCTTTGCCCAGGCTATGTCCTCTTGGATTTTCAGGTAATCCAATTTCGATGTCTGATCCTCCCGTATCGGATTGGTGGCCAGCCGTTTGAGGATCCTAGAAGCCTTCCTTCTTTCAAGAGGTCCTGCCTGGTTAGGTGGTACCCTTTTAAACTCCTTTGCCCTGGTACTCACCACGAGACCGGCCTTAGCGCTACCCTCAGGTTGGAGTGGCTTGTTAGCCACACATACGCTGGTGGGAGGCTTGGGCTTGTCGCTATGGCGAGTTGGGCTTAGCCGGCTGCGTTGTTCGCTGGCCTTGGCAGGGGTGGACGTCTCGTGGACTGGGGTAGTCAGAGCCGTGATCTTGCTCTTTCTTTCGTCGTTGGTTACGACTTCCGACTTTATAAGAGTGTCGGGCTCTTGTCTTGTGCAGTCTTTTAATTTTATATTTGTTAAATTCTTCATGTTAATTCCCACGAGCTGCGGAGAAAGGACAGGTCCACCCGGGCAGAGATCCGCCGTACCCGGGTAAGGCTGAATTAGAACAGGCGGTCGCCACTTGCCTGAACTCACCGTTTGAGACTGAGTTGTTTGATGACTCGGGCTCCCAGCCAGATTGACTCTCGGCACGGTACGAGTGACACCTTAGTCCAGCCCGGGGTGAGATGAGTTGTGTGGGTAGGGAAGAGGTAGGTACAGAGCGTGTGGGCAGGGGTGTGTGTGAGCTATTTGTCGGAGGCGGCAGCACAAGCGCGACGTCGGTACTGCTACGGCGCAGATACCCGCTGACTGTCCGGGGCTACTTATTTGCGCTTCGTGTTGGGGGCTTGGTGGTAGCCGGGCCGTGTCCAACTTCCACGCTTATTCGTAGCTACCCTGGAGAACCAGGGCGCTCGCTATCCGCAACCTGCGACCCGTTCGGTAGCCTTCAGCTCGGCGCCCTCAGAGCCATCCCACTAGCTCTTTGGCCGAAAAAAAAAGGAACAAGTGAAATCCCGTGGGACTTCGAAAAATTTTCATTTGAATTTTCACTTGTGAAAATGCGGACATCCCAAACAATTTTCTATATGGAGCGTCACTTGTTCTTCACTTGTGCAAGAGGACATGTCCCACGGGATTCACAAGGTGATTCACAAGTGAAACTTTTTTTTTTAACTGAAGGGCTGTAACTTTAGTTACCAACACCAATAACCAATCTTTCTATACCGTTCGTATTCGAGACATCCTCAACCGCCACCAACCAAAGATTATATTACTGTGGATTCCAGGTAACGACACATCAGACCTAGCAGCAAAAGAAGCTCACAACAAAAGAAGCCCACAGGTTATGGAATGCAACTATAACTTCACAGACACACAGTTATTCATTAAAAATACTTTCAAAAAACAAATGGAATCGATCTGGCAAAACGCATCTGACCACTACAAATATGTCAACGAAAAGAAATGATCAATTAAAGATTATACCATCCCATCCGAAGACAACATCAACCGCAGAGATCTCACAAAATTCTTAAGACTACGTTTTGGACACTCAAGATACACCCATGAGCATGTTCTCAATAAACAACCCCCACCCCAGTGCGAGCACTGCGGTACGCGAAACAACGTGCGGCACTTTCTCCTCTCCATAAAGTCACCTGATGCCCTATCCCCAAAATCCACCAATTGGCGCCAGCGCCAATGATTTCATCAAGGCCATACGCTTATATAACAATATCTAAATTTTGTTAATAACTATATATAAATAAACTTTTGCAGAAAATATGTAAATAGCTTAAGGCCCAGTAGCTATAGCTAAATTAAGTGGTTGGTGGCAATTTGCAATTGTCCCAAAACCAGAACATAAATAAATAAATAAAAATTATTTCCAAGCTTAGGAGGTTATATGTTATAAAACACCGAAGCTATAATTCAGCTGGCCTCCGTGCCCCGAAATATAAATACACCACCATTGGGGGCGATTTGAGTAATGTTTTGCGGACGCGTCCGCTCCACCCGGGGTCCCAGTCATGAACGCCACTGCACTTGAAATAATACCCCCACTTGGCACATTGCCGCCACTTGAGAGCCAAATTTTTGTAGGGTGTCCGTGTGAGAAATTCAAAACTTTTAGGTTGAGCAATTTAATAAGGGCCGTTCCAGGAATTTCTTTTCCGAAAGGCAAATAGGGCTTCCCACCCGGCCATGCAATTGTTTAATCACACGCACCGAACTAAGCCCTGGGTCGGGGGGATGGCAACCCCGTCACCGGGACGGCTGTTGACCCACTGGAATCGATGGTGGTGATGCAATGTCATCTTGGTCCCGCCGGAGCAGAAGTGCAATGGTCGTGTTGACACGGCGCCTTTTACGGCTGGCAGATATGCTTTATGGCAGGTATGACACCATTCCGGAATGCAGCCAAAGCGCACTCGGGTTTAATAGAATGGGGCGACTAATTGGGGTCGCCATGCGGGGGGTCGCGACCACTAATTAGCTCACATGGCGGTACACAAAGTCAAATGTTATAATGTAGACATTATTATGTAGACATTAAATTATTGTTGCCAAATATTGCACTTGAGTGTTTCCAGGCGCCAACATTGTTTACTCGGGGTGGAGGATGTTTCCGCGCGTATGCCGGATAATGATAAGGATAACGAAGATAGCGATGCCGGGGAGGGAGGAAGTTGAAGAGTGTTCCTTGCTGTACCAGCTAAGCTCCGTGTGCTTCTGCGCGCTCCTTTTGTGTCGAGCGGATTTACTTTCAACCAGGATGGAGAAGTCACGAATCGAAACTCAAACAAAAGCCGGAGGAGACTTAGAAATGATGCAGCAGACTCTCTGTGGCACTGGGACATCAACATGTCGACACAGAAGGAAATCGATATGCACTTTGTGGAAGCTGGGATGTTGGGCGCGATGAAGCTGGGCCGCGGATGTGTTGTCTGTTAAGCGATTTTTAAATCGTTTGGCAACCGCGCTGCCAGCACTCACACTAATCGCATTAGCGAGCAGCAAAATAGTTTTAATACGAATAAATTACACATGATGTATCTATGTTTTAAGTTTTATTATAAATTTCAGCTTTTATTTTCTTTTCACTTTACTTCTCTGCACGAGCTTCTAATTCAAAGTAACGGGGATTCTGTTCGGCAGTATGGCAACTCCACAATAGCAAATAGTTATTTTTTATATTTTTCTTAAATCAATAAAATGTTAAATTTTACCAAACCACTGGCTCGATTTCGATGAATTATACATTAAAATAATAGGGAAACAAATACCAATTATATATTTTTCAATACTTGGCGGCCAAAAGTATTCGATTGGCTCAATTAAGTGTTGTAGGTCGTAGCTTGGCACTTGGCGATATATCGATAAATACCTTTTCGTGGTAAATGTCTTGGCTGAATTTGCTTTCTCGCTGGTCTGGACAGTGTGACCGCGTGGCAAAAGCCATAATTGAAAATACTTGAATTTCTCGAAAACTGTGGGTTTGACTTGCCTGTAATTAACTCAGAAATTAGCTATAATGATGCCCCTTCGAATGCGATACCGTGCAAGTTGGCACAACATCTGTGAGAGTTGTATGAATTAATTAAAATTTGCATATATATTTTGATGGTTGATGTCACGGGTGCATACGATTTCTCGCTGGCCTGGACAGAGTGACCGCGTGGCAAAAGCCATAATTGAAAACACTTGAATTTCTCGAAAACTGTGGGTTTGAATTGCCTGTAATTTATTCAGAAATTAGCTAAAATGATGCCCCTTCGAATGCGATACCGTGCAAGTTGGCACAACCCCTGTGAGAGCTGTATGAATTAATTAAAGTTTGCATATATATTTTGATGGTTGATGTCACGGGTGCATACGATTTCTCGCTGGCCTGGACAGTGTGACCGCGTGGCAAAAGCCATAATTGAAAATACTTGAATTTCTCGAAAACTGTGGATTTGAGTTGCCTGTAATTTGTTCAGAAATTAGCTAAAATGATGCCCCTTCTAATGCGATACCGTGCAAGTTGGCACAACCTCTGTGAAAGTTGTATAAAGTTATAGAAAGTTGGCGTCGAATGATTGTCATGGCTAAGCTGTTTACATTGTGGTTCATGTCTTAGTATCTAAAGGTTCAGTTTCTGGATTAAACGGTCTTTTATTAACCTTTTTAGCACCCCCAACTGTAAAGCAGTTGTCTCAAAATCTGTGGGTTTGATTTTGATAAAATTTTCACAGAACACTCCTTAGATTATCCCCTATCTACCCATATACCGTGCATGTTGGCACAACTTCTAGGAGTGGAGCCGTAGGTAATTTCATTTTTGCCCCCTTTTTTGTATGGGGAAAATCCGAGGTTGCGTCACTGTTAGGCTATTTTCTCGAAAACTGTGGGTTTGATTTTATTGAAACTTTCAGAAAAGGAGCTTGAATTAACCCCCAATAGCTTGGCTTATCGTGCATATTGGCACAACTTCTGTGAGGGGAGCAGTTAAGAAAATTGTGGGGACACGATTTTTCAAATGCATTTTTGAAACATTAATAGACCTCGGATGTGTCTCAAACCTACCTAGATCGATAGATCTTTTCTTTCTTAACTGTTCGTACCCAAAGGTACTCAACATGACCACACCCAACAAATCAAGCAGTAGCCAAGTTGGGAACAGTACCAGGCGCTCAGTAGCACCCACTGCATATGAGAATTGCTGATCAGCATATTATATGTCTCACTAACTCACCGTCTCACCGACTCAACGGCACACTGACCGGCCAATGCAGTCAGCACATTTTGCAGTGTCAGCCAACTACGCAAAGCCAACTACGCAAACTGCTACCATAATCATAATTCCCTGATCTACTTTAGAATATAGCTTACTTCACTAATCATTACACTAAACTTCCGTGTTCCAAGTAGTATATAAACATGTTCCAAATGAAGAATAAAACAGTTATCAACACACCTCTTAACTCCGCGGTTCTACTTCCTACATCTGGGAATAGGGCTCGTAATACACTATCTCAACTAACAGCTAACCACGTTAGCTCACCCTCAGCGCAGCTCTAGCATCGCCTGTGGTCCGGCATCGTAGTAACCATCGTTACCATTGCCGCGACGCGATCGTCCTGCCATCAAAGCGTCCCCGTGCCAGCGACAAGTGCTCATTACCCCCTTGTCCCGCGGTGTGACCCGGAAGTGTCTACTTCGGTTAGGCACAAACATTGGTGACCCCGACGTGATCCTTTAACAACAAAGGATCACACTCAAGCAACCCCCTTCCCACTAAAGGACTCACAGCTTTATCCAGCTTCACAGGATACGCTTCGTCTTCCAGCGTCACAGGAACTTCAACTTAATCCAGGTTCACAGGATACGCTTCGTCTTCCAGCGTCACAGGAACTTCAGCTTAATCCAGCTTCACAGGATACGCTTCTTCTTCCAGCGTCACAGGAACTTCAGCTTAATCCAGCTTTACAGGATACGCTTCTTCTTCCAGCGTCACAGGAACTTCAGCTTAATCCAGCTTCACAGGATACGCTTCGTCTTCCAGCGTCACAGGAACTTCAGCTTAAACCAGCTTCACAGGATTCGCTTCTTCTTCCAGCGTCACAGGAACTTCAGCTTCATCCAGCTTCACAGGATACGCTTCTTCTTCCAGCGTCACAGGAACTTCAGCTTCATCCAGCTTCACAGGATACTCAGCTTCATCCAGCTTCACAAGATTCTTTGTTTCCAAGACACACAATATGTCTACTTCATTCATTGAGGAAACAAGTCACACAAGAATCGATTTACACAATCGATTACTAGACACCCAAAACGACCTGCAAGGGAAAATCCAACAGCTCATTAAGAATTATGGCAAGGATTCTGCCGACCGACGCCACCGAGACGGCTATTATTCCGGTAAGCTAAATCAGTTAAACGATCTCTGGCAGCAGTTTTGCGACCTAGATGAAGAAGTCCAGCAAGCGGCATTACCCACTGGAAGTGAGTACTCTTCACGACTAGTAGCACTTAAAGAGCTGGTCGAAAAATATCAGAATATCTTTCTGGACAACGTGCCGACTGGAAGCGGGCTTCCGAAGGCTCCCAGACGAACTTCGGCCAACATCAAGCTTACAACAAGAGATCAAGTCAAAGGAGATTCCGCAATTGACACGGTGATCCGACAGTTGCAGAGAAGATGCAACGAATTGGAGTCATCATTAACATTAGCCTCGAACGCCCCAACTGTCACCCCAGCCTTACAAAGGCACCTGGATCTCCATTGGGCGTTACTGAGGCAAGCCCACGACGAATTGGATAGCACACCTGGGGCCGCAGCTCTGGCAGAAGCAGAGCTAGCCCAATTCCACACATTATACGAGGAATACGAAATGAACCTGCTACGAGAAAACGACGCGCCAATGAGCCTAAACTTGGCACTTCCGCCAATTAGCATTCCGGAGTTCAACGGCGAGTATCTAGACTGGCCACGGTTCCATGATCTCTTTGTGGAATTAGTACATAACAAACCATATTCGGCCAGTCAAAAACTACATATTCTACAGAGTTCGCTTCGTGGTGAAGCGAGGAACGTCTTGACAGACACAGCCTTCTCACAGGGTGGCTATGACGACACCTGGTTGCGGTTGAAGGCCAGGTACCAGAACGGCAAAATATTAGTATTCGCCGCCATAGCTAAAATTATTGACCATAGGCCTATAGACGGCTCCTCGCGCCAACTAAGGGCCTTACATGACACTATAAAAAACTCAATGAGTACTCTTAAAACCTCGATATCAGCACAAAATCCTGGGATCCAATCCTGTGTTTTCTTATCAGAAGAAAACTAGACCAGCAATCTCTAGCTGCTCTAGAAAATTCAGCGGATGCACCAACGGAAATTCCAACGTTAAGGAGTGTACTAACGTTTATTGAACGGCGCGCTTGCATGCTGGAGACGATAAGCGCTCAACCTACAGCAACACTACGCCATCAGTCAGTTCACAACGAAGAGAGCTGTAAGATTTGTCACCTAGGACCACATAATCTTAGAGCATGTAGCCGGTTCCAGGAAATGGACCCCAAAACACGGCGCCAAGCCATTATTCAAATAGGAGCATGCACAAATTGTTTGTCGACAGCTCATATGGTTGAAAACTGTGGATCACCGACCAATTGTCGAGTCTGCCAGCAACGGCACCATTCACTGTTACACAAAGGACCAACTAGCAATCCAGTGGCCGGCGCAGTAACCATTGCAGGCTACGACAACGTAGGAGGATATACTATGCTCGCGACCGCCAAGGTCTCATTACAAGGGCCAAACGGTCAATTACAAACATGTCGCGCTGTAATAGATGGTGGATCACAGGTGAATCTTATCTCAAGGAGAATGGCAGAGCTACTATCTCTTAAGGAAGGTTCACCGATTGAAATATCTGGAATCGGAGGAAAGATATCAACAGTAATTAGATCAACACTAAAGCTCTTATCCTGTACATCAGGGTTTGAAAAACTATTAGAGGTATTTATTATGCCCACAGTCATTACAGACCAACCGTCAGTACCGATTACAACCGATCTTAATATTCCCGAGGGACTGCCATTAGCAGATCCTGACTTTCGGCAACCTGGACCCATTGACCTAACCTTAGGGTCTGAGGTGTATTCTCGTGTAATAACCGGTGAACTTCTTGAACTAGGACCTAATAAACCTTTGGCACAAGGCACTAGGCTTGGTTATGTAATCACAGGTTATCTCAATAAAGAAACCTCATCTGATACGGAAATCAACCCTATTCTGGTAGAAGGCAGAGGTGATTTTGCAGGACCGAACGTTGCTTATGAACCAACGAAAGATAAAAATCCGATGAATATAGAACCAACTTCTCATCAATTCAAAACCTACAAGAAGGCTGACTTTGGTTCACCATTTCTAAACTTAACCAAGAAAGATCTTAGTTTTGTTGCAGAACGTCCACATACCATAGACGTTCCAAATGATCAAGTTCTACGAGGGCACAATTTCAGTCCCCACGGTAATGTCAATTTTATCGCAAAGGGGAGTGTTAAGCAGCATCAAGAAGATGTGAAGGACCTGAATTACAATCATGAACCTCAGTTGAAGGAACGATCCACCTTGGTCAATGATTTGTTAGGTGCTTCCGATACAATTCGGTCAAGGACTGACCGACATCACGACCTAATTGAGGGTACCCCTCAATGGGGGGGAGAATGTTCGTACCCAAAGGTACTCAACATGACCACACCCAACAAATCAAGCAGTAGCCAAGTTGGGAACAGTACCAGGCGCTCAGTAGCACCCACTGCATATGAGAATTGCTGATCAGCATATTATATGTCTCACTAACTCACCGTCTCACCGACTCAACGGCACACTGACCGGCCAATGCAGTCAGCACATTTTGCAGTGTCAGCCAACTACGCAAAGCCAACTACGCAAACTGCTACCATAATCATAATTCCCTGATCTACTTTAGAATATAGCTTACTTCACTAATCATTACACTAAACTTCCGTGTTCCAAGTAGTATATAAACATGTTCCAAATGAAGAATAAAACAGTTATCAACACACCTCTTAACTCCGCGGTTCTACTTCCTACATCTGGGAATAGGGCTCGTAATACACTATCTCAACTAACAGCTAACCACGTTAGCTCACCCTCAGCGCAGCTCTAGCATCGCCTGTGGTCCGGCATCGTAGTAACCATCGTTACCATTGCCGCGACGCGATCGTCCTGCCATCAAAGCGTCCCCGTGCCAGCGACAAGTGCTCATTACCCCCTTGTCCCGCGGTGTGACCCGGAAGTGTCTACTTCGGTTAGGCACAAACATTGGTGACCCCGACGTGATCCTTTAACAACAAAGGATCACACTCAAGCAACCCCCTTCCCACTAAAGGACTCACAGCTTTATCCAGCTTCACAGGATACGCTTCGTCTTCCAGCGTCACAGGAACTTCAACTTAATCCAGGTTCACAGGATACGCTTCGTCTTCCAGCGTCACAGGAACTTCAGCTTAATCCAGCTTCACAGGATACGCTTCTTCTTCCAGCGTCACAGGAACTTCAGCTTAATCCAGCTTTACAGGATACGCTTCTTCTTCCAGCGTCACAGGAACTTCAGCTTAATCCAGCTTCACAGGATACGCTTCGTCTTCCAGCGTCACAGGAACTTCAGCTTAAACCAGCTTCACAGGATTCGCTTCTTCTTCCAGCGTCACAGGAACTTCAGCTTCATCCAGCTTCACAGGATACGCTTCTTCTTCCAGCGTCACAGGAACTTCAGCTTCATCCAGCTTCACAGGATACTCAGCTTCATCCAGCTTCACAAGATTCTTTGTTTCCAAGACACACAATATGTCTACTTCATTCATTGAGGAAACAAGTCACACAAGAATCGATTTACACAATCGATTACTAGACACCCAAAACGACCTGCAAGGGAAAATCCAACAGCTCATTAAGAATTATGGCAAGGATTCTGCCGACCGACGCCACCGAGACGGCTATTATTCCGGTAAGCTAAATCAGTTAAACGATCTCTGGCAGCAGTTTTGCGACCTAGATGAAGAAGTCCAGCAAGCGGCATTACCCACTGGAAGTGAGTACTCTTCACGACTAGTAGCACTTAAAGAGCTGGTCGAAAAATATCAGAATATCTTTCTGGACAACGTGCCGACTGGAAGCGGGCTTCCGAAGGCTCCCAGACGAACTTCGGCCAACATCAAGCTTACAACAAGAGATCAAGTCAAAGGAGATTCCGCAATTGACACGGTGATCCGACAGTTGCAGAGAAGATGCAACGAATTGGAGTCATCATTAACATTAGCCTCGAACGCCCCAACTGTCACCCCAGCCTTACAAAGGCACCTGGATCTCCATTGGGCGTTACTGAGGCAAGCCCACGACGAATTGGATAGCACACCTGGGGCCGCAGCTCTGGCAGAAGCAGAGCTAGCCCAATTCCACACATTATACGAGGAATACGAAATGAACCTGCTACGAGAAAACGACGCGCCAATGAGCCTAAACTTGGCACTTCCGCCAATTAGCATTCCGGAGTTCAACGGCGAGTATCTAGACTGGCCACGGTTCCATGATCTCTTTGTGGAATTAGTACATAACAAACCATATTCGGCCAGTCAAAAACTACATATTCTACAGAGTTCGCTTCGTGGTGAAGCGAGGAACGTCTTGACAGACACAGCCTTCTCACAGGGTGGCTATGACGACACCTGGTTGCGGTTGAAGGCCAGGTACCAGAACGGCAAAATATTAGTATTCGCCGCCATAGCTAAAATTATTGACCATAGGCCTATAGACGGCTCCTCGCGCCAACTAAGGGCCTTACATGACACTATAAAAAACTCAATGAGTACTCTTAAAACCTCGATATCAGCACAAAATCCTGGGATCCAATCCTGTGTTTTCTTATCAGAAGAAAACTAGACCAGCAATCTCTAGCTGCTCTAGAAAATTCAGCGGATGCACCAACGGAAATTCCAACGTTAAGGAGTGTACTAACGTTTATTGAACGGCGCGCTTGCATGCTGGAGACGATAAGCGCTCAACCTACAGCAACACTACGCCATCAGTCAGTTCACAACGAAGAGAGCTGTAAGATTTGTCACCTAGGACCACATAATCTTAGAGCATGTAGCCGGTTCCAGGAAATGGACCCCAAAACACGGCGCCAAGCCATTATTCAAATAGGAGCATGCACAAATTGTTTGTCGACAGCTCATATGGTTGAAAACTGTGGATCACCGACCAATTGTCGAGTCTGCCAGCAACGGCACCATTCACTGTTACACAAAGGACCAACTAGCAATCCAGTGGCCGGCGCAGTAACCATTGCAGGCTACGACAACGTAGGAGGATATACTATGCTCGCGACCGCCAAGGTCTCATTACAAGGGCCAAACGGTCAATTACAAACATGTCGCGCTGTAATAGATGGTGGATCACAGGTGAATCTTATCTCAAGGAGAATGGCAGAGCTACTATCTCTTAAGGAAGGTTCACCGATTGAAATATCTGGAATCGGAGGAAAGATATCAACAGTAATTAGATCAACACTAAAGCTCTTATCCTGTACATCAGGGTTTGAAAAACTATTAGAGGTATTTATTATGCCCACAGTCATTACAGACCAACCGTCAGTACCGATTACAACCGATCTTAATATTCCCGAGGGACTGCCATTAGCAGATCCTGACTTTCGGCAACCTGGACCCATTGACCTAACCTTAGGGTCTGAGGTGTATTCTCGTGTAATAACCGGTGAACTTCTTGAACTAGGACCTAATAAACCTTTGGCACAAGGCACTAGGCTTGGTTATGTAATCACAGGTTATCTCAATAAAGAAACCTCATCTGATACGGAAATCAACCCTATTCTGGTAGAAGGCAGAGGTGATTTTGCAGGACCGAACGTTGCTTATGAACCAACGAAAGATAAAAATCCGATGAATATAGAACCAACTTCTCATCAATTCAAAACCTACAAGAAGGCTGACTTTGGTTCACCATTTCTAAACTTAACCAAGAAAGATCTTAGTTTTGTTGCAGAACGTCCACATACCATAGACGTTCCAAATGATCAAGTTCTACGAGGGCACAATTTCAGTCCCCACGGTAATGTCAATTTTATCGCAAAGGGGAGTGTTAAGCAGCATCAAGAAGATGTGAAGGACCTGAATTACAATCATGAACCTCAGTTGAAGGAACGATCCACCTTGGTCAATGATTTGTTAGGTGCTTCCGATACAATTCGGTCAAGGACTGACCGACATCACGACCTAATTGAGGGTACCCCTCAATGGGGGGGAGAATGTTCGTACCCAAAGGTACTCAACATGACCACACCCAACAAATCAAGCAGTAGCCAAGTTGGGAACAGTACCAGGCGCTCAGTAGCACCCACTGCATATGAGAATTGCTGATCAGCATATTATATGTCTCACTAACTCACCGTCTCACCGACTCAACGGCACACTGACCGGCCAATGCAGTCAGCACATTTTGCAGTGTCAGCCAACTACGCAAAGCCAACTACGCAAACTGCTACCATAATCATAATTCCCTGATCTACTTTAGAATATAGCTTACTTCACTAATCATTACACTAAACTTCCGTGTTCCAAGTAGTATATAAACATGTTCCAAATGAAGAATAAAACAGTTATCAACACACCTCTTAACTCCGCGGTTCTACTTCCTACATCTGGGAATAGGGCTCGTAATACACTATCTCAACTAACAGCTAACCACGTTAGCTCACCCTCAGCGCAGCTCTAGCATCGCCTGTGGTCCGGCATCGTAGTAACCATCGTTACCATTGCCGCGACGCGATCGTCCTGCCATCAAAGCGTCCCCGTGCCAGCGACAAGTGCTCATTACCCCCTTGTCCCGCGGTGTGACCCGGAAGTGTCTACTTCGGTTAGGCACAAACATTAACAATCTAGCATTTTAGATTTTTCGATTTGGTCCCCAAAAAGCGAGAAAATTTAAAAATAAAAAGAGCCCCCATGTTCCAAATTCCACCGTTCCACTTTCGTTGCTAACAGGCCGACGCTAATTTGACGGACATTGCTAACAGGCCGACGCTAATTTGAAGGACATAAATATTTATTTGTATTTACGCACTTACGTTTCCGTCACTTACGTTGCTGATAGCGATAACAGCGATAAGTCAGTTGAAAAATATCACGATATAAATATTTATTTTTATACGAAAAGTATCGATTTTGATACATTTCTCCCATCCCTAGCGTCGGCTTTTGAATATAATATAAACGACGCGCCGAAAGTAAATGTTATTTGTACCCCGTGCCCCGTGTATTTTTTTTCGCGTCTAGTAGTCCTTGTGCCCGTCGAACGGAAGTGTCAAACTCACCAGTGCTAGTCGCCCCAGTTGTGCAGTCAGTAGGAGCACAGGCTTCCACATTTCCACACAGGACAGACGTGTTTTCTGCTCTCGCTGCCCGGCAAACACAAACATTTATTGAATATTTTCTACACTTTTTGTTCGGTCGTGTTTTTTTTTATTTTGCTAAAGTCACGTTGTGCCATAGGTATTGTTTTCGGTTGGGTTTTCGGGGAACAGTGCCGTTGTTCGTCGGGGGTCTAGTGACCTTGCGCGACCCGCACCATGGACCTGCGCAGCTGGCGTAAGGTCCTTATCCAGTGGGTAAGTAGTAGAGATCCTGGGATCTTCGCAGGTCTTCCCGATGCCATCCACTTACGCGATTTCCCGACACAGGTCATCGAGTGTCGCTTCACCGAACACAACTTCATCACGCTGGAGCAGTCGGACATCGATGCCTTCTTCTCGATCTACGTGCAAAAGGCCCAGGTGGCGCCGGTGGAGGAGGAGAACGCGCTGCCGACCCAGCCCGGGGAGCACCGCTCGCCTTTGCAGAACTTCCTCCGAGGTGAGTTCGGGTATTTTGCATTTCCAGCCCGAAATAATTTTGCATGTCATGTCTCCTGAAAAACAGGGTTGTCATCCTTCATCTATTTTACTACTATACTGTACTATTTTTTCAATACTATACTATACTATAGGGGATACTATTTTTTCAAAGTCATGGTTGCCCAAATGTCATGAGTCTACATTCCAAGACACCTTTGATATAGGAACTTTCATATAGAAAAAACATAGGCACCTACCAGAGTCGATTGTTAAAGAACTGATTATATGAGAATTTCACTTTGTTGTAAACAGAACAAGTGGAAATAATGGTATTCAAGGACTAATGGTCATTGTATATTATTTCAGTACTGTCTGGGTGTATTACCTCATATCTAGATAAGAAAAAAATGTTTTGGATATAGGAACATTCATGGGGAAAAGGAAGGACTTTGTATAGACCCTAACCGACTTGATATTTAACTTATAGAACTGATTATATGAGCAATTTTTTTTAATTTCAATAAAACTAGTTGAAATATAAGTATTGTTCAAGGGCAAATGTTTATTTTATTCCTATTTAGTCAAATATTGAATTGTGATTATAAATACAAGGGAATATAAATTCTTTTTAGATATGTACATATCAAATTCCCCTTTTTAATTTAGTTATTTTCTTATTTTGGGATTTTCAAAGGATTTTCTTTCTTCCATTTTACTTTACTTCACTTTATTGTCAATAAACTAGTTGAAATAGTAGGATTATTCAAGGATTAATGGCCATTTTATACAATTTTAGTGAAACCTTAGATTACTATAGGACATGCAAGGGTATGTACACTTCTCAAGTCCTCTTTTAAGCTAGTTCCCTTGGCGCCTCGAAAAGGTTTTGGGATTTTCCAATGATTTTCCTCCCCTAACTTGTTGCTTAAAACTAGCCAAATAATGAGACCCATTTTTATTCCAACGCAGATCATTATCCAGAGTTCAGTGCCCACATAGATGGCCGTGGACAACTTGTGACCGCGGACTACGTGTACGTCTAAACACTGCTCCTGCATTACTCGTGCGTGAAGCAGCCCAGCGTGTTCATCCACAGCATCTGCAAGAAGCTGCCTGAGCTAGTGCAGACTTGCATCGCAAACTTCTTCGGCCAGACATTGGAGCAACAGCTGACGCGCCAATTTCTCCGCCAGTCTATGAACAATGTGGCTGTGGTTTACCGCCAGGTCGTCCAGATCAGCCCCAGTCGTCCGAGCTGCAGCACCATGAGTCTCGAGCTAACCATTGACACCACACCGGGCACATCCTCGTCCACATCCGCATCGCCTCAGCCGCCGAGCTGATCATCGCGATCGCCAGCGCCTCCAAATGTCCGCCAACGAAATGCTAGCAGCGCACCCGGGAGCTGCACGGTGTTCGCGCCCAGCTGGAGGTGGTGTCCTACGAGAAGACCATGCTCGAGGAGCAGCAAACGAAGAAGGAGGACCTGATCATAGAAATGCTGGACAACACTGATGGGGCCAGAGGCTCGATGCTGTGCGAAGCAAGCCACACTCTCGCTTATCTCCAGCAAGATAGCGTTCTGCTTCTGCAGCTCTTCCCTCAGCTCGGCGTTCTCGTGCTCCTTCTCGCGCAGCTGCTTGTCGACCACAGAGCTGTCCAGATTCTCGGGCGTGGTGTTCGGGGACAGGGAACAGTTGAGCAAATCCGAGGACGCATTTAGAACCTCACGTCGGTTGTGTAACTCCTCGCGCGCTTCCTGTAGACAACGATCCATCTCCTGCTTGTCGCGCTTCAGAGAGCTGATTGTATCTTCTCTGGAAGATACAATCAGGCTGGATTCCTCCAGGCGCTGTTCCAGCTCCCGGATTCTGTCCACGCACGCGAGTATGTTCCCGGACGTTTTAAGCTATTCAAGAAGAAAAACAAAAAAAATATAAATATATATTTATGGAATTTTGGGTAGGTATTATGTAGGTACTTTCAATTTAGATTTCCTAAACGGCGCCCTTTTTCGCCAATATTAATTTTAGAATTATGTACCTAGTAGCTTAACATGATTAATAACCATTAAATATGAATTCAAAAATATTAATTTAACAAATAAAATTCCCTCTCAATACCCAAAGTGTGTACAGTTCCGACCCAAAGGTGACTAGTTTTTCGCTGATATTCACACAAAATTCAGCGCCTCTAAATGTCCGCTCCGCTCACACCCAGAACCGAGCTGCTGGAGCAGCGCACCCGGGAGCTGCGCGGTGTTCGCGCCCAGCTGGAGGTGGTGTCCTACGAGAAGACCATGCTCGAAGGGCAGCAAGTGGAGGAGGATCTGATTAAAACGCTAAACAAAGGTAAGAATGCCTCATAGATCTTGTGGCTTACATCCCTCTGATAGTAGTTAAATATGATAGTAACATATTTTATCGTTTTTTCCCATTACAGAGAACATGATGGCCAAGAGTCAACTGGCCAAGCTCAAGAACGCCGTCCAGAATGGTGAGAATGCCGACAACGTGCTAAATGAGTTCGATCATGTAGGTAGTAGACCACCAGATGGTCACAGGTACTTGGTGCCATAAACCAATAATAAAACTTTCCTCATTTCAGTTGAAGCGAAGCCTGATGAAGGAAAGCAGCCAAAAGGAGGCCATTATAGCCGAGACTAACGATAAGCTACAGGATTTGCGCGCCGAAAAATCCGAGCTTGTCGAGCAGGTATGCTACCTGTCTGATTTTATGGGGGCATTACACAAAAGAACTAAATCCGGCGAATTTTGTGTGAATATCAGCGAAAAACTAGTCACCTTTGGGTCGGAACTGTACACACTTTTGGTATTGAGAGGGAATTTTATTTGTTAAATTAATATTTTTGAATTCATATTTAATGGTTGTTAATTATTTAATTAAATTAAAGCTACTAGGTACATAATTCTAAAATTAATATTGGCGAAAAAGGGCGCTGTTTAGGAAATATAAATTCAAAGTACCTACATAATACCTACCCAAAATTCCATAAATATATATTTATATTTTTTTGTTTTTCTTCTTGAATAGCTGGAACAGCGCCTGGAGGAATCCAGCCTGAAGCGCGACAAGCAGGAGCTGGATCGTTGTCTACAGGAAGCGCGCGAGGAGTTACACAACCGACGTGAGGTTCTAAATGCGTCCTCGGATTTGCTCAGCTGTTCCCTGTCCCCGAACACCACGCCCGAGAATCTGCACAGCTCTGTGGTCGACAAGCAGCTGCGCGAGAAGGAGCACGAGAACGCCGAGCTGAGGAAAGAGCTGCAGAAGCAGAACGCTATCTTGCTGGAGCTAAGCGAGAGTGTGGCTTGCTTCGTCGAGAAGCACAGCATCGAGCCTGACCGTCTGGCCCCATCAGTGTTGTCCAGCATTTCTATGATCAGGTCCTCCTTCTCCGTTTGCTGCTCCTCGAGCATGGTCTTCTCGTAGGACACCACCTCCAGCTGGGCGCGAACACCGTGCAGCTCCCGGGTGCGCTGCTAGCATTTCGTTGGCGGACATTTGGAGGCGCTGGATGACGGAACTGTGGCGTGCTGCTCGGCGGCTGAGGCGATGCGGATGTGGACGAGGATGTGTCCGGTGTGGTGTCAATGGTCAGTTCGGGACTCATGGTGCTGCAGCTCGGACGACTGGGGCTGATCTGGACGCCCTGGCGGTAAATCACAGCCACATTGTTCATAGACTGGCGGAGAAATTGGCGCGTCAGCTGTTGCTCCAACGTCTGGCCGAAGAAGTTTGCGATGCAGGTCTGCACTAGCTCCGGCAGCTTCTTGCAGATGCTGTGGATAAACACGCTGGGCTGCTTCACGCATGAGTAATGCAGGAGCAGTGTGTAGACATACACGTAGTCCGCGGTCACAAGTTGGCCACGGCCATCTATGTGGGCACTGAACTCTGGATAATGATCTCGGAGGAAGTTCTGCAGGGGGGGGCGGTGCTCCCCAGGCTGGGCCGGCAGCGCGTTCTCCTCCTCTACCGGCGCCACCTGGGCCTTTTGCACGTAGATCGAGAAGAAGGCATCGATGTCCGACTGCTCCAGTGTGATGAAGTTGTGTTCGGTGAAGCGACACTCGATGACCTACTGGATAAGGACCTTACGCCAGCTGCGCAGGTCCATGGTGCGGGTCGCGCAAGGTCACTAGACCCCCAAGACGAACAACGGCACTGTTCCCCGAAAACCGAAACGAAAACAATACCGATGGCACAACGTGACTTTAGCAAAATAAAAAAAACCACCGAACAAAAAGTGTAGAAAATATTCACTAAATGTTTGTTTGCCGGGCAGAGAGAGCAGCAAACAGGCCTGTCGTGTGTGGAAATGTGGAAACTTGTGGTCCTACTGACTGCACAACTGGGGCGACTAGCACTGGTGAGTTTGACACTTCCGTTCGACGGGCACAAGGACTACTAGACGCGAAAAAAAAAACACGGGGCACGGGGAACAAATAACAATTACTTTCGGCGCGTCGTTTATTTTATATTCAAAAAACAGCAACAAACGGAAAACACAAGCGAGCGGCCACAGCAAGCAAACACAACAGACGCAAAACAACATTGAAAGTTGTAAAGAAGTCTCGTAGGCTGGGATATACTCAGTCCCGCCAGGGTCTCTTTACCGAAAATATTTGTAAAGATATGGGACAAAAAGGTCTAATACGAAAATCGGTTGGCTGGCGTGAGATGTAGAGTGCCAGCCACCGGGGTACGGAGTGAGAGAAACAGTTTATTCGGTGTCTGTAGCAGAGTGAAAAGCGTCAGCGGTAACGCGCATTTGGGCCTGGCTCATAGCATTCGCTACGAGAAGGCCGAGATAGAGGGGATCGATTATGGGGACAACTTTTCCCTAGGGCAGAATTTATGGCCTAAAATCTAGGCATTTGTCTGGAAATATTCATATTTATGCGTGGCCAGCTTGATTGGATTTTTTTCCCTACGAGTTGCATTAAAATCAGGCGAGAAATACATTTATTGGGGTATTTTTATTGATTCATTTGTAACTCGAGTTTCTACTTTATTTTGTTTTCCCAGTGTAGTCGGGCGCGAGTTGGCTCAATACAGCCGGCAGTGATAGAAGAAGAAGAATAAATTTTGCTTTTAAAAAAATATTTCCCGAAGTTCCTTTGGAAAGAGGGTGTGGCAGTGCGTAGTATTTTTAATATCTGAGAAATATTTTTATTTAATTAATGAGCAACAGGTTTCCTAAAGTTGAGTCCACCCCTTTCTCTCGGTGTAGTCAGCTCGGAAATCAAATCAGAAATCAAAGTAGTCAAAGGGAAAAAGAACAACATGGCAGCGGCAAATTTTGTGTTCAGATATGTAAGAAAATATTCTTTGTTAAAATTCTTGGTTCATGTTTTTTTTTCTCAGTGCTCGCAATTAACGGGTTAGGTTAGGTCATGGTTTATAAATTCTAGCCTACTCTGGGCGAAACCGCATCGAGGCCTTCGAGAAATTTCTCATTGCACGGGACTCTCACGCTCTCACGCACACACACACGCGTGACTCCGGGTGCTCCGCCGCTGGTCCTGGGCAGGCACACTCTCCTCGAGGTCGTCTAGGTAAACTCCTTCCTGGGTCACTTGGCATCAGCCCGAAGGCAAAAGACTCCTGTTGTCCACATAAATATGCTCTGCTCGCACTTCTGATCCCGTGCGCCGCCTTTGCAAGAGTCCCCTGCTTCTCGCACTTCTGGTCCGGTGCGCCGCGTTTTCCAAAAGTCCAAAAGTGAACTGCTCGCACTTCTGGTCCGGTGCGCCGCGTTTTCCAAAAGAGAGACCTGATTCTGATCCCGTGCACCGCCTTTGCAAAAATGACTCCTCGCACTTCTGATCCCGTGCACCGCCTTTTCCAAAAGAGAGCTCCTGTTTCTGATCCCGTGCACCGCCTTTGCAAAAATGACTCCTAGCACTTCTGATCCCGTGCACCGCCTTTTCCAAAAGAGAGCTAGTCAAGCTTTGCCGCCGCGTTTTGTTCAAGTTTTCGGCTGCTCTGGGTTTTTTCCACTTGTCGAAGTTTCGGTACTCCTTTTCTCTCGCTCTTCCCTTGGCGCGTGCCAATTTTCGGGGGTTGTTTTCCTCCTCGATCGCATGTCCTCTCTCGCTTGCTCCTGTGCGGCGCTGCACTTATCGTGGTGAATATTTCGTTGCTCTCCTGGTGTGTGTGTGTGTGGCTACTGCTGATGTGAGAACGGAGGGGGAAAAGGTAAACAGAACCTATCGCTTAGGCTGGGCTAAAATAATTATTGTGTATCAATATAACTACAAATCTTATGATTATTGGCTAAGCTTATATATTAAATGCACTGTACAATGTTTTTTTTTACAAAGTTATTCGCGAGGGTTTTGTTTGCTGTTGGCGCTGGCGATGTTGTAGCTGCTAGCTGGCGTTGTTGTTGGCGCTGGCGGCCGATGCTGTTGGCGCTGGCGATGTTGTAGCTGCTAGCTGGCGATGTTGTTGGCGCTGGCGGCCGATGCTGTTGGCGCTGGCGATGTTGGTGGCGCTATTTGTGAGGGGTCAAACGACTCCGCCTGCTTGCAGAAGGCTTTGAATGAACGACTCGTAAACTGTGTCCCATTATCGCAGACAAATGTTCGGGGAATACCAAAGTGATTCAAAATCCTCTCCCGAAAGGATTTTTCGAGATGCGCCGAAGTAGCTTTTCTCAAGGGGACCAACTCAACCCATTTCGAAAAGGCGTCGAAGAATACGAGCAGCATCGTATTCCCACTCTTGGATCGCGGAAGGGGCCAATAAAATCGGCGCAGACAGTATCGAACGGCTCGTTAATCTGTCTGGTGAACATTTTACCCGCCGGTTTGGTTTGGCTGACTTTGAACCGTTGGCAAGTGTCACACTTGCGGACATACCTGGCAATATCGCGGAAAAGACCTGGCCAGTAATATCTCTGGGCGATGCGGGTGGTTGTCTTCCTGATTCCGAGATGTCCTGCCGTCGGCTGGTCATGGCATTCCGACAGTACTCGCTGTCGGTGTTCCTTGGCTACGCACAGTTTCCAGGGCACGGAGTCTTCGTCGTCAGGTCGGGATCCGATATGCCGATAGAGCTGTTGGTTCTCGTACGCGTAGTCCGGGTAATCTTCAGGCCTGTCCTGAACAAGTTTCAGCATCCGCTGGTACCATGTGCATCCCGGCTTATCCTCCTGGATCATCTGAAGTACTTCCAAAGGCTGTCGAGAAAGTGCATCTGCAACAATGTTCTGGCTCCCGCGTCGATAGGTGACGTCAAACTGGTACTGCTGCAGTTCAAACGCCCAGCGCGCTATGCGGCCGGTGGGATTATCAATCGAGTTGAGCCACTTCAAGGCGGGGTGGTCCGTTATCACCTCAAATCGATAACCTTCCAAGTAGCATCTGAGTTTCCTGATGGCCCATATGATAGCCAGACACTCCTTTTCTGTGGCGGAGTAGTTTGCAACACGAACTTCTCGTTGAAGTCGGAGCAGGCGAGAACCGGCGCCTCCGTGAGTTTTCTTTTGAGTTCCTCGAACGCATCTTGCTGCTCCTGCTCCCATTGCCATTTCTTTCCTTTCTTGAGTAGCAAAGACATGGGCTGCACTACGCTGGCAAAGTTGGGTACAAATCTCCTGTACCATGACGCAATCCCTAGACATCTCCTCAACTCCTTGCATGTGGTGGGCGGACTCAGTCGCCGTACTGCCGAAATCTTGTCGGGATCCGTGTGAATTCCCTCCTCACTGATGACGTGTCCCAAGTACACCAGGCTGCGCTTAAAGAAACTGCATTTCTTCGCGTTGAGACGAAGGTTCGCCTTTCGTAGCCGTCGAAATACTTCTTGTAGATGCTGCACATGCTCCTCCAGAGTGCGGCCGATGATGATGATGTCATCCAAATACGCAAACGCGTTGGGCTCCATGTCCGGTCCTATGACGCTGTCGAGCGCCCGCTGGAATGTGGCTGCTGCTGAGTGGAGGCCAAACGGCATCACTTTCCAGTGGTACAAGCCCCTCCCGGGGACTGTAAATGCTGTGCACTCGCGGCTGGACTCGGCTACAGGGATTTGCCAATATCCGCTCTTCAAATCGAACGTCGATATGTACTTGGCATGGCGCAGACGCTCCCAGATGTGTGTTATCCTTGGCAGCGGGTATGCATCTGGAATAGAATGGGCATTTAGTTGTCGAAAATCTACACATAGTCGCATCTCTCCAGATTTCTTGCCCACGAGTACAATCGAGGCGCTGTGGGGGCTCCGAGAAGGCTCTATACAGTCGTTGCGTAGCAGTTCGTCGATCTGCTCATCGATAATCCTCTGCATCGCGGGATTCTTAGGAAAATACCTATCATGGGCTTATCATCTCGCATCGTGATCGTATGCTCAGCGATATTTGACATTCCCGTCAATCCTTCGAATTTGGCCAATTCCTACTGTAGGAATTTGTTTACCCAGGGTTCTAATTCTTCTTGCTCGGCGTTTGCGGTGATTGCGGCTAGTGCTCCTCCAGTGTCAGGCGTGTATCCTGGTCTGACTGGGGAAGGCGCTCGCCCTTCCTCTACTGGTTCCGCTGAAACAGTAGCATGATTCCGTCGAAATGGATTATTTCGCACGGCGTTGTCGTCTCGAGACCCTAAAATACTGCTGGTCGGGGTGGTTTGCACCTCGTTATCTGGATCGTTGTTTGCTGGAGTGAACGCATTTGTCAAGAGAGGAGGCATAGCTAAGTCGTTAGTGGGGCTGCATATTAGGAGAGGGTACAGCTGCAGCGAAGCGCGGCCGCATTGGAGAGTGGCAGACATGCCCATGCCCAATAGTACGTCTTCCATGAACGAAGGGAAAACTACCAGAGACTTGGTTATCTCCTTGCGTGAGCCTTCCGCCAGGCTGACATGAGTGTGTACCGACCCTACACGTTGAACAACTCGTTCGCTCACGAAGCTTCTGCTAGCTCCGGTGTCTATGGTAGCGTTAAACTCCTGACCCTCGATTTGCACCTGCGCGATAATTCTGCTCGACTGAACTTGTAAGATTTCTCCTAATTCCGGGGAAGACTCCTCTCGTTTCCCGGCTGGGTACGACGGCAACAGTCGAGAGTGCGTACTCCTCTGCGACCACAATCCCAACAAAAGAGGACTATGGGATTGCGACATGTAGCTAAACGGTGACCCTCCTGGGCACAATTCCTGCAAGCAAGACTGAAGTTCGGCACCATTGACCTGTTCCCCACTCGAGGAACTGATTGTAAAACTGTGGCTGGGGTGGGTGGTCGTCTGGCCGGTCGTGTGAAATTCTGTTGACCTATGCATACGCTGGGATCTCGTACTCGTTCCTTCTAGGCGCTGGTTGTGGTTCGGCCAACATTCTGGCATGGCTTCCTGTGCTCCGATCGCGGGTGACCTCGTAATTTACCGCTAAAGTGGTAAGTTGCTCCAAAGTGGTGAAGTCGTGCCTCCTTGCGTACATGTGGTACTCCGGTTGGAGATTTTCATAGATCCGGTCCAACTTCTGCTCCGCATTATACCCCGCTCTGTGCATCATGAGTCTGATGTTGACTAGGTATTGTTTGAAAGTCTCTCCCCGTCGCTGATCTCTGGTGCGGATCTCATCCTCGAGTCGCTGAAAGTACCTGGGTGGCAGAAAGAAGTCAAGAAACGCCTTCTTGAAGTTCGTCCAAGATTTTCCTAGCAGCTGGCTTGTCCGAAACCAGTGCTCAGCTGTATCCGTCAAAAGACCAGGGATGGCCTGCGGCATCTTCTCCACGTCAACTTCGTGTGCGGTGGCTCGTTCCTCGAGGTGTTGGATGAAGGTTATGGGGTCCGTGGTCCCGTCAAAAGTGATTCCCCAATTCTTCAGCTTTTCCGCTAGCGTGGCTGCGGACATCTCTGATTTCCTGGGAAAAATATCCCGCTTGACCGGATGGATCTCCGTGTCTCCGACTACATCGGCGGCACCTCGGCCTTCCAGTGCTGGCACCTGAAGCTGTGTTGGACCCGGTGGGTGTGTGTCGGTGAACGCTGCTTCCTATCCGTTAGGGCGGCTGTAATTTCCGCTTCGCAATCCTGTAGCCGCTCGGCTATCTCCAGCACGTGGTCGTCCCGATTATTAAAAGCAGACAGCCGGCTCCTCATTTCCTCAACTGTTCCGGTTGCTTCCAAGGAAAACTCCTTCAGAATCGCCTCCAATTCCCGCTTCCGGAGATACGAAATCCAACGCGCCCCCATATTGCTGTGAAATAATAGTTAACTGGCAAACGACAGGAAAAGTTTCGATAGGACGAGAGAAATTCTTGGACGAGGGTCAAACGATGTTCGAACTGGTTAAAATCTTCATTGAAAATTTTATTTTATTTGTCACCAAGAATTCACTGAATTCCCACGTGCAACGATGGTGACCACAATCCGATGTCAAACGACGATTTAATTCCTAAATTTTCTCGACGGTGATTAAATTTTGTTCGACGACGATCCAGTTTTAAATTTTTCCACGACGATGTCTTTGAGAGCTGCCGATGCACGTGTGTATTCGGCGATGGTTATATGAGAAGCCCCCAACGATGTGATCCCGTTGCCTGTACTTGATCGACTCCTGCTCGTGTGAGAGGGACGACGATGAGAGTGAAAAAGAAAAAAACAAAATGGCTGCGCTGTAGGGAGTATACGTTAGCTTTTCCCTACCTCGTTCTTTCGAAACTCTCGTGACCTGAGTTGGCTAGCCTAGAGGGCTCTCGCTCTCTCTCTCTTTCCGATTATCTGCCTGTATGTGTTTCGTCCTCACTTGATTTGCTGGCCACGTGAGCTTGGAACAAAGAATCTCTGATTTTAGGTTATGTACTTTGCTCTGCTTAGAAATACATGTATGTGTGTCTGCGTGCGTTAGAAATTTCTCGCTGTGTGTGGGTATACTTTTGTATAAGTTCTCCCGAATGCCATGTGCTCTGCTTAAATTCTAAGTTTTTTTTTCTGAGGTTATGTTCGATGCGTTGGTATATTTTTGAATATATATATATTTTCCTGTTTCCTGCCCTAGAAATTTTTGTGTCCCTCGATATATGACTCTCCTTACGTTCCGACTTAAAAATTTCGCTTCTAAGTGACTGAACCGAAAATTTTCAAACTCTGTACACAGATGGGTATTTAGGCCATATTTAGGTCGTCTAAAATTTTCGTAAACCCCATTTCCCTGTTCGGGCTCCATTCTGTAAAGAAGTCTCGTAGGCTGGGATATACTCAGTCCCGCCAGGGTCTCTTTTCCGAAAATATTTGTAAAGATATGGGACAAAAAGGTCTAAGACGAAAATCGGTTGGCTGGCGTGAGATGTAGAGTGCCAGCCACCGGGGTACGGAGTGAGAGAAACAGTTTATTCGGTGTCTGTAGCAGAGTGAAAAGCGTCAGCGGTAACGCGCATTTGGGCCTGGCTCATAGCATTCGCTACGAGAAGGCCGAGAGAGAGGGGATCGATTATGGGAACAACTTTTCCCTAGGGCAGAATTTATGGCCTAAAATCTAGGCATTTGTCTGGAAATATTCATATTTATGCGTGGCCAGCTTGATTGGATTTTTTTTCCCTACGAGTTGCATTAAAATCAGGCGAGAAATACTTTTATTGGGGTATTTTTATTGATTCATTTGTAACTCGAGTTTCTACTTTATTTTGTTTTCCCAGTGTAGTCGGGCGCGAGTTGGCTCAATACAGCCGGCAGTGATAAAAGAAGAAGAATAAATTTTCCTTTGGGTGTGGCAGTGCGTAGTATTTTTAATATCTGAGAAATATTTTTATTTAATTAATGAGCAACGGGTTTCCTAAAGTTGGGTCCACCCCTTTCTCTCGGTGTAGTCAGCTCGGAAATCAAATCAGAAATCAAAGTAGTCAAAGGGAAAAAGAACAACATGGCAACAACATGTGTTCAGATATGTAAGAAAATATTCTTTATTTAAATTCTTGGTTCATGTTTTTTTTTCTCAGTGCTCGCAATTAACGGGTTAGGTTAGGTCATGGTTTATAAATTCTAGCCTACTCTGGGCGAAACCGCATCGAGGCCTTCGAGAAATTTCTCATTGCACGGGACTCTCGCTGGCCAAAACGCGGTTCACTCCACTCACTCACCCGTCTCGCTCTCACGCACACACACACGCGTGTCTCCGGGTGCTCCGCCGCTGGTCCTGGGCCGGCACGACCTCGAGGTCGTCTAGGTAAACGCCTTCCTGGGTCACTTGGCATCAGGCCGAAGGCAAAAGACTCCTGTTGTCCACATAAATTTGCTCTGATCGCACTTCTGATCCCGTGCGCCGCCTTTGCAAGAGTCCCCTGCTTCTCGCACTTCTGGTCCGGTGCGCCGCGTTTTCCAAAAGTCACCTGCTCGCACTTCTGGTCCGGTGCGCTGCGTTTTCCAAAAGTGAACTGCTCGCACTTCTGGTCCGGTGCGCCGCGTTTTCCAAAAGAGAGACCTGTTTCTGATCCCGTGCACCGACTTTGCAAAAATGACTCCTCGCACTTCTGATCCCGTGCACCTCCTTTTCCAAAAGAGAGCTCCTGTTTCTGATCACGTGCACCGCCTTTGCAAAAATGACTCCTCGCACTTCTGATCCCGTGCACCGCCTTTTCCAAAAGAGAGCTAGTTAAGCTTTGCCGCCGCGTTTTGTTCAAGTTTTCGGCTGCTCTGGGTTTTTTCCACTTGTCGAAGTTTCGGTACTCCTTTTCTCTCGCTCTTCCCTTGGCGCGTGCCAATTTTCGGGGGTTGTTTTCCTCCTCGATCGCATGTCCTCTCTCGCTTGCTCCTGTGCGGCGCTGCACTTATCGTGGTGAATATTTCGTTGCTCTCCTGGTGTGTGTGTGTGTGTGGCTACTGCTGATGTGAGAACGGAGGGGGAAAAGGTAAACAGAACCTATCGCTTAGGCTGAGCTAAAATAATTATTGTGTATCAATATAACTACAAATCTTATGATTATTGGCTAAGCTTATATATTAAATGCACTGTACAGTGTTTTTTTTTACAAAGTTATTCGCGAGGGTTTTGTTTGCTGTTGGCGCTGGCGATGTTGTAGCTGCTAGCTGGCGTTGTTGTTGGCGCTGGCGGGCGATGCTGTTGGCGCTGGCGATGTTGTAGCTGCTAGCTGGCGATGTTGTTGGCGCTGGCGGCCGATGCTGTTGGCTCTGGCGATGTTGGTGGCGCTATTTGTGAGGGGTCAAACGACTCCTCACAAAGTCCAAGGATACCCCCAAGGATGCCCCAAGGATACTACGGAAGGAGTCCAAGGATACCTCCAAGGATGACCAAAGGATACTACGAAAGGATCCCAAGGATACCCCCAAGGATTCCCAAAGGATACTACGAAAGGAGTCCAAGGATACGTCCAAAGATTCCCAAAAGGTACTACGAAAGGAGTCCAAGGATACCTCCAAGGATGACCAAAGGATACTACGAAAGGATCCCAAGGATACCTCCAAGGATGCCCAAAGGATACTACGAAAGGAGTCAAAGGATACGTCCAAGGATGCCCAAAGGATACTACGAAAGGAGTCCAAGGATACCTCCAAGGATGCCCAAAGGGTACTACGAAAGGATTCCGAGGATACCTCCAAGGATGCCCAAAGGATACTACGAAAAGAGTCCACGGATACCTGCAAGGATTCCCAAAGGATACTACGAACAAATTCCAAGGATACCTCCAAGGATTCGAAAGGGATACTACAAATCGACTCCAAGGATACTACAGGGCATCTACAAAGGCGCAATGAAACACATAAAGGACATCAGGAGAACGTTAAGAACACAAAGGGAGCGAACCAGAGCGTCTAAGGTCTCGATTGGGACTGATCGGAGGAAGGAAAAACACGCATCAAAAGTCTGCTGAAGGAAGGGGGAAGACGGCACAGAGCAGAGAGCTGTACCGTAGATCTGGGTAGTAAGAAGGAGAGGCCGATGGAAATAGCGGGATTGAGCAAAGAGGAAGGCTCGGAACCGAGGTGTCATTAAAGGGAGCCCAGGCTCCAGCTGAACAATCAAAATCGACGAGCATCATGAGCACTCGCATAACCAGGAGCGAAGCGCGCAAAATGATGGCTGCCCACCAGCCGTCCGGAGGATCTAGCCCGGGGCAAGGATGGTCGACAGCCCGGCCTACCCGAACCTCGCGGCGGATCTCCGGGCGGGGCGTCCCCGAGCCGGTCATCAGCTCCGACAGCGACGTCGAGTTGGTGGAGGACCCGCGGGTGGAGCAACGGCGATGGCGGTTTCCCAAAGCGGTCAACCGGGCCGACGGACGCATCCCGACTGGCGAGGCGGAGGTGGAGTGGGCTAGCGAAGAGCCGCCCCAGGACCAGCTGGCTCCCAGTAGCCATGCCGAGGCTGTGGTAGCGGCTACGTGGGAGTTTCGACGAAAGTGCGTGGCGCGAAGGCGGAGTGAGGAGCGGCGGTGAAAGGAGATGGAGGAGTCGCCGGAGAGGCAGGCCCAACTGCGGATGGCCGAGGAGGAGGAGCAGCAGCTGTGGGAAAACCCGGGGTACCCACCCACGCAGAGGTATGCGCCCGAGCCCTGCATCCCGCCGCAAGAAGTGGCAGACGACTGGGCGTCCTCACCTCCGCGGTGGCTGCCCTAAATACCGCCCACACCGCGGTACGAGGGGTCACCACAGTGGACGCCAGCACGACCGCCCACGCCGAGGTTCGAGCAGCCACCACCGCAGAAGCAGCAACCACAGCAGCAGCAGCTCAAGCGCGAGCAGCCACCACCGCAGCAGCAGCCACCACAGCGGCAGCAGCTCGAACGCGAGCAGCCACCACCGCAGCAGCAGCCACCGCAGCAGCAGCCACCGCAGCAGCAGCCACCGTAGCAGCAGCAGCTCGAACGCGAGCAACCACCATCGCAGCAGCAGCCACCACAGCAGCAGCCACCACCGCAGCAGCAGCCACCACAGCAGCAGCCACCACCACAGCAGCAGCCACCACCGCAGGCTCAACACATCCGGACGGACATACCGGCACCCGGACGTTCGTGGCCGAATGAGTTAGGTGGCGACAGCAGACGGTTGTCTGGACCTAGCCGGAGGGACCCGTAGAGGAGACGGCAGCGACGGAGGAGCCCCGAATCTGGGAAGAAAGTGGTCCCCGGGTGAGCCCGCTGGATCCCAGGACCCGTGGCAGACCGGAGTGGCCACCACCGACACCGAGCACCGGACCAACAACGCCAAGGACAGGGCCATCGACGCCAATGCCTACCGGGAGCGCGACAGTAACCGCGGAGCCTCTGGAGCGAGGACCCTGGCCTGATCCCGTGGAAAACGGCCGTCCTCCGCTCAAGCGGCAGCACTGGGCGAAGTGTCCGAGGTGGTGACACGGCCGAAATTGTCGCGGACGGTGTCGGCGCCGGAGGGCCAGCGATGGCGAGAGATCGCGGAGCATGAGTGGTCCGAAGGGATCGCGGAGGCACCGGTGGTACAGGAGGCTCGCATCCTGGGCGGCAGGCGCAGCGTGCGCGTATGGAGAGAGGGGCGCGCGTTCCGCGTCCGGTTGGGGCTGGCGGGCACGAGAGTGTTCGAGGAGCGGCCGAAATAAAATTTGAATAAAATGAAAAAAAAAAAAAAGGATCTCTCCACTCTGGGTCCAAAGTCCGTGCCTCCTGGTTGACCCACTTGTCCTTCACGTACCGCTTCCAATAGATGCTCCGCCCACTGCTGCCACTCCGCTGATTGCCGTGCTGCTTGTGGCACGCCAAAGTGCCGCTCCACTGCCGAGATGTGGCACTTCCTCTCCCGGTCCAAAGTTCACGGGAGAGTCCAAAGTCCGGTGGAGTTCCGTTATCCTGTTTTGCACACGGCACTCTTGCCTTGCCCGCGAAGTCTCCATTCTCTCTCGTTCAACATGCTTGGTCTCCAAACTCTCTCGCTCTCCGTCCTTGGTCTCCAAACTCTCTCGATCTCCATCCTTGGTCTCCAAACTCTCTCGATCTCCATCCTTGGTCTCCAAACTCTCTCGCTCTCCATCCAAGTCTCCAAACTCTCCTCGCCGCGCCGTTACTACGCGAATTCGCCGCGTAACTGGTAAGCGGCCGGCCATCTGCTGCTGCATCTATTTGTGGGGAGTTATTCAACTCCTCACATTCCCCCCTTACTTCGGGAAACATTTGTCCTAGCCTTCGAGTCATTGTGATTCCCGCGGCGCTCCCTCGATGCTCCCTCGACGCTCTTAACTCCCTTGAGCTTCTACAGCGCTGATCATCCTCCTCGTAGCAACTTTAAATCTCCCGCGCCGATGTTTCCCGTGTCTCCACTGGGACATCGATACTCATGGGCTATCGATCCCAGCTCGGTGCTCGTTGCTGCGTCTCACTCCTTTCCATGTTTCCTCCGCCTGGTCACACCATTCGTGCGTGATCGATATTTATTCGCATATCGATACCGACGGTGCGGCGTTGCCACCTGCACGTTTGCGATATTTCCACCTTGGCCGATATTTCCATTGTCGTGTGCCCATCGATCGCACTATCGCCCAGTGCCAATCGATCGCCTATCGAGGCGCCCCCTTTCCTGGCTCGTGGTGATTTTGCAACTTTCATAGGTATGTAAGTTTCTTTTGCATTTCCTTCACTCCTTTTTATCTCATCCTTTCGTCCTCTCTCGCCCTTCACTCGTCTTCTGTTGGCAGCTTTTGAGAGCGGGTGCGGAGAGGACTTCGCATTCGCTTCGCAACCAGGACAGCAGGTAAGTATTTATGATGTCCGTTTCTCTTTCCTGCATTAAGCCCCCTTTAAATTTCAGGTTGCTGGTGCGGCCCATGCATGCCCCGTTATTTTTCTTGTTTTTAGTCAACTGTTGGTGTGGTGCGTGTTTCTGTTTTTTTTTTTTTTTTTTGTGACCAGCTGGCTACGGTGTAGATCTGATTCTGCACCGTCCTCCCCTTTTCCTCGGGTAACAACTAGACGAGCTCGTCCGGCGCATTCCGTATAGAATCTCCGGATGCTGCGGTGTATGTCTGGACTGCGCGTCTTGTGTTGCTTGTCTCCTTCCGCGCATACTCTCTTCTACGTTACCCGTATCCTTGTGCCGTTTTGTAAGTGTCCCTTCCACCTGGCGTTATCGCGGATGACTCTGGCAACTGCCCGACGCTGAATCCTGTTGCCTTGCGGTCGGGATCACCTTCCATCCCTATCCACGTCCTTGACCTTTCTGCGTGGCGTGTGGATGACTCTCGCTTCGGCCTGACGCATAATCCTTTGGCCTCGCAGTCTGGATTAACGAGAAACCCTTATCCATGTCCTTGTGCTATCCTGATTGTCCTTTCCGTGTGGCGTATGGATGACTCTCGCTTCGGCCTGACGCCTAATCCTGTCGCCTCGTACCCGTTGTTAGACATCTGACGTTTCTGCTGTCTGCTCGTTTGGTTGTTGCTTGAGCTCGCCAACGTGAACTGACTTTTCTTTTTTCGACTGTGTGTGGCGAATTTTGCAGATCACTGGAGAGACGAAATCTACGACCTGGTAAGGGCCATCGTACCTCGGGGCTAGTTTTGCAGCGAATCCTTCGGCCGCTTTGGACAGGTGATGTTCCTTGGCCCACACTATGTCGCCCACCGCTGGTGACCATTGCCTCCTTCTCAGATTGTAGTGTATGGCTTGGTCCTGGGACGCCTTTTCCATATTTCGCCGCACGATCTCGAATACCTCTCTTAGTTTGTTGGAATTTTCCTCAGGGGTCTCCGTAGCTCGTCCAGTGCCTAGGGTTTCCTTATCCTATAGGCTGCTGCGTCTACCCTTCCCTGGGTAAGAAACGCCGGTGGATTCCGATGTGCTCGTGTTCACAGCTAGCATAATCTCCGGCCACTTCTCGTCCCAGTTTCTCTGGTCCTGCCCTGCGAACTGCGCAATCATGGTCTTGACCGTTCTGTTCGCTCGCTCGGTCGGATTTTCTTGTGGTGTGTATGGTGCGGTGAACTGTTGTCTGATACCCATCTCAGACAGAAAACTCTTGAAGATACGGCTTGTAAGCTGCACTCCGTTGTCCGTTATGACCACCTTCGGGACCCCGTACCTTGCGACTATGCGCTCCCTAAACGCCTTCTTGAGCGACTCTGCTGTCGCACTGCGTAGGGGCACCAGTTCCGTATATTTCGAAAACCTGTCTATCATGACCAGCAGGATTTTGGTTCCCGTGCTTAGATCTTGGTAGGGGTCCAACGAAGTCTGCACATACCGTTCCCATGGTTCCTCCGGCACTTGGCTCAATTTCTTCCCGGCCGCCTGCATCTGATTGGGCTTAAACCGCAAGCAAATCTCGCATTTTCGTGCATGCCTGGCCAGTAGTATCGGGCTGCCAACCGTGCAATTGTCCTTCGGCTTCCTACGTGTCCCGCAGACGGTGCGTCGTGGTTCTCCCTCAACACTGCTTCTCGTAGCGACTTTGGGACGCACATCTTCCATGACGCGACGTCTTCACTGCCTGCTCGGTGAGGTATGTTTCTGTATAGTGTCTCACCATCAATAACATAGTCCGGGTACTTCTGCGGCTGGGTCTTTATCTTTTCGCCCATGTCCTGGATCCAGCTGCATCCTCCTGAAGCTGTAGTTGCCGATGCCTCTTTTAAAACTCATAGTGTTTCCGGTAGTGGTTGTCTTGATAATGCGTCGGCCACCACGTTTAGCTGACCCTTTCTGTACGCTATCTCAAAGTCGTACTGTTGTAGCTCCAGGGCCCATCTGGCGATCCTTCCTGAAGGGCTTTCTATGCTGTTGAGCCACCAGGGCCATTTGGTCGATTACTACCTTAAAGTGGTAACCTTCCAGATATGGCCTGAGCTTCCGGATCGCCCAGACGATCGCCAAACACTCTTTCTCCGTTGTCGAGTAGTTCTTTTCCGCGCCGTTCAGTGTTCGGCTTGAGTAGGAGATTACTCTTTCGCCCTTTTCGGTGTCCTGGGTCAGTATCGCTCCGATGCCGTAGTCGCTGGCGTCTGTTTGCAGGATGAAAGTTCTGAAGTCCGGGCAAGCTCCGGGCTTAACCTCCTCAAACGCCATCTGGTGCTCTGGTGTCCACTCCCACTTACTGCCTTTGCGCAGCAGGTCGTTCAGGGGTTTGACGATTCTGGATTTTCTTGTGGTGTGTATGGTGCGGTGAACTGTTGTCTGATACCCATCTCAGACAGAAAACTCTTGAAGATACGGCTTGTAAGCTGCACTCCGTTGTCCGTTATGACCACCTTCGGGACCCCGTACCTTGCGACTATGCGCTCCCTAAACGCCTTCTTGAGCGACTCTGCTGTCGCACTGCGTAGGGGCACCAGTTCCGTATATTTCGAAAACCTGTCTATCATGACCAGCAGGATTTTGGTTCCCGTGCTTAGATCTTGGTAGGGGTCCAACGAAGTCTGCACATACCGTTCCCATGGTTCCTCCGGCACTTGGCTCAATTTCTTCCCGGCCGCCTGCATCTGATTGGGCTTAAACCGCAAGCAAATCTCGCATTTTCGTGCATGCCTGGCCAGTAGTATCGGGCTGCCAACCGTGCAATTGTCCTTCGGCTTCCTACGTGTCCCGCAGACGGTGCGTCGTGGTTCTCCCTCAACACTGCTTCTCGTAGCGACTTTGGGACGCACATCTTCCATGACGCGACGTCTTCACTGCCTGCTCGGTGAGGTATGTTTCTGTATAGTGTCTCACCATCAATAACATAGTCCGGGTACTTCTGCGGCTGGGTCTTTATCTTTTCGCCCATGTCCTGGATCCAGCTGCATCCTCCTGAAGCTGTAGTTGCCGATGCCTCTTTTAAAACTCATAGTGTTTCCGGTAGTGGTTGTCTTGATAATGCGTCGGCCACCACGTTTAGCTGACCCTTTCTGTACGCTATCTCAAAGTCGTACTGTTGTAGCTCCAGGGCCCATCTGGCGATCCTTCCTGAAGGGCTTTCTATGCTGTTGAGCCACCAGGGCCATTTGGTCGATTACTACCTTAAAGTGGTAACCTTCCAGATATGGCCTGAGCTTCCGGATCGCCCAGACGATCGCCAAACACTCTTTCTCCGTTGTCGAGTAGTTCTTTTCCGCGCCGTTCAGTGTTCGGCTTGAGTAGGAGATTACTCTTTCGCCCTTTTCGGTGTCCTGGGTCAGTATCGCTCCGATGCCGTAGTCGCTGGCGTCTGTTTGCAGGATGAAAGTTCTGAAGTCCGGGCAAGCTCCGGGCTTAACCTCCTCAAACGCCATCTGGTGCTCTGGTGTCCACTCCCACTTACTGCCTTTGCGCAGCAGGTCGTTCAGGGGTTTGACGATTCTGGAAAAATCTGGTACAAATCGGCGGTACCACGACGCTACTCCTAGGTATTGCCGAAGTTCTTTGACGGTCGATGGCGGTTCCAGTTCGGCTATGGCGGCTACTTTTTCTGGATCTGATCCTATTCCCTCGCTTGTCACTCGATGTCCCAGGTACAGTAGTTCCTTTTTAAAGAATTGGCATTTTTTTGGATTCAGCCTCAGGTTTGCCTCTTTTAGACGCCGGAACACTTCTCTCAGGTTTCTTTTGTGTTCTTCCAGCGTGCGACCGATCACTATTATGTCATCCTGGTAAGCGAATGCGTGAGGTGACATCTCGGGGCCAATTACTTGGTCCAAAACTCGCTGAAACGTTGCCGACGCCGAGTGAAGTCCGAACGGCATTACCCTCCACTGAAACAGACCTTTGCCTGGTACCGTGAACGCCGTATACTGCCTGCTACTCTCTTCCAGTGGGATTTGCCAGTATCCATCCTTCAGGTCCAAACTGCTGATGTACCGCGCTTCCCTTAGTTGGTCCAGGATGTAGTTTATGCGAGGCATTGGGTAGGCATCCTTAACTGACTTCGCGTTGATCTGCCTGAAGTCGACACACAGTCTCCACTTGCCTGTCTTCTTTTTCACCATCACGATGGGGGAGCTGTAAGGGCTTTTTGAATGCTCTATGAACCCCATTTGGAGAAGCTCGTCCACCTTTGCGTTGATTTCCCCTTGAGTTTTTGGGTTCTTTGGGTAGTATCTCTGCATGATTGGCTTAACGTCCTTCATTTTGATCTGGTGTTCTGCCAGATTCGATGTTCCCGACATTGTGCTGAAGTCTGCCAGCTCTGTTTCAAGGAATGCTGTAGTATCGTCCAACTCGTCTACTTGTTGAACGACTGCTTGTGTCGGTTCCTGGTTGGTATTATTATCTCATGTCCAGCACACCTTATCTCGCTTCCGACTTGTTTCAGGAAGTTCCATCCCAACATCCTTGGATCCTCGGGCACTAATGGATCCACTACTCCGGGTAAAACCAACAGGCTCATGGTCACTTGTTTGTGGTCCCGAATTTGACCTCCACCTCGAGCTGCGCATCAATTCCGCCGCACCTTCCATCTGCCAACCTAACTTGCCGTCTCGTCCTTGTAATCCTTCCTAGAGCAGCAATATTGTCCGCCAATTCTTCGCTGACGAAGCTTGCCGTTGCTCCGGTGTCGATTGTGGCTTTGTAGCTGTTCCCACCAGTCATCACAGCTGCGGACAACTGCTGCTCCTCCTCGATTAGCTTGCCCGTTAGTTTGGAGTGGCATTGTGCGATCCCCGCTCGCCTCTCTGCGGCGGAGATCGCTGGCCATTTCCCGATCGTTGGCAGCAATCGACGCTCCTATCCAGCAAAACAGCAGCCGCTGGTTTCGACATCCTCTAGCCCAGTGTCCGTTCCCACCGCATTTCCGACAGGCCTCCTGCGGGTCTGTGATATGGGTGGCATCTTGTGGCCTCTGTGTGTTGCTTGGCGGCCTGCACAAGGTATTGTTTGGCTGTCTCTGTTGCTGTGGGGGTGGTGCACAATGGCCTCCGCGTGGTGCGTCTGTTGCCTGCTGTCGTCTGGCTTGGTGTGGTGGTGACAATTGGTCGTTTCCTCGTGTGTCCTGGTTATCTACCACCTCGCATCTCCTGCATGTCACCTGTGTTGGTGACGCCGACTTTGTCTTTGAGAACTTGTTCTCCTGTGCGAAGACTTCCCGTTCCTTTTCAAGTTCTTCGTACTCATCGGCTAGGATCATTAGAGTGTCCAGGTCCGACACTTTGTATGCTCTTAAGAACATCCGTAGGCTTGGGGTGTAGTTCTCTTTAATGACCCTTAACGTCTCTTTCGTAGAATAGCTAAGTGGCCTCACCATCGTCTGCATGTCGATCATGTAGTCCTTGAACGACTCGCTCAAGCCTTGCTTCCTTTGCCGGACCTGGACCGCCAGCCTGGTGAAGAAATCTCTTGGCAGGAAGTATGTGTGGAAACTTTCAATGAATTCTACCCAAGTTCTCCACTGCTTATTGTAGGCGATGAACCATTTCAAAGCCCTTCCTTTTAGCAACTCCGGCATCGCTCGAGGGATCATATCAAGCTCCAAACCGTACGTGTTGGCGGACCATTCTACCTGCTCCAGGAACTCGAATGGTTTTTCCGCCCCGTCGAACCTGAACGACCATTCGCGGACCTTCTTAGCGACCTTTGCATAGTCCGCCTGGCTTGGCCTCGGGGTCAGCGCTGCTGCTTTCTTTTCTTGGCTTGACTCTCTCCTGTGGGCCTCTTTTTGCATGTTGTCAATGCTCAGGCTTGCCACCAGGTTGTCCCCTTCGGCGGTTGTTAACGTAATGCTTGGGCCGGCTCTGTCGTAGTATGTCGCCTCCAGCTCGTCCCAGATGTCGACGAGTTGTGGATCGTTCTCTGTTTCGGAGTAGCATTCCGATAGCGCCTTCCTCATGTCGTCTAGCCTGCCCTCCAGGGCGACGTTGAGCCTCTGTGCGACATGGGCGAAGTCTTCCTTCTTGAGGCGGTAAATCCCCTTCTTTCTCATTTTTATTGTGCTGTTCTCACTGTTGGGACAATCACGTTGGGCGCCAGATGTAACGAACTGATTTTTATGGTCTGCTCGCTACGAGATTCGTGCGGCTAGCTCAGTATATTGTGTGTTGGTCCCACCAAATTTATATTAACGTGACCGCCCAGTAGCTCATTGAGGAAGCACAGAATTCACGGGTTCGTATTGGGTTTATTGCGGGTATATTATTACAAGTGTCTTAGTCGCTTGGTTGGCCTGGACTCGATGCTTGTGACCTTCGGTGCTTCCGACGGTCCTGATTGACTCGACGACCTCTCGCCTTGATGACTCGGTGCTCCTGTCCTGTAGCTCCCCGAAGATACTCGCAGCTCCCTGAAGATCCTCGCCGCTCCCTGAAGAGCCTCGCAGCTCCCTGAAGACGCTCGCTCGCTGATCGCTTCTCACGCGTGACTTGGTGACTGCTGGTACCGACTCGGACTCGCGAGGGGTATCGGCCGTACTGGCTTAGGGAAGCGTCACCATTCTCAGACTAGGGTGAACAGAAGCTGCGCTCTCCAGGATCGCTCCTTTCGACACACCGCCGCCTGACCCTTGCTCTGTCCCGGATGGTCCCACTGGGGTTTCTGCTCAGCCCGCGCGGACAGTCAAGGCGGAACGCCAGGAAGCTGCCTCGCGCCTTACTTCGCTTCCACGCCTAGTGTAAACGAACGTTCCACCCTAGCCTCACCCTTTTGCTTTTTGTTCGGGACGTTTCCGCGTGGCTTTTGGTACTCGGGGTTCGGGCACGCCGCTCCGGGACCTCGCAAGTCGAATCCGTAGGGCTCTCCTGGATAATTCCACTCGAGACCGTACCGATCGACCGCTCTCCCTTCTGGCTTGTTATACTCGGGGTTCAGGCACGCCGCTCCGGGACCTCGCAAGTCGAATCCGTAGGGCTCTCCTGGATAATTCCACTCGAGACCGTACCGATCGACCGCTCTCCCTTCTGGCTTGGTATACTCTTTCCAGGCGTAACGCCAGGACTTTGTGGACAGGGTTAATCGACCGCCTTGACCTAGCCGCGTGAAGCCCTCTGGATCTCAGCTACCTGCGTCTCAATTCGGAGATTCCTGGTATCCCAATCCCGAACGTCTCGACGTAGCAATCTCGCTCCTCGAAGGCTTGGCAATCGTCTGGGCAATCCGAAAGCTCAAACCGTATCTGGAAGGTTACCACTTTAAAGTAGTAACCGACCACATGGCGCTGAAGTGGCTCAACAGCATAGAGAGCCCTTCAGGGAGGATCGCCAGATGGGCCCTGGAGTTGCAGCAGTACGACTTCGAAATAGCGTACAGGAAAGGGCAACTCAACGTGGTGGCAGACGCTTTGTCAAGGCAGCCACTGCGGGAAACGTTTCGAGGGATCAAGGAGACGTCGGCGGCGGAAGCTTCTGCAGCATGCAGCTGGATTCTGGAAATGCGCGAAAAGAAAAGGACACAGCCGCAAAAGTATCCGGACTACGTGATGGAGGGTAACACCCTGTACAGGAATATACCTCATAGAGCGGGCAGCGAAGATGTTGCAACATGGAAGATGTGCGTCCCGAAAGCTCTACGGGAAACGGTGCTGAAGGAGAACCACGACTCACCGATGGCTGGCCATGTAGGAAGCCGAAAGACAATAGCACGTCTGGCAGCCCGGTACTACTGGCCAGGAATGCACAGGGACGCCCGAGCCCACGTGCGAGGATGAGAGACATGCATGAGATTCAAGCCGAATCAGATGCAAATGGCAGGGAAAACGCTTACGCAGGTGCCAGAGGAACCATGGGCTACGGTATGTGCGGACTTTGCGGACCCCTGCCGCGTTCGAAGCACGGTAACCAAATGCTGCTGGTATTGATAGACCGGTTCTCCAAGTGGACTGAGTTGGTGACGCTGCGAAGCGCGACGGCCGAGTCCCTAAAGAAAGCTTTTAAAGAACGTATAATCGCGAGGTATGGGGTCCCCAAAATAGTCATAACGGACAACGGAGTCCAGTTTACCAGCAAAACTTTCAAGAGTTTCCTGGTCGAAATGGAAGCCAAGCAACAGTTCACAGCTCCATACACCCCACAGGAGAACCCGACTGAGACAGCCAATAGGACGGTGAAAACAATGATAGCGCAGTTCGCAGGACAGAACCAAAGAGACTGGGACGAAAAATGGCCAGAAATCATGCTGGCAGTAAACACGAGCGTTTCAGAATCCACAGGTTACACACCGTCGTTCATTACCCAAGGCAGGGAACCAAGACTACCGAGCGCCCTATACGACAGAGAAACCGTAGGGAACGGACGACCGACAGAGACCCCGGAAGAGAAAGCAAACAATCTCAGGAAAATCTTCGAGATTGTAAGGCGGAGCCTGGAGAAAGCATCCCAGGACCAGGCTAGGAATTATAACCTAAGGAGGAGGCAATGGACGCCAGAGGTGGGTGACGTCGTGTGGGCCAAGGAACACCACTTATCAAAAGTGGCCGAGGGGTTCGCAGCAAAATTGGACTCTAGATACGAGGGACCTTACCAAGTCATAGGTTTTGCGTCACCAGTAATCTGCAAAATACGACACATAAACACAAAGAAAGAGCGGACCATCCACGTAAGCGAGGTGAAACAGCAACAAACGGAAAACACAAGAGAGCGGCCACAGCAAGCAACCACAACAGACGCAAAACAACATTGAAAGTCCAAGGATACCCCCAAGGATGCCCAAAGGATACTACGAAAGGATCCCAAGGATACCTACAAGGATGCCCAAAGGATACTACGAAAGGAGTCCAAGGATACCTCCAAGGATGCCCGAAGGATACTACGAAAGGAGTCCAAGGATACCTCCAAGGATGACCAAAGGATACTACAAAAGGATCCCAAGGATACCTCCAAGGATGGCCAAAGGATACTACGAAGGGAGTCCAAGGATACCTCCAAGGATGACTACGAAAGGATCCCAAGGATACCTCCAAGGATGCCCAAGGGTACTACGAAAGGAGTCCAAGGATACCCCCAAGGATGCCCAAAGGATACTACGAAAGGAGTCAAAGGATACGTCCAAGGATTCCCAAAGGGTACTACGGAAGGAGTCCAAGGATACCTGCAAGGATTCCCAAAGGATACTACGAACAAATTCCAAGGAAGAACACAAAGGGAGCGAACCAGAGCGTCTAAGGTCTCGATTGGGACTGATCGGAGGAAAAGAAAAAACACGCATCAAAAGTCTGCCGAAGGAAGGGGGAAGACGGCACAGAGCAGAGAGCTGTACCGTAGATCTGGGTAGTAAGAAGGAGAGGCCTATGGAAATAGCGGGATTGAGCAAAGAGGAAGGCTCGGAACCGAGGTGTCGTTAAAGGGAGCCCAGGCTCCAGCTGCACAATCAAAATCAACGAGCATAATGAACACACGTGTGACGAGGAGCGAAGCGCGCAGGATGATGACTGCCCACCAGCCGTCCGGAGGATCTAGCCCGGGGCAAGGATGGTCGGCAGCCCGGCCTACCCGAACCTCGCGGCGGATCTCCGGGCGGGGCGTCCCCGAGGTGGTGGCCCGGCCGAAGTTGTCGCGGACGGTGTCGGCGCCGGAGGGCCAGCGATGGCGAGAGATCGCGGAGCCGGAGTGGCCCGAAGGGATCGCGGAGGCACCGGTGGTACAGGAGGCTCGCATCATGGGCGGCAGGAGCAGCGTGCGCGTCTGGAGAGAGGTTGGGGCTGGCGGGCACGAGAGTGTTCGAGGAGCGGCCGAAATAAAATTTGAATAAAATGAACAAAACGGAGTTTGAAAACCGGCATAAACGGGAAACGCGGCTGAAACAGGGGCCAGAAGTAAGGGGCATACATGGCAGCTCCAGCATCCTGAAATTCATACTGGGTTAATACAGGAAGCAGCCAAACGACACCAAAATACTCACCTGCAGCGAAGCAAATGCGAAGTCCTCTCCACACCAGCTCTCGAGTGTTGCCAGCGTGAAGCCAGGCTCAGCCGGCGGAGGACGATTGAAGGGCGAGAGAGAGAGAGACGAGAGGCGAGAGAGGTCGTCTGGAGAGAGAAAGGATGAAATAGAAAGGAGTGAGGAAATGCGAAAACTTACCTAGAAAGTTGCAAATCACCTTGGCCGGTGGGCAGCAGAGCGGGCATTTTGGAGATTGTTTCATCCACAAACAAGTTATGCACCGAATCTAAAAAAACGTAACGCTGCGTCCGAAATTCAACATAAAAACCGCTCGTGCTATTTGGAGCGTTGTGCAGTCCGATGTGAAGATAATGCTGGGCCCGAGCAGACCGACAGTTCCGATTCTATAACGTCTAAAAATTACCAGCCAACAGCAGTAGAAGAGTCCAAGCCAACCATGGATCCCAACTCCAGTCCCTGGTCCTACGCCTACAACCGCATCGTGCCCGCCAGCGCCGGCAGCTCTGGAGGAACAACAGGCCCAACAGCAACAGCAGCAGGCGCAGCAGCAACAGCTCAACCTGGTGGCCGACAAAGTGCTGATTAAGCAGGAAAAGCAATTAAAAGCCTACAACGACTCGATTTAACTGATCCAACTGCAACAACAACAGCAGGCAGCGCAGCAACAACAGCAGCAGCTCCAGCAGCAACTGCAACAGGAGATCGCCGAGGCGGAAACAGAGCCGGACACCGTTTACATGATCGATGGCCGGAAGGTCAAGGTGACGCGCAAGGATGGCCAGCCGTTCCGAGCGACAATAGTTGAGCAGCAGGATGGCAGTCCGGTGCCGCTGGCAGTGCCAGTTCCGGCGGGATCCTATCCGGCGCAATATGCGAGCCCGGCGTTGAGCTCCGCAGATGGATCGCCCATCACGAATTTACATGCCGTGGACGTGGTCAGCACACCGCAGGCCCAGGTGATCGTCCACAAGACGGCGTCCCCGGTACAAAGGCGGTCGGAGGCAGGCGCCCCTTACTGTGGCCTATTCATCTGTGATACAAAGCACCCTGCAGCAGCAACAACAGCACCATCAGAACCTTTGTTGGACAAAGCTGGAGGACGATGGAGCGGGGCAGGAGGATATAAAGAACGTGCTGCAGCTGCAGGTGAAGCAGGAGCAGCGCCAGCTGGACTTTGCCAACGAGGCATCGACAGTAGATGTCAGCGGTGGTGGCGAAAATCTAGTGTTCAACCTGCCGCCTGGGCTCGAGATTAAGCAAACCTTCTATACCGTACAGAAAGGGTCAGCTAAACGTGGTGGCCGACGCATTATCAAGACAACCACTACCGGAAACACTACGAGGTTCGGACTTCACTCGGCGTCGGCAACGTTTCAGCGAGTTTTGGACCAAGTAATTGGCCCCGAGATGTCACCTCACGCATTCGCTTACCAGGATGACATAATAGTGATCGGTCGCACGCTGGAAGAACACAAAAGAAACCTGAGAGAAGTGTTCCGGCGTCTAAAAGAGGCAAACCTGAGGCTGAATCCAGAAAAATGCCAATTCTTTAAAAAGGAACTACTGTACCTGGGACATCGAGTGACAAGCGAGGGAATAGAAACAGATCCAGAAAAAGTAGCCGCCATAGCCGAACTGGAACCGCCATCGACCGTCAAAGAACTTCGGCAATACCTAGGAGTAGCGTCGTGGTACCGCCGATTTGTACCAGATTTTTCCAGAATCGTCAAGCCCCTGAACGACCTGCTGCGCAAAGGCAGTAAGTGGGAGTGGACACCAAAGCACCAGATGGCGTTTGAGGAGTTTAAGGCAAGACTCGTGGCAGATCCAGTGCTAGCATGCCCGGACTTCAGTAGAACTTTCATCCTGCAAACAGACGCCAGCGACTACGGCATCGGAGCGATACTGACCCAGGACACCGAAAAGGGCGAAAGAGTAATCTCCTACTCAAGCCGAACACTGAACGGCGCGGAAAAGAACTACTCGACAACGGAGAAGGAGTGTTTGGCGATCGTCTGGGCGATCCGGAAGCTCAGGCCATATCTGGAAGGTTACCACTTTAAGGTAGTAACCGACCACATGGCCCTGAAGTGGCTCAACAGCATAGAAAGCCCTTCAGGAAGGATCGCCAGATGAGCCCTGAAGCTACAACAGTACGACTTTGAGATAGCGTATAGAAAGGGTCAGCTAAACGTGGTGGCCGACGCATTATCAAGACAACCACTACGGAAACACTACGAGGTTCGGACTTCACTCGGCGTCGGCAACGTTTCAGCGAGTTTTGGACCAAGTAATTGGCCCCGAGATGTCACCTCACGCATTCGCTTACCAGGATGACATAATAGTGATCGGTCGCACGCTGGAAGAACACAAAAGAAACCTGAGAGAAGTGTTCCGGCGTCTAAAAGAGGCAAACCTGAGGCTAAATCCAGAAAAATGCCAATTCTTTAAAAAGGAACTACTGTACCTGGGACAACGAGTGACAAGCGAGGGAATAGGAACAGATCCAGAAAAAGTAGCGGCCATAGCCGAACTGGAACCGCCATCGACCGTCAAAGAACTTCGGCAATACCTAGGAGTAGCGTCGTGGTACCGCCGATGTGTACCAGATTTTTCCAGAATCGTCAAACCCCTGAACGACCTGCTGCGCAAAGGCAGTAAGTGGGAGTGGACACCAGAGCACCAGATGGCGTTTGAGGAGGTTAAGCCCGGAGCTTGCCCGGACTTCAGAACTTTCATCCTGCAAACAGACGCCAGAGACTACGGCATCGGAGCGATACTGACCCAGGACACCGAAAAGGGCGAAAGAGTAATCTCCTACTCAAGCCGAACACTGAACGGCGCGGAAAAGAACTACTCGAGAACGGAGAAGGAGTGTTTGGCGATCGTCTGGGCGATCCGGAAGCTCAGGCCATATCTGGAAGGTTACCACTTTAAGGTAGTAATCGACCACATGGCCCTGGTGGCTCAACAGCATAGAAAGCCCTTCAGGAAGGATCGCCAGATGGGCCCTGGAGCTACAACAGTACGACTTTGAGATAGCGTACAGAAAGGGTCAGCTAAACGTGAGTTTTAAAAGAGGCATCGGCAACTACAGCTTCAGGAGGATGCAGCTGGATCCAGGACATGGGCGAAAAGATAAAGACCCAGCCGCAGAAGTACCCGGACTATGTTATTGATGGTGAGACACTATACAGAAACATACCTCACCGAGCAGGCAGTGAAGACGTCGCGTCATGGAAGATGTGCGTCCCAAAGTCGCTACGAGAAGCAGTGTTGAGGGAGAACCACGACGCACCGTCTGCGGGACACGTAGGAAGCCGAAGGACAATTGCACGGTTGGCAGCCCGATACTACTGGCCAGGCATGCACGAAAATGCGAGATTTGCATGCGGTTTAAGCCCAATCAGATGCAGGCGGCCGGGAAGAAGTTGAGCCAAGTGCCGGAGGAACCATGGGAACGGTATGTGCAGACTTCGTTGGACCCCTACCAAGATCTAAGCACGGGAACCAAAATCCTGCTGGTCATGATAGACAGGTTTTCGAAATGGAAGGAACTGGTGTCCCTACGCAGTGCGACAGCAGAGTCGCTCAAGAAGGCGTTTAGGGAGCGCATAGTCGCAAGGTACGGGGTCCCGAAGGTGGTCATAACGGACAACGGAGTGCAGTTTACAAGCCGTATCTTCAAGAGTTTTCTGGCTGAGATGGGTATCAGACAACAGTTCACCGCACCATACACACCACAAGAAAATCCGACCGAGCGAGCGAACAGAACGGTCAAGACCATGATTGCGCAGTTCGCAGGGCAGGACCAGAGAAACTGGGACGAGAAGTGGCCGGAGATTATGCTAGCTGTGAACACGAGCACATCGGAATCCACCGGCGTTTCTTACCCAGGGAAGGGTAGACGCAGCAGCCTATAGGATAAGGAAACCCTAGGCACTGGTCGAGCTACGGAGACCCCTGAGGAAAATTCCAACAAACTAAGAGAGGTATTCGAGATCGTGCGGCGAAATATGGAAAAGGCGTCCCAGGACCAAGCCATACACTACAATCTGGGAAGGAGGCAATGGTCACCAGCGGTGGGCGACATAGTGTGGGCCAAGGAACATCACCTGTCCAAAGCGGCCGAAGGATTCGCTGCAAAACTAGCCCCGAGGTACGATGGCCCTTACCAGGTCGTAGATTTCGTCTCTCCAGTGATCTGCAAAATTCGCCACACACAGTCGAAAAAAGAAAAGACAGTTCACGTTGGCGAGCTCAAGCAACAACTAAACGAGCAGACAGCAGAAACGTCAGATGTCTAACAACGGGTACGAGGCGACAGGATTAGGCGTCAGGCCGAAGCGAGAGTCATCCATACGCCACACGGAAAGGACAATCAGGATAGCACAAGGACATGGATAAGGGTTTCTCGTTAATCCAGACGGCGAGGCCAAAGGATTATGCGTCAGGCCGAAGCCGAAAGGTCAAGGACGTGGATAGGGATGGAAGGTGATCCCGACCGCAAGGCAACAGGATTCAGCGTCGGGCAGTTGCCAGAGTCATCCGCGATAACGCCAGGTGGAAGGGACACTTACAAAACGGCACAAGGATACGGGTAACGTAGAAGAGAGTATGCGCGGAAGGAGACAAGCAACACAAGACGCGCAGTCCAGACATACACCGCAGCATCCGGAGATTCTATACGGAATGCGCCGGACGAGCTCGTCTAGTTGTTACCCGAGGAAAAGGGGAGGACGGTGCAGAATCAGATCTACACCGTAGCCAGCTGGTCACAAAAAAAAAAAAACAGAAACACGCACCACACCAACAGTTGACTAAAAACAAGAAAAAGAACGGGGCATGCATGGGCCGCACCAGCAACCTGAAATTTAAAGGGGGCTTAATGCAGGAAAGAGAAACGGACATCATAAATACTTACCTGCTGTGCTGGTTGCGAAGCGAATGCGAAGTCCTCTCCGCACCCGCTCTCAAAAGCTGCCAATGTGGAGTCAGATGCCTCCACATTGGCAGCTTTTGAGAGCGGGTGCGTCCAACAGAGGACGAGTGAAGGGCGAGAGAGGACGAAAGGATGAGATAAAAAGGAGTGAAGGAAATGCAAAAGAAACTTACATACCTATGAAAGTTGCAAAATCACCACGAGCCAGGGAAGGGGGCGCCTCGATAGGCGATCGATTGGCACTGGACGATAGTGCGATCGATGGGCACACGACAATGGAAATATCGGCCAAGGTGGAAATATCGCAAACGAGCAGGTGGCAACGCCGCACCGTCGGTATCGATATGCGAATAAATATCGATCACGCACGAATGGTGTGACCAGGCGGAGGAAACATGGAAAGGAGTGAGACGCAGCAACGAGCACCGAGCTGGGATCGATAGCCCATGAGTATCGATGTCCCAGTGGAGACACGGGAAACATCGGCGCGGGAGATTTAAAGTTGCTACGAGGAGGATGATCAGCGCTGTAGAAGCTCAAGGGAGTTAAGAGCGTCGAGGGAGCATCGAGGGAGCAACGAGGGAGCGCCGCGGGAATCACAATGACTCGAAGGCTAGGACATGCAAGGAAACGCCGGAGGGTAGAAACAAGTTCTAAATGTTTCCCGAAGTAAGGGGGGAATGTGAGGAGTTGAATAACTCCCCACAAATAGAAGCAGCAGCAGATGGCCGGCCGCTTACCAGTTACGCGGCGAATTCGCGGAGTAACGGCGCGGCGAGGAGAGTTTGAAGACTTGGATGGAGAGCGAGAGAGTTTGGAGACCAAGGATGGAGATCGAGAGAGTTTGGAGACCAAGGATGGAGATCGAGAGAGTTTGGAGACCAAGGACGGAGAGCGAGAGAGTTTGGAGACCAATGAAGGAGAGCGAGAGAGTTTGGAGACCAATGAAGGAGAGCGAGAGAGATTGGAGACCAAGGACGGAGAGCGAGAGAGTTTGGAGACCAAGCATGTTGAACGAGAGAGAATGGAGACTTCGCGGGCAAGGCAAGAGTGCCGTGTGCAAAACAGGATAACGGAACTCAACCGGACTTTGGACTTTCCCGTGAACTTTGGACCGGGAGAGGAAGTGCCACATCTCGGCAGTGGAGCGGCACACAGGCGTGCCACAAGCAGCACGGCAATCAGCGGAGTGGCACCAGTGGGCGGAGCATCTATTGGAAGCGGTACGTGAAGGACAAGTGGGTCAACCAGGAGGCACGGACTTTGGACCCAGAGTGGAGAGATCCTTTTTTTTTTTTTTCATTTTATTCAAATTTTATTTCGGCCGCTCCTCGAACACTCTCGTGCCCGCCAGCCCCAACCGGACGCGGAACGCGCGCCCCTCTCTCCATACGCGCACGCTGCGCCTGCCGCCCAGGATGCGAGCCTCCTGTACCACCGGTGCCTCCGCGATCCCTTCGGACCACTCATGCTCCGCGATCTCTCGCCATCGCTGGCCCTCTGGCGCCGACACCGTCCGCGACAATTTCGGCCGTGTCACCACCTCGGACACTTCGGGCGCCCAGTGCTGCCGCTTGAGCGGAGGACGGCCGTTTTCCACGGGCTCAGGCCAGGGTCCTCGCTCCAGAGGCTCCGCGGTTACTGTCGCGCTCCCGGTAGGCATTGGCGTCGATGGCCCTGTCCTTGGCGTTGTTGGTCCGGTGCTCGGTGTCGGTGGTGCCCACTCCGGTCTGCCACGGGTCCTGGGATCCAGCGGGCTCACCCGGGGACCACTTTCTTCCCAGATTCGGGGCTCCTCCGTCGCTGCCGTCTCCTCTACGGGTCCCTCCGGCTAGGTCCAGACAACCGTCTGCTGTCGCCACCTAACTCATTCGGCCACGAACGTCCGGGTGCCGGTATGTCCGTCCGGATGTGTTGAGCCTGCGGTGGTGGCTGCTGCTGTGGTGGTGGCTGCTGCTGTGGTGGCTGCTGCTGCGGTGGTGGCTGCTGCTGTGGTGGCTGCTGCTGCGATGGTGGTTGCTCGCGCTCGAGCTGCTGCTGCTGTGGTTGCTGCTTCTGCGGTGGTGGCTGCTCGAACCTCGGCGTGGGCGGTCGTGCTGGCGTCCACTGTGGTGACCCCTCGTACCGCGGTGTGGGCGGTATTTAGGGCAGCCACCGCGGAGGTGAGGACGCCCAGTCGTCTGCCACTTCTTGCGGCGGGATGCAGGGCTCGGGCGCATACCTCGGCGTGGGTGGGTACCCCGGGTTTTCCCACAGCTGCTGCTCCTCCTCCTCGGCCATCCGCAGTTGGGCCTGCCACTCCGGCGACTCCTCCATCTCCTTTCACCGCCGCTCCTCACTCCGCCTTCGCGCCACGCACTTTCGTCGAAACTCCCACGTTGCCGCTACCACAGCCTCGGCATGGCTACTGGGAGCCAGCTGGTCCTGGGGCGGCTCTTCGCTAGCCCACTCCACCTCCGCCTCGCCAGTCGGGATGCGTCCGTCGGCCCGGTTGACCGCTTTGGTAAACCGCCATCGCCGTTGCTCCACCCGCGGGTCCTCCACTAACTCGACGTCGCTGTCGGAGCTGATGACCGGCTCGGGGACGCCCCGCCCGGAGATCCGCCGCGAGGTTCGGGTAGGCCGGGCTGTCGACCATCCTTGCCCCGGGCTAGATCCTCCGGACGGCTGGTGGGCAGCCATCATTTTGCGCGCTTCGCTCCTGGCTATGCGAGTGCTCATGATGCTCGTCGATTTTGATTGTTCAGCTGGAGCCTGGGCTCCCTTTAATGACACCTCGGTTCCGAGCCTTCCTCTTTGCTCAATCCCGCTATTTCCATCGGCCTCTCCTTCTTACTACCCAGATCTACGGTACAGCTCTCTGCTCTGTGCCGTCTTCCCCCTTCCTTCGGCAGACTTTTGATGCGTGTTTTTCCTTCCTCCGATCAGTCCCAATCGAGACCTTAGACGCTCTGGTTCGCTCCCTTTGTGTTCTTAACGTTCTCCTGATGTCCTTTATGTGTTTCATTGCGCCTTTGTAGATGCCCTGTAGTATCCTTGGAGTCGATTTGTAGTATCCCTTTCGAATCCTTGGAGGTATCCTTGGAATTTGTTCGTAGTATCCTTTGGGAATCCTTGCAGGTATCCGTGGACTCTTTTCGTAGTATCCTTTGGGCATCCTTGGAGGTATCCTCGGAATCCTTTCGTAGTACCCTTTGGGCATCCTTGGAGGTATCCTTGGACTCCTTTCGTAGTATCCTTTGGGCATCCTTGGACGTATCCTTGGACTCCTTTCGTAGTATCCTTTGGGCATCCTTGGAGGTATCCTTGGGATCCTTTCGTAGTATCCTTTGGTCATCCTTGGAGGTATCCTTGGACTCCTTTCGTAGTACCTTTTGGGAATCTTTGGACGTATCCTTCGACTCCTTTCGTAGTATCCTTTGGGAATCCTTGGGGTTATCCTTGGGATCCTTTCGTAGTATCCTTTGGTCATCCTTGGAGGTATCCTTGGACTCCTTCCGTAGTATCCTTGGGGCATCCTTGGGGGTATCCTTGGACTTTGTGAGGAGTCGTTTGACCCCTCACAAATAGCGCCACCAACATCGCCAGCGCCAACAGCATCGGCCGCCAGCGCCAACAACATCGCCAGCTAGCAGCTACAACATCGCCAGCGCCAACAGCATCGGCCGCCAGCGCCAACAACAACGCCAGCTAGCAGCTACAACATCGCCAGCGCCAACAGCAAACAAAACCCTCGCGAATAACTTTGTAAAAAAAAACATTGTACAGTGCATTTAATATATAAGCTTAGCCAATAATCATAAGATTTGTAGTTATATTGATACACAATAATTATTTTAGCTCAGCCTAAGCGATAGGTTCTGTTTACCTTTTCCCCCTCCGTTCTCACATCAGCAGTAGCCACACACACACACACACACCAGGAGAGCAACGAAATATTCACCACGATAAGTGCAGCGCCGCACAGGAGCAAGCGAGAGAGGACATGCGATCGAGGAGGAAAACAACCCCCGAAAATTGGCACGCGCCAAGCGAAGAGCGAGATAAAAGGAGTACCGAAACTTCGACAAGTGGAAAAAACCCAGAGCAGCCGAAAACTTGAACAAAACGCGGCGGCAAAGCTTAACTAGCTCTCTTTTGGAAAAGGCGGTGCACGGGATCAGAAGTGCGAGGAGTAATTTTTGCAAAGGCGGTGCACGTGATCAGAAACAGGAGCTCTCTTTTGGAAAAGGAGGTGCACAGGATCAGAAGTGCGAGGAGTCATTTTTGCAAAGTCGGTGCACGGGATCAGAAACAGGTCTCTCTTTTGGAAAACGCGGCGCACCGGACCAGAAGTGCGAGCAGTTCACTTTTGGAAAACGCAGCGCACCGGACCAGAAGTGCGAGCAGGTGACTTTTGGAAAACGCGGCGCACCGGACCAGAAGTGCGAGAAGCAGGGGACTCTTGCAAAGGCGGCGCACGGGATCAGAAGTGCGATCAGAGCAAATTTATGTGGACAACAGGAGTCTTTTGCCTTCGGGCTGATGCCAAGTGACCCAGGAAGGCGTTTACCTAGACGACCTCGAGGAGAGTGTGCCGGCCCAGTACCAGCGGCGGAGCACCCGGAGTCACGCGTGTGTGTGTGCGTGAGAGCGAGACGGGTGAGTGAGTGGAGTGAACCGCGTTTTGGCCAGCGAGAGTCCCGTGCAATGAGAAATTTCTCGAAGGCCTCGATGCGGTTTCGCCCAGAGTAGGCTAGAATTTATAAACCATGACCTAACCTAACCCGTTAGTTGCGAGCACTGAGAAAAAAAAACATGAACCAAGAATTTAAATAAAGAATATTTTCTTACATATCTGAACACATGTTGTTGCCATGTTGTTCTTTTTCCCTTTGACTACTTTGATTTCTGATTTGATTTCCGAGCTGACTACACCGAGAGAAAGGGGTGGACCCAACTTTAGGAAACCCGTTGCTCATTAATTAAATAAAAATATTTCTCAGATATTAAAAATACTACACTGCCACACCCTCTTTCCAAAGGAACTTCGGGAAATATTTTTTTAAAAGGAAAATTTATTCTTCTTCTTTTATCACTGCCGGCTGTATTGAGCCAACTCGCGCCCGACTACACTGGGAAAACAAAATAAAGTAGAAACTCGAGTTACAAATGAATCAATAAAAATACCCCAATAAAAGTATTTCTCGCCTGATTTTAATGCAACTCGTAGGGAAAAAAAATACAATCAAGCTGGCCACGCATAAATATGAATATTTCCAGACAAATGCCTAGATTTTAGGCCATAAATTCTGCCCTAGGGAAAAGTTGTCCCCATAATCGATCCCCTCTCTCTCGGCCTTCTCGTAGCGAATGCTATGAGCCAGGCCCAAATGCGCGTTACCGCTGACGCTTTTCACTCTGCTACAGACACCGAATAAACTGTTTCTCTCACTCCGTACCCCGGTGGCTGGCACTCTACATCTCACGCCAGCCAACCGATTTTCGTCTTAGACCTTTTTGTCCCATATCTTTACAAATATTTTCGGAAAAGAGACCCTGGCGGGACTGAGTATATCCCAGCCTACGAGACTTCTTTACAGAATGGAGCCCGAACAGGGACATGGGGTTTACGAAAATTTTAGACGACCTAAATATGGCCTAAATACCCATCTGTGTACAGAGTTTGAAAATTTTCGGTTCAGTCACTTAGAAGCGAAATTTTTAAGTCGGAACGTAAGGAGAGTCATATATCGAGGGACACAACAATTTCTAGGGCAGGAAACAGGAAAATATATATATATTCAAAAATATACCAACGCATCGAACATAACCTCAGAAAAAAAAACTTAGAATTTAAGCAGAGCACATGGCATTCGGGAGAACTTATACAAAAGTATACCCACACACAGCGAGAAATTTATAACGCACGCAGACACACATACATGTATTTCTAAGCAGAGCAAAGTACATAACCTAAAATCAGATATTCTTTGTTCCAAGCTCACGTGGCCAGCAAATCAAGTGAGGACGAAACACATACAGGCAGATAATCGGAAAGAGAGAGAGAGCGAGAGCCCTCTAGGCTAGCCAACTCAGCGCAGCCATTTTGTTTTTTTCGTTTTCACTCTCATCGTCGTCCCTCTCACACGAGCAGGAGTCGATCAAGTACAGGCAACGGGATCACATCGTTGGGGGCTTCTCATATAACCATCGCCGAGTCAACACGTGCATCGGCAGCTCTCAAAAACATCGTCGTGGAAAAATTTAAAACTACATCGTCGTCGAACAAAATTTAATCACCGTCGAGAAAATTTAGGAATTAAATCGTCGTTTGACATCGGATTGTGGTCACCATCGTTGCACGTGGGAATTTAGTGAATTCTTGATGACAAATAAAATAAAATTTTCAATGAAGATTTTAACCAGTTCGAACATCGTTTGACCCTCGTCCAAGAATTTCTCTCGTCCTATCGAAACTTTTCCTGTCGTTTGCCAGTTAACTATTATTTCACAGCAATATGGGGGCGCGTTGGATTTCGTATCTCCGGAAGCGGGAATTGGAGGCGATTCTGAAGGAGTTTTCCTTGGAAGCAACCGGAACAGTTGAGGAAATGAGGAGCCGGCTGTCTGCTTTTAATAATCGGGACGACCACGTGCTGGAGATAGCCGAGCGGCTACAGGATTGCGAAGCGGAAATTACAGCCGCCCTAACGGATAGGAAGCAGCGTTCACCGACTCCGAACCCACACCCACCGGGTCCAACACAGCTTCAGGTGCCAGCACTGGAAGGCCGAGGTGCCGCCGATGTAGTCGGAGACACGGAGATCCATCCGGTCAAGCGGGAAATTTTTCCCAGGAAATCAGAGATGTCCGCAGCCACGCTAGCGGAAAAGCTGAAGAATTGGGGAATCACTTTTGACGGGACCACGGACCCCATAACCTTCATCCAACACCTCGAGGAACGAGCCACCGCACACGAAGTTGACGTGGAGAAGATGCCGCAGGCCATCCCTGGTCTTTTGACGGATACAGCTGAGCAGTGGTTTCGGACAAGCCAGCTGCTAGGAAAATCTTGGACGAACTTTAAGAAGGCGTTTCTTGACTTCTTTCTGCCACCCAGGTACTTTCAGCGACTCGAGGATGAACGAGTACGAGATCCCAGCGTATGCAGGAGCATCACCAATAGGTCAACAGAATTTCACACGACCGGCCAGACGACCACCCACCCCAGCCACAGTTTTACAATCAGTTCCTCGAGTGGGGAACAGGTCAATGGTGCCGAACTTCAGTCTTGCTTGCAGGAATTGTGCCCAGGAGGGTCACCGTTTAGCTACATGTCGCAATCCCATAGTCCTCTTTTGTTGGGATTGTGGTCGCAGAGGAGTACGCACTCTCGAGTGTTGCCGTCGTACCCAGCCGGGAAACGAGAGGAGTCTTCCCCGGAATTAGGAGAAATCTTACAGGTTCAGTCGAGCAGAAATATCGCGCAGGTGCAAATCGAGGGTCAGGAGTTTAACGCTACCATAGACACCGGAGCTAGCAGAAGCTTCGTGAGCGAACGAGTTGTTCAACGTGTAGGGACGCCACATAACGTACGGTCGGTACACACACACGTGCGAAATAATTTATTTCGACGGAATCATGCTACTGTTTCAGCGGAACCAGTAGAGGAAGGGCGAGCGCCTTCCCCAGTCAGACCAGGATACACGCCTGACACTGGAGGAGCACTAGCCGCAATCACCGCAAACGCCGAGCAAGAAGAATTAGAACCCTGGGTAAACAAATTCCTACAGGAGGAATTGGCCAAATTCGAAGGATTGACGGGAGTGTCAAATATCGCTGAGCATACGATCACGATGCGAGATGATAAGCCCATCAAACAGAGGTATTTTCCTAAGAATCCCGCGATGCAGAGGATTATCGATGAGCAGATCGACGAACTGCTACGCAACGACTGTATAGAGCCTTCTCGGAGCCCCCACAGCGCCCCTATTGTACTCGTGGGCAAGAAATCTGGAGAGATGCGACTATGTGTAGATTTTCGATAACTAAATGCCCATTCTATTCCAGATGCATACCCGCTGCCAAGGATAACACACATCTGGGAGCGTCTGCGCCATGCCAAGTACATATCGACGCTCGATTTGAAGAGCGGATATTGGCAAATCCCTGTAGCCGAGTCCAGCCGCGAGTGCACAGCATTTACAGTCCCCGGGAGGGGCTTGTACCACTGGAAAATGATGCCGTTTGGCCTCCACTCAGCACCAGCCACATTCCAGCGGGCGCTCGACAGCGTCATAGGACCGGACATGGAGCCCAACGCGTTCGCGTATTTGGATGACATCATCATCATCGGCCGCACTCTGGAGGAGCATGTGCAGCATCTACAAGAAGTATTTCGACGGCTACGAAAGGCGAACCTTCGTCTCAACGCGAAGAAATGCAGTTTCTTTAAGCGCAGCCTGGTGTACTTGGGACACGTCATCAGTGAGGAGGGAATTCACACGGATCCCGACAAGATTTCGGCAGTACGGCGACTGAGTCCGCCCACCACATGCAAGGAGTTGAGGAGATTTGTACCCAACTTTGCCAGCGTAGTGCAGCCCATGTCTTTGCTACTCAAGAAAGGAAAGAAATGGCAATGGTAGCAGGAGCAGCAAGATGCGTTCGAGGAACTCAAAAGAAAACTCACGGAGGCGCCGGTTCTCGCCTGCTCCGACTTCAACGAGAAGTTCGTGTTGCAAACAGACGCCAGCGACATCGGCCTAGGAGCAGTTTTAACGCAGAAAATCCAGGGAGAAGAACGAGTCAACGAGAACGCATTCGCCAGCAGACGCCTCATCGCCGCCGAGGAGAACTACTCCGCCACAGAAAAGGAGTGTCTGGCTATCATATGGGCCATCAGGAAACTCAGATGCTACTTGGAAGGTTATCGATTTGAGGTGATAACGGACCACCTCGCCTTGAAGTGGCTCAACTCGATTGATAATCCCACCGGCCGCATAGCGCGCTGGGCGTTTGAACTGCAGCAGTACCAGTTTGACGTCACCTATCGACGCGGGAGCCAGAACATTGTTGCAGATGCACTTTCTCGACAGCCTTTGGAAGTACTTCAGATGATCCAGGAGGATAAGCCGGGATGCACATGGTACCAGCGGATGCTGAAACTTGTTCAGGACAGGCCTGAAGATTACCCGGACTACGCGTACGAGAACCAACAGCTCTATCGGCATATCGGATCCCGACCTGACGACGAAGACTCCGTGCCCTGGAAACTGTGCGTAGCCAAGGAACACCGACAGCGAGTACTGTCGGAATGCAATGACCAGCCGACGGCAGGACATCTCGGAACCAGGAAGACAACCACCCGCATCGCCCAGAGATATTACTGGCCAGGTCTTTTCCGCGATATTGCCAGGTATGTCCGCAAGTGTGACACTTGCCAACGGTTCAAAGTCAGCCAAACCAAACCGGCGGGTAAAATGTTCACCAGACAGATTAACGAGCCGTTCGATACTGTCTGCGCCGATTTTATTGGCCCCTTCCGCGATCCAAGAGTGGGAATACGATGCTGCTCGTATTCTTCGACGCCTTTGCGAAATGGGTTGAGTTGGTCCCCTTGAGAAAAGCTACTTCGGCGCATCTCGAAAAATCCTTTTGGGAGAGGATTTTGAATCACTTTGGTATTTCCCGAACATTTGTCTGCGATAATGGGACACAGTTTACGAGTCGTTCATTCAAAGCCTTCTGCAAGCAGGCGGGAATGGAGATCCAACATACAGCACCTTATACTCCGCAGCAGAACCCGACAGATAGGGCCAATCGCACCATTAAAACGATGGTCGCCCAGTATATCGAGGACAAGCAGACGACGTGGGACGAACTTCTGCCCGAACTGAATCTGGCAATTAATAGCAGCATCTCAGAATCAACCGGATTCAGTCCAAGGCAGAAAGCCACGACTCCCAGGAGCCTTGTATGATGAAGTGACTCCAGGACCAAGCCAAGCGCCACGTTCACCCGAAGCGAAAGCGGAATTGCTACGGGACATTTTCAAGGTAGTACAGGAGAACACTCAGAGAGCTTCGTTGGAGCAGCGGAAGCATTACGATCTCAGGCGACGTGCGTGGAGACCGACCATAGGATCGCTGGTCTTCGTAAAACAGCATCATTTGTCCAGGGCAGCGGATAACTTTGCCGCTAAGCTAGCACCCAAGTACGAGGGCCCGTACAAAGTAAAGTAAAAACCCAGTTAGTAATCGTTAAAACAAAGCACTAATACCCTTTTGTTCTCCCCTACAGACATGGCGTCGGACAACCCGTCACACCTGTGGCGCATGACAACACGCAAGCCACGGCCACCCACATTTCTCAACGCCCCCCGAAGTAGGAGGGGAATGTGAGGAGTCGTTTGACCCCTCACAAATAGCGCCACCAACATCGCCAGCGCCAACAGCATCGGCCGCCAGCGCCAACAACATCGCCAGCTAGCAGCTACAACATCGCCAGCGCCAACAGCATCGGCCGCCAGCGCCAACAACAACGCCAGCTAGCAGCTACAACATCGCCAGCGCCAACAGCAAACAAAACCCTCGCGAATAACTTTGTAAAAAAAAACATTGTACAGTGCATTTAATATATAAGCTTAGCCAATAATCATAAGATTTGTAGTTATATTGATACACAATAATTATTTTAGCTCAGCCTAAGCGATAGGTTCTGTTTACCTTTTCCCCCTCCGTTCTCACATCAGCAGTAGCCACACACACACACACACACCAGGAGAGCAACGAAATATTCACCACGATAAGTGCAGCGCCGCACAGGAGCAAGCGAGAGAGGACATGCGATCGAGGAGGAAAACAACCCCCGAAAATTGGCACGCGCCAAGGGAAGAGCGAGAAAAGGAGTACCGAAACTTTGACAAGTGGAAAAAACCCAGAGCAGCCGAAAACTTGAACAAAACGCGGCGGCAAAGCTTAACTAGCTCTCTTTTGGAAAAGGCGGTGCACGGGATCAGAAGTGCGAGGAGTCATTTTTGCAAAGGCGGTGCACGTGATCAGAAACAGGAGCTCTCTTTTGGAAAAGGAGGTGCACGGGATCAGAAGTGCGAGGAGTCATTTTTGCAAAGTCGGTGCACGGGATCAGAAACAGGTCTCTCTTTTGGAAAACGCGGCGCACCGGACCAGAAGTGCGAGCAGTTCACTTTTGGAAAACGCAGCGCACCGGACCAGAAGTGCGAGCAGGTGACTTTTGGAAAACGCGGCGCACCGGACCAGAAGTGCGAGAAGCAGGGGACTCTTGCAAAGGCGGCGCACGGGATCAGAAGTGCGATCAGAGCAAATTTATGTGGACAACAGGAGTCTTTTGCCTTCGTGCTGATGCCAAGTGACCCAGGAAGGCGTTTACCTAGACGACTTCGAGGAGAGTGTGCCGGCCCAGGACCAGCGGCGGAGCACCCGGAGTCACGCGTGTGTGTGTGCGTGAGAGCGAGACGGGTGAGTGAGTGGAGTGAACCGCGTTTTGGCCAGCGAGAGTCCCGTGCAATGAGAAATTTCTCGAAGGCCTCGATGCGGTTTCGCCCAGAGTAGGCTAGAATTTATAAACCATGACCTAACCTAACCTAAGAATTTAAATAAAGAATATTTTCTTACATATCTGAACACATGTTGTTGCCATGTTGTTCTTTTTCCCTTTGACTACTTTGATTTCTGATTTGATTTCCGAGCTGACTACACCGAGAGAAAGGGGTGGACCCAACTTTAGGAAACCCGTTGCTCATTAATTAAATAAAAATATTTCTCAGATATTAAAAATACTACGCACTGCCACACCCTCTTTCCAAAGGAACTTCGGGAAATATTTTTTTAAAAGGAAAATTTATTCTTCTTCTTTTATCACTGCCGGCTGTATTGAGCCAACTCGCGCCCGACTACACTGGGAAAACAAAATAAAGTAGAAACTCGAGTTACAAATGAATCAATAAAAATACCCCAATAAATGTATTTCTCGCCTGATTTTAATGCAACTCGTAGGGAAAAAAATCCAATCAAGCTGGCCACGCATAAATATGAATATTTCCAGACAAATGCCTAGATTTTAGGCCATAAATTCTGCCCTAGGGAAAAGTTGTCCCCATAATCGATCCCCTCTATCTCGGCCTTCTCGTAGCGAATGCTATGAGCCAGGCCCAAATGCGCGTTACCGCTGACGCTTTTCACTCTGCTACAGACACCGAATAAACTGTTTCTCTCACTCCGTACCCCGGTGGCTGGCACTCTACATCTCACGCCAGCCAACCGATTTTCGTCTTAGACCTTTTTGTCCCATATCTTTACAAATATTTTCGAAAAAGAGACCCTGGCGGGACTGAGTATATACCAGCCTACGAGACTTCTTTACAGAATGGAGCCCGAACAGGGACATGGGGTTTACGAAAATTTTAGACGACCTAAATATGGCCTAAATACCCATCTGTGTACAAAGTTTGAAAATTTTCGGTTCAGTCACTTAGAAGCGAAATTTTTAAGTCGGAACGTAAGGAGAGTCATATATCGAGGGTCACAAAAATTTCTAGGGCAGGAAACAGGAAAATATATATATATTCAAAAATATACCCACGCATCGAACATAACCTCAGAAAAAAAAACTTAGAATTTAAGCAGAGCACATGGCATTCGGGAGAACTTATACAAAAGTATACCCACACACAGCGAGAAATTTCTAACGCACGCAGACACACATACATGTATTTCTAAGCAGAGCAAAGTACATAACCTAAAATCAGAGATTCTTTGTTCCAAGCTCACGTGGCCAGCAAATCAAGTGAGGACGAAACACATACAGGCAGATAATCGGAAAGAGAAAGAGAGCGAGAGCCCTCTAGGCTAGCCAACTCAGGTCACGAGAGTTTCGAAAGAACGAGGTAGGGAAAAGCTAACGTATACTCCCTACAGCGCAGCCATTTTGTTTTTTTCGTTTTCACTCTCATCGTCGTCCCTCTCACACGAGCAGGAGTCGATCAAGTACAGGCAACGGGATCACATCGTTGGGGGCTTCTCATATAACCATCGCCGAGTCAACACGTGCATCGGCAGCTCTCAAAAACATCGTCGTGGAAAAATTTATAACTACATCGTCGTCGAACAAAATTTAATCACCGTCGAGAAAATTTAGGAATTAAATCGTCGTTTGACATCGGATTGTGGTCACCATCGTTGCACGTGGGAATTCAGTGAATTCTTGGTGACAAATAAAATAAAATTTTCAATGAAGATTTTAACCAGTTCGAACATCGTTTGACCCTCGTCCAAGAATTTCTCTCGTCCTATCGAAACTTTTCCTGTCGTTTGCCAGTTAACTATTATTTCACAGCAATATGGGGGCGCGTTGGATTTCGTATCTCCGGAAGCGGGAATTGGAGGCGATTCTGAAGGAGTTTTTCTTGGAAGCAACCGGAACAGTTGAGGAAATGAGGAGCCGGCTGTCTGCTTTTAATAATCGGGACGACCACGTGCTGGAGATAGCCGAGCGGCTGCAGGATTGCGAAGCGGAAATTACAGCCGCCCTAACGGATAGGAAGCAGCGTTCACCGACACACACCCACCGGGTCCAACACAGCTTCAGGTGCCAGCACTGGAAGGCCGAGGTGCCGCCGATGTAGTCGGAGACACGGAGATCCATCCGGTCAAGCGGGATATTTTTCCCAGGAAATCAGAGATGTCCGCAGCCACGCTAGCGGAAAAGCTGAAGAATTGGGGAATCACTTTTGACGGGACCACGGACCCCATAACCTTCATCCAACACCTCGAGGAACGAGCCACCGCACACGAAGTTGACGTGGAGAAGATGCCGCAGGCCATCCCTGGTCTTTTGACGGATACAGCTGAGCACTGGTTTCGGACAAGCCAGCTGCTAGGAAAATCTTGGACGAACTTCAAGAAGGCGTTTCTTGACTTCTTTCTGCCACCCAGGTACTTTCAGCGACTCGAGGATGAGATCCGCACCAGAGATCAGCGACGGGGAGAGACTTTCAAACAATACCTAGTCAACATCAGACTCATGATGCACAGAGCGGGGTATAATGCGGAGCAGAAGTTGGACCGGATCTATGAAAATCTCCAACCGGAGTACCACATGTACGCAAGGAGGCACGACTTCACCACTTTGGAGCAACTTACCACTTTAGCGGTAAATTACGAGGTCACCCGCGATCGGAGCACAGGAAGCCATGCCAGAATGTTGGCCGAACCACAACCAGCGCCTAGAAGGAACGAGTACGAGATCCCAGCGTATGCATAGGTCAACAGAATTTCACACGACCGGCCAGACGACCACCCACCCCAGCCACAGTTTTACAATCAGTTCCTCGAGTGGGGAACAGGTCAATGGTGCCGAACTTCAGTCTTGCTTGCAGGAATTGTGCCCAGGAGGGTCACCGTTTAGCTACATGTCGCAATCCCATAGTCCTCTTTTGTTGGGATTGTGGTCGCAGAGGAGTACGCACTCTCGACTGTTGCCGTCGTACCCAGCCGGGAAACGAGAGGAGTCTTCCCCGGAATTAGGAGAAATCTTACAAGTTCAGTCGAGCAGAATTATCGCGCAGGTGCAAATCGAGGGTCAGGAGTTTAACGCTACCATAGACACCGGAGCTAGCAGAAGCTTCGTGAGCGAACGAGTTGTTCAACGTGTAGGGACGCCACATAACGTACGGTCGGTACACACTCATGTCAGCCTGGCGGAAGGCTCACGCAAGGAGATAACCAAGTCTCTGGTAGTTTTCCCTTCGTTCATGGAAGACGTACTATTGGGCATGGGCATGTCTGCCACTCTCCAATGCGGCCGCGCTTCGCTGCAGCTGTACCCTCTCCTAATAAGCAGCCCCACTAACGACTTAGCTATGCCTCCTCTCTTGACAAATGCGTTCACTCCAGCAAACAACGATCCAGATAACGAGGTGCAAACCACCCCGACCAGCAGTATTTTAGGGTCTCGAGACGACAACGCCGTGCGAAATAATCCATTTCGACGGAATCATGCTACTGTTTCAGCGGAACCAGTAGAAGAAGGGCGAGCGCCTTCCCCAGTCAGACCAGGATACACGCCTGACACTGGAGGAGCACTAGCCGCAATCACCGCAAACGCCGAGCAAGAAGAATTAGAACCCTGGGTAAACAAATTCCTACAGTAGGAATTGGCCAAATTCGAAGGATTGACGGGAGTGTCAAATATCGCTGAGCATACGATCACGATGCGAGATGATAAGCCCATGATAGGTATTTTCCTAAGAATCCCGCGATGCAGAGGATTATCGATGAGCAGATCGACGAACTGCTACGCAACGACTGTATAGAGCCTTCTCGGAGCCCCCACAGCGCCCCTATTCTACTCGTGGGCAAGAAATCTGGAGAGATGCGACTATGTGTAGATTTTCGACAACTAAATGCCCATTCTATTCCAGATGCATACCCGCTGCCAAGGATAACACACATCTGGGACCGTCTGCGCCATGCCAAGTACATATCGACGCTCGATTTGAAGAGCGGATATTGGCAAATCCCTGTAGCCGAGTCCAGCCGCGAGTGCACAGCATTTACAGTCCCCGGGAGGGGCTTGTACCACTGGAAAGTGATGCCGTTTGGCCTCCACTCAGCACCAGCCACATTCCAGCGGGCGCTCGACAGCGTCATAGGACCGGACATGGAGCCCAACGCGTTTGCGTATTTGGATGACATCATCATCATCGGCCGCACTCTGGAGGAGCATGTGCAGCATCTACAAGAAGTATTTCGACGGCTACGAAAGGCGAACCTTCGTCTCAACGCGAAGAAATGCAGTTTCTTTAAGCGCAGCCTGGTGTACTTGGGACACGTCATCAGTGAGGAGGGAATTCACACGGATCCCGACAAGATTTCGGCAGTACGGCGACTGAGTCCGCCCACCACATGCAAGGAGTTGAGGAGATGTCTAGGGATTGCGTCATGGTACAGGAGATTTGTACCCAACTTTGCCAGCGTAGTGCAGCCCATGTCTTTGCTACTCAAGAAAGGAAAGAAATGGCAATGGGAGCAGGAGCAGCAAGATGCGTTCGAGGAACTCAAAAGAAAACTCACGGAGGCGCCGGTTCTCGCCTGCTCCGACTTCAACGAGATGTTCGTGTTGCAAACAGACGCCAGCGACATCGGCCTAGGAGCAGTTTTAACGCAGAAAATCCAGGGAGAAGAACGAGTCAACGAGAACGCATTCGCCAGCAGACGCCTCATCGCCGCCGAGGAGAACTACTCCGCCACAGAAAAGGAGTGTCTGGCTATCATATGGGCCATCAGGAAACTCAGATGCTACTTGGAAGGTTATCGATTTGAGGTGATAACGGACCACCTCGCCTTGAAGTGGCTCAACTCGATTGATAATCCCACCGGCCGCATAGCGCGCTGGGCGTTTGAACTGCAGCAGTACCAGTTTGACGTCACCTATCGACGCGGGAGCCAGAACATTGTTGCAGATGCACTTTCTCGACAGCCTTTGGAAGTACTTCAGATGATCCAGGAGGATAAGCCGGGATGCACATGGTACCAGCGGATGCTGAAACTTGTTCAGGACAGGCCTGAAGATTACCCGGACTACGCGTACGAGAACCAACAGCTCTATCGGCATATCGGATCCCGACCTGACGACGAAGACTCCGTGCCCTGGAAACTGTGCGTAGCCAAGGAACACCGACAGCGAGTACTGTCGGAATGCCATGACCAGCCGACGGCAGGACATCTCGGAATCAGGAAGACAACCACCCGCATCGCCCAGAGATATTACTGGCCAGGTCTTTTCCGCGATATTGCCAGGTATGTCCGCAAGTGTGACACTTGCCAACGGTTCAAAGTCAGCCAAACCAAACTGGCGGGAAAAATGTTCAACAGACAGATTAACGAGCCGTTCGATACTGTCTGCGCCGATTTTATTGGCCCCTTCCGCGATCCAAGAGTGGGAATACGATGCTGCTCGTATTCTTCGACGCCTTTTCGAAATGGGTTGAGTTGGTCCCCTTGAGAAAAGCTACTTCGGCGCATCTCGAAAAATCCTTTCGGGAGAGGATTTTGAATCACTTTGGTATTCCCCGAACATTTGTCTGCGATAATGGGACACAGTTTACGAGTCGTTCATTCAAAGCCTTCTGCAAGCAGGCGGGAATGGAGATCCAACATACAGCACCTTATACTCCGCAGCAGAACCCGACAGATAGGGCCAATCGCACCATTAAAACGATGGTCGCCCAGTATATCGAGGACAAGCAGACGACGTGGGACGAACTTCTGCCCGAACTGAATCTGGCAATTAATAGCAGCATCTCAGAATCAACCGGATTCAGTCCAGCGTTCATCGTCCAAGGCAGAGAGCCACGACTCCCAGGAGCCTTGTATGATGAAGTGACTCCAGGACCAAGCCAAGCGCCACGTTCATCCGAAGCGAAAGCGGAATTCCTACGGGACATTTTCAAGGTAGTACAGGAGAACACTCAGAGAGCTTCGTTGGAGCAGCGGAAGCATTACGATCTCAGGCGACGTGCGTGGAGACCGACCATAGGATCGCTGGTCTTCGTAAAACAGCATCATTTGTCCAGGGCAGCGGATAACTTTGCCGCTAAGCTAGCACCCAAGTACGAGGGCCCGTACAAAGTAAAGTAAAAACCCAGTTAGTAATCGTTAAAACAAAGCACTAATACCCTTTTGTTCTCCCCTACAGACATGGCGTCGGACAACCCGTCACCCACATTTCTCAACGCCCCCCGAAGTAGGAGGGGAATGTGAGGAGTCGTTTGACCCCTCACAAATAGCGCAACCAACATCGCCAGCGCCAACAGCATCGGCCGCCAGCGCCAACAGCATCGGCCGCCAGCGCCAACAACAACGCCAGCTAGCAGCTACAACATCGCCAGCGCCAACAGCAAACAAAACCCTCGCGAATAACTTTGTAAAAAAAAACATTGTACAGTGCATTTAATATATAAGCTTAGCCAATAATCATAAGATTTGTAGTTATATTGATACACAATAATTATTTTAGCTCAGCCTAAGCGATAGGTTCTGTTTACCTTTTCCCCCTCCGTTCTCACATCAGCAGTAGCCACACACACACACACACACACACCAGGAGAGCAACGAAATATTCACCACGATAAGTGCAGCGCCGCACAGGAGCAAGCGAGAGAGGACATGCGATCGAGGAGGAAAACAACCCCCGAAAATTGGCACGCGCCAAGGGAAGAGCGAGAAAAGGAGTACCGAAACTTTGACAAGTGGAAAAAACCCAGAGCAGCCGAAAACTTGAACAAAACGCGGCGGCAAAGCTTAACTAGCTCTCTTTTGGAAAAGGCGGTGCACGGGATCAGAAGTGCGAGGAGTCATTTTTGCAAAGGCGGTGCACGGGATCAGAAACAGGTCTCTCTTTTGGAAAACGCGGCGCACCGGACCAGAAGTGCGAGCAGTTCACTTTTGGACTTTTGGAAAACGCGGCGCACCGGACCAGAAGTGCGAGAAGCAGGGGACTCTTGCAAAGGCGGCGCACGGGATCAGAAGTGCGAGCAGAGCATATTTATGTGGACAACAGGAGTCTTTTGCCTTCGGGCTGATGCCAAGTGACCCAGGAAGGAGTTTACCTAGACGACCTCGAGGAGAGTGTGCCTGCCCAGGACCAGCGGCGGAGCACCCGGAGTCACGCGTGTGTGTGTGCGTGAGAGTCCCGTGCGATGAGAAATTTCTCGAAGGCCTCGATGCGGTTTCGCCCAGAGTAGGCTAGAATTTATAAAGCATGACCTAACCTAACCCGTTAATTGCGAGCACTGAGAAAAAAAAAACATGAACCAAGAATTTAAACAAAGAATATTTTCTTACATATCTGAACACATGTTGTTGCCATGTTGTTCTTTTTCCCTTTGACTACTTTGATTTCTGATTTGATTTCCGAGCTGACTACACCGAGAGAAAGGGGTGGACCCAACTTTAGGAAACCTGTTGCTCATTAATTAAATAAAAATATTTCTCAGATGTTAAAAATACTACGCACTGCCACACCCTCTTTCCAAAGGAACTTCGGGAAATATTTTTTTAAAAGGAAAATTTATTCTTCTTCTTCTATCACTGCCGGCTGTATTGAGCCAACTCGCGCCCGACTACACTGGGAAAACAAAATAAAGTAGAAACTCGAGTTACAAATGAATCAATAAAAATACCCCAATAAAAGTATTTCTCGCCTGATTTTAATGCAACTCGTAGGGAAAAAAAATCCAATCAAGCTGGCCACACATAAATATGAATATTTCCAGACAAATGCCTAGATTTTAGGCCATAAATTCTGCCCTAGGGAAAAGTTGTCCCCATAATCGATCCCCTCTCTCTCGGCCTTCTCGTAGCGAATGCTATGAGCCAGGCCCAAATGCGCGTTACCGCTGACGCTTTTCACTCTGCTACAGACACCGAATAAACTGTTTCTCTCACTCCGTACCCCGGTGGCTGGCACTCTACATCTCACGCCAGCCAACCGATTTTCGTATTAGACCTTTTTGTCCCATATCTTTACAAATATTTTCGGTAAAGAGACCCTGGCGGGACTGAGTATATCCCAGCCTACGAGACTTCTTTACAACTTTCAATGTTGTTTTGCGTCTGTTGTGTTTGCTTGCTGTGGCCGCTCGCTTGTGTTTTCCGTTTGTTGCTGTTTTTTGAATATAAAATAAACGACGCGCCGAAAGTAATTTTTATTTGTTCCCCGTGCCCCGTGTTTTTTTTTTCGCGTCTAGTAGTCCTTGTGCCCGTCGAACGGAAGTGTCAAACTCACCAGTGCTAGTCGCCCCAGTTGTGCAGTCAGTAGGACCACAAGTTTCCACATTTCCACACACGACAGGCCTGTTTGCTGCTCTCTCTGCCCGGCAAACAAACATTTAGTGAATATTTTCTACACTTTTTGTTCGGTGGTTTTTTTTATTTTGCTAAAGTCACGTTGTGCCATCGGTATTGTTTTCGTTTCGGTTTTCGGGGAACAGTGCCGTTGTTCGTCTTGGGGGTCTAGTGACCTTGCGCGACCCGCACCATGGACCTGCGCAGCTGGCGTAAGGTCCTTATCCAGTAGGTCATCGAGTGTCGCTTCACCGAACACAACTTCATCACACTGGAGCAGTCGGACATCGATGCCTTCTTCTCGATCTACGTGCAAAAGGCCCAGGTGGCGCCGGTAGAGGAGGAGAACGCGCTGCCGGCCCAGCCTGGGGAGCACCGCCCCCCCCTGCAGAACTTCCTCCGAGATCATTATCCAGAGTTCAGTGCCCACATAGATGGCCGTGGCCAACTTGTGACCGCGGACTACGTGTATGTCTACACACTGCTCCTGCATTACTCATGCGTGAAGCAGCCCAGCGTGTTTATCCACAGCATTTGCAAGAAGCTGCCGGAGCTAGTGCAGACCTGCATCGCAAACTTCTTCGGCCAGACATTGGAGCAACAGCTGACGCGCCAATTTCTCCGCCAGTCTATGAACAATGTGGCTGTGGTTTACCGCCAGGGCGTCCAGATCAGCCCCAGTCGTCCGAGCTGCAGCACCATGAGTCTCGAGCTAACCATTGACACCACACCGGGCACATCCTCGTCCACATCCGCATCGCCTCAGCCGCCGAGCAGCACGCCACAGATCCGTCATCCAGCGCCTCCAAATGTCCGCCAACGAAATGCTAGCAGCGCACCCGGGAGCTGCACGGTGTTCGGGCCCAGCTGGAGGTGGTGTCCTACGAGAAGACCATGCTCG